>NW_024704759.1:10960896-11447981 GCF_018977255.1 Callorhinchus milii | reverse complement strand
ACTGCCCCCACTGCCCCCCCACACACTGCCCCCCCCCCCCCCCACACACTGCCCCCCCACTGACACACTGCCCCCCCACACACACTGCCCCCCCCACTGTACACACTCCCCCACACTGCCCCCCCCACACCCCCCCCCCACACACTGCCCCCCCCCCCACTCCCCCCCCCCCACACACTGCCCCACACACTGCCCCACACACTGCCCCCCACACACTGCCCCCCCCCCACACACTGCCCCCCCCACTGTACACACTGCCCCCACTCACTGCCCCCCCACAACCCCCCCCCACACACTGCCCCCCCCCACACTGCCCCCCCCCACACACTGCCCCACACACTGCCCCCCACACTGCCCCCCCCCCCACACACTGCCCCCCCACTGTACACTGCCCCCCCCCTGTACACACTGCCCCCCCACTGTACACACTGCCCCCACTCACTGCCCCCCCACACCCCCCCCACACACTGCCCCCCCCACACACTGCCCCACACACTGCCCCCCCCCACACACTGCCCCCCCACTGTACAAACTGCCCCCCCTGTACACACTGACCCCCCCCCCCGACACAGTCTCCCCCTGTACACACTGACCCCCCCCCTTATACACCCTCTCCCCTGTCCAGTCCTACGCTGACCCCCTCGTACAGTAATGTGGATGATTCACACCGTCTCCCCCCGTACAGTAATACCTTTCCGTACGCAGTCCTGCGGGTGACTCAGCTCTCTCCTGTACCATAAGGCTCTCTTGCGCAGCACCGCAGTGGTGTACAGTGGTGCGGTCACCCCCCCCCCCCCCCACCCCCCACACCCCCCCCCCCACACCCCCCCCACTGCGCTGTCACACGCATCATTCCTCAAAACACTTAAGTCCTCACTTGACGCACCGTCGCAGACTCTCCCGTCCGGTAACGCAGTTTGTCATGTCATTCCTTCTGCTTAAAACATTCACGCAGCGCCCTTCGCCCGGGGTTAGGGTCTCGGAGCACCGAAGCGCTCTCTCTGCCCTCCGGGGTTTGGGCGGGTGCACATTTGTGCTCGACTGTTCCCAGAGGGTCAAACCCTCGTCTCCCGTTTCCCACTGTGTGCTGCTGAGTCGCACCCAACAATAATAATGATGATAATAATAATAATCATAATCCTTGCATTTGATACAGCGCTTTTCACGTCTTGTCGATGTCTCAAAGCGCTTCACCGAATAGACCGTAGAGTGGATTGACTGTACATTTGTGGGCGAAGCGCGGCGGACAGTTGCGCACAGCAGCGTTCAATCCGCGAGCTCTTGCGGATTGAAAATGACCGATTGTATCGTCGTTTTGTTTTTGGAGGGGTTACGATCAGGCGTAGTGGAGTAAGGAAACTTGCCCAAGGTTTCGCCCTCCGCCGGGGATCGAACCCAGGTGTCTCGCCTGCGAGGCGAGGGCTCTAACCGCTGAGCTACAGGACCCAAGCAACGGAGGGAGGGAGGGAGGGAGGGAGGGAGGGATGGATCAGCTGGCCATCGATATCGATGTATGTTGTGAGAACTGACCAGGAAATGGCGGAGGCAGGAAAGCGTGTCCGCACTTCCTCTCCCTGCTGCTCTTTACCACGTTTCCAATCAGTGCAGAGGAGGGTAATCCTTTGACACATTTCAGGCTGTGACATGAAGTTGATCAACGCGGGAGATTATTTTCTCGCACATTGACCGACCACAATCCTCCTTTGCCCGCGTTTACCTGTCCAGTGTCTCAGCAGAGTTATTCAGGTCACCTTTCAGCTTTGAGAATACCCATTTGTTGCTTCTGGTTTCCTATCTGCTTACTTAAGGCAAGTGGTTTTAGACAGCGGACTGCAGACAGAGATTGTGGCAGTGGGGTTCCACTGGTTTTAAAAGTCATTTACCAGACCAACGTCTTATCCAGCTTGCACGCTGATTAAAAAAAAATATGCCTGTGGATTAATGCTGCTTGAAAAATAATCTGAATTCACCTGTACAAAGTGGATCGAGCTCCAACAGGCTTACCCACTTTAGCCGTAAACCACTCAAATTAATGCAAATGACTTTCTCCACTTTACACACTAACTATTAACGTCCTGTTCAATTAATTTCTTTTTTTGGGGGGGGGGGGGTCAGCCGGGTGGGTGTCTGACGCAAGCGGAAACCCATCACCGTGCTTGAGAGTATCCAAAGCAGAATGAGATTTCCGTGCAACCGACCTACACTTGGAAATCCCAGAGAGATCGTTGGAATGGAATGCGCACTCTCTCTCCCTGGAGGGGACCCATCCAGCTTACCCAATTCCGGAAAGTATTAGGCGCAGGTTGGCAAGAGCCAAGATTTGGGGACCCCAGACTGTGCGTAGGGGTAACTGCTTGAGTCTAACCAGCTAAAACCACATAGCTTGCCGTTGATATCGCTGTCTCGCAAGCTTTCCCGCTGTTTGTCCAGCAAGGACCACCCTGCCTGTGAGGGTTTGGGCTTGTAGGGTTAGCAGGAGTTGAGTGGGATGCCTCCCTGCCCCCAGGGACTCCCTCCTGTGAAAGGAACCATCAAGCTGCATTAAAATGGCATATGTAGGGTAGCACTTGGGAGCTATTCACAGAATGACAGGGAACAAATTTATAGCAGGAATCCCTTGACAGTGAGCCACTATCCTCAGCAATGCTTCTGTGGGAGAAACATCCAAATGTATAGAGTCACCCTGGGCCGTACTTGAGCAGCCAGTAGTTTTGCCAAGGACAAAGCACAGGAGTGAAATAATTAATATATCTTCCAGTCAGAGAGGGAATTCGCTGTAAACATCACACGCAATTTATGTAAAGACGGCAAATGATAAACAGCAAGTCCGCAAACACTCGCAAATCATAAATAGTAAAAGCTCGCTAATGCATTTGCCTTAATGCCTGGATTTATTTGCAGCAGAGTAGATTAATGGTTCCGTTTATATTAGTACATATGGATTTTTTTATATTGTAAAGCATAATGTTCGATCTGTGCGCCAATAAGATGTCCCACTGCCAGTAAGTCTGTACCAATGCAAATGCTGTGGGGGACATTTAATAAGTGTTTTTCCTTTCAAGCATCAACCAACCTTTTCGTGCTAACTTACACATAATATCTCGTCGGCCAGACTGTCACCCTTTGTGAGACTTTTTCCTATTCTTTCCATTTAAACTGATCGTTGCATTTGCAACATTGATCCAAGGCGTTCTTTTTGAAGCGTGGCACTGACACATTGGAGCTTCACAAATAATTTGACAGTTTTATAACACGTTTAGCGCATTAGTAAAGAGGTAATCTTAAGAAGTCTCTTCTGTTCCATTAGTAGCCAAACCACGCTTCCCTGATGGAGAGCACTCTGGACGGTAGCGCAGGTTCTTTACTGGATTCTTTCTCATTTGCATCTTACTGACCACCTCAACATGAGGTTATTTTCCATTCCCGAAGAGAGGAGATCACTTGTGTTAAACCCTGACCTAAGAACGGGTGTTAGTTGACTCATCGTCCAAACGGTGTGGAGTCAGCAATACACAAGGCTAAAAAGGATGCTGGGGTTTATTGCTGAATCGTCCAAATTCAGATCCTTACAATCATGCTTAAGCTGCACAGTGCTCTGATGAGACCACAACTGGAGTGTTATATACAGTGCTGATTGCCACGGCTTGGTGTGTGTGCGTGTGTGTGAGTGAGGGGGGGTTCCAAGAGGCAAAGTATGAGCATTGAGCCTGATCCCCACTGCTATGAAAAACGATAAGCTAAGGCTCTTCAGTCTTAAGAAATAATCACCTCAGAAGGAATCCTCTTGAGTTATGTAAGACGCTGAATGGGATAGAGAAAGATACATCAAGGCAGCAGGAAGAAGGTGGTGAAGGTCAATATTAGGACAGACAGCAGCCAGGAAGTATTTCTTTGCACAGAGGGTCCTGACCAACTGCAGTAGGTTACTGGGAAGGCTGGTAGAGGCCAATAGAAGGAAGAAAAGAATAACAACAGCGTATCAATTAAAGTGTTAGTCCTTGTGCATTTATGTTTATTTAAGTGAGTAAGATAAAAGACACTGTTATATTGACATATAGAAATAACAATAATTGTGATAAGCCACGCACAAGGGGTTAAGTTTTGCAAATAATTTAACGCGATGCATAAAATCACATTTGATAAGGCAACAAACATTATTTAAAAAAAAGATTCCCAACATCTGAAGCAAGATTCAAATGTTTTCAGTCTTGTTAAATAAACAAATAAACAAACAAACAAACAAATGAATAAATAAAAAGCACATATCTGAAAAAAGCGTTTACTAACCAATAAACCTTGACTAACCAGTCTTGACATAGACAGACTGGTAAAATGGGCAGACACGTGGCAGATGAAGTTTAATGAGGAGAAATGCGAAGTGATGTATTTTGGGAGGAAGAATGAGGAGAGACGATATAAGCTGATGGTAGAATCTTAAAGGGGTGAAGGAACAGAGAGACCTGAGGGTTCATATAAGTAAATCTTTGAAGGTGGCAGGACACGGAGATAAAGCTGTTAAAAAAAAGCCTACAGGTTACTAGTCTTTATAAATCGGGGCATAGAATACAAAAGTCAGGAAGTTATGATGAACCTTTATGAAACACTGGTTAGGCTTCAGCTTGAGACTGGGTTCGGTTTTGGGCACCACAATTTAGGAAGGATGGATGTCAAGCATTGGAGAGGACGCAAAGGAGATTTACCAGAATGGTACCAGGAATGAGGGACTTCAGTTATCAGGAGAGGTGAGAGAAGCGAGGATTATTCTCCTCAGAGCAGGGAAGGTTAAGAGGAGACTGAATAGAAGTTTTTAAAATTATGAGGGGATTCGATAGGGTGAACAAGGAGAAACTATTCCCACTGGCGGGTGGGTCGGTAACCTGAGGACACTGATTTAAAAGAGTTGTTAAAAGAAACAGAGGGGAGGTGAGGAGAAAGTTTTTCACACAACGTGTTGTTCAGGTCTGGAATGCATTGCCTGAAAGGAAAGGCTGGTGGAAGCCGATTCGATAACAACTTTTAAGAGAGAAGTAGATAATTATTTGTGGAGGACAGGTTTGCAGGGCTATGAAGAGAGAGTGGGGGAGTGGGATTGCATTGGATAGCTCTTTTCAAAGAGCCGGCACAGACAAGATGGGCCGAATGGCCTCCTTCTGTGCTGTATAATTCTATGAATCTATAATAAATGTGGACATATTAATTATTTTAATGAGGGTAGAATGAATTACATGTTATGCAGCTATGGTTTCAAATCCCTATTTTTCAGCTGATATCGAGCTTATTTGTTCATCCTTTGTGCTTTCATCTTAAACTTGACTGAGATAATTTCTCCTTCAGACTGACAAGGAAACGGAAAGTGACCATTTTTTTTTTTTACCCCACTCACTAATTCCGAGAATGAATAAAATTACTGCAGCAGATGTCGCCATAAGGAATATGAAAATATCTTTTTTCAAGTGAATTAGCCTTCAGAATACCAAAGACAGCATTTTATGTTGGAGCCTACCATGAATTCAGTAAACAACTATGAAGACAGTTACAAAGAATGTGATTTTATGAGCATGGTATAACTTTATGCAACACAGAAAGCTTGAAAGGTTATTGGGAATGTGAATTAGGGGTTGCCTAATTTTCATGTATTATTTGGTTCTAAGATATCTTTTTAAAAGGAAGAGGAGATCCAAGAATCAGCAATTTGTGTGACCTCTCAAAGAAAATATTCTCCGCGCATTAAAGACACCATCAAATATTTCAGGACAGTATTTTAGAACAAAAATCCATAATGTCAAGCAGGCTGGGGAAAAAAAAACTATGACTTGGAATGTGCAATTGATGGAGATGTGGGGGGTGGTTTTGATGCACATGCCTAATTCGAACACTTTAGCAAATAAATCTCTTTTTTTTTTGAAGTTTGGGAGGTTTTGAGTCATTAGCAAATTAATATGCATTGTGTGGAGAAAGACGCAGTGCAAAGTGACATCTAAGAACCATCAGAGCCAGTCTGATTTACCGAGGGGATAATTACTATTCAGAGCGAGTTACCCCTCTTCTTCCCTCTCCTGCGTTTCGCAAGCTATGAGTCAGTGTTTTATTCAGATATCTGTCTCCACAGCACTGCAGCACAGAATCATATCGGACCTGCTCTCTCTGAGGCTCCACATCCTCTGCCACCATGTCCAGCACCGTAGCCGGTACGTAAAGACATTTCATTTTATTTATTTTAAATCGTAGTGGCTCTCCCTATCCATTTTTTTTTTCCATTAAAAAAAAATCTCTTTTTTTTGGAAATGGGCAAAATGCATTGTGACTGCAGCTTTTTTTCTCCCATTTGCTAAGTGGAATCCATCGCTTGCACCACAGCCTCGCAGCGAAGACCCATATAATAATTATTAATTAGCTTTAATAATAGGATATGAGTGCTGTATAGATTATAGTCACAGAACATTACTTTTGCTGATTGCTTCAAGGATGTTAATGCAGTAAACCGTGGCTATTGATCCCAGGGCGAAAATGTTGCAATTTTGAAATCAGAATGAACACCAAAAAAAAGCATATTAGTGTCTCATGGTAAAACTGTTCAAATCAAAGAAATAATGTGAAGGTAAGAGGAAAGCATCAGCAATTTTGTCGGTATTCTGCAAAGCATTTGAGAGACAAATATGGCTTAATGCAGAAGGTTCCACCCAGTAATCATATGGGATGTTTCTTTCTAGGATGGGCTGTGAATTACAAAGATGCCACCTGCCTTGTGCAGCCTGAGCAGCTTGTGGGCAGAAATCACTTTTTTTTTAAAGAATAAATTGATCTGAAATAGTATTGACAGCGAGCACAGTGGGAGACAGAAGCCTAAGTAGATATTCATTTGTGATGGAAATAGGCCATGCAATGTCACCGAAATTGGGTCAGTGAAATGTTTAAACGAGAGAGAGAGAGAGAGAGAGAGAGAGAAAAAAAAACCCAGCAATCAGCAGACCTTTATTTTTTCAAAGAAAGGATATTTACCAGATGGAATGATGTCTCATTTGAGATGTGCAGTACGACAGTTCTCCTGTTCCAATTTTTTTTTGAGCACCATCAAACATGGGGCATGTCAATTACATTTAAACAAATGTTTGATTTAAATGTTCGAAGGAATCTAGTATAGATATATATATATATTATGTTTTGCTGAGATTATGTACCATGGGAGCTAATTCCCACAATCATTTTAGCAAGCTTTATTGATTCATGTTATTAAGAATTAATAGCTGGTGGAAAATGTTCAGACAAAAGACAGTTATTCTGTAGTTTCACGAGTAGCTGAGGCTTTATGACTTTGATTCTTCATGGTACAAATAAAACAAAAACGTGCGTGGAAAGCAAACTGCATTTTGAGGAATATCGAAACAAAAGTGATTCTTAGCAGTGTTGCTAAGGGGACAGACAATCCTTTATTCCTCTGTAATGATAGCCTCTCCCAGTGCAGTAGAAATTAGTACCGGTTAATAAGCTGCAGTTGCAATAGACCCATTACTGCAGCAAGGGCATACTTAGGTTCAAGCAGTGTCAAATCATTTTATCTTGGGCGAATTTTGAAAGAATATTCGCAGCAATTTCGGATTGTGGTCTCCCACTAAAGAGGTCACTGGGCAGGTAATGACAAATCCGACAGCATCATAAAAGACACAGAAGGCACTTTAAGAGAATAGCTACTGAAATATGACAAAGCGTAATCCATATATTGTTGATCAGTACAATACAAAGGAAGTACCTTGAGGAATAATAAAGATCTCTGCAAAAGAACCTACAGCCTGACTCTGCAGAATATCAAATTACATTCATAGATACAATGTGTATAGCGTTTGCAAAACAACACAATATTGTGTGTGAATCACATATCACACATCACATAATTCAGATTTTATATAATAACTTTAGATGTGGTTCTTTGGTCAGAAACACTTCATGAAAATGATAGCTTACATAAGGTTGCACACAGCCAAACTTAAGGTCGAATTATGTGAAATTAGTGAAAATCCTTTTATCTTTGAACACATAACAGTAAACTATGGGGCAAACAGATTATCGAGTACAACCAAAATGTATTATGATTAACAATTATTTGAATGGTTATTTGATGGACCAATCCCAATGTGATTCGACTGAAAGTCATTGAGCTGAAGAATATTGATGTAACATCCTGTAGGTGCAATAAAATAGAATGGGCAGCAAGTAGAACTAATGCAAAGCGAGCAATAAAACAAAAATGAATTATTAAATATTTGTAAAAGTTAGTTCTCGGTACAGTATCTATTGAAATATATAATGCAATAGTAAACAGACAAAGGGAATGAAAACGTGACTATATTTAATGCAGACTGCTTAATATATTATATGTATAAATGTAAGTCATCAATTATTCATTTTAGATTGATCAGTAATCTAGTTTCTAGAATCCAAGATGCATGAAAATGATAACAGATTGCGAGACTGTTACAGGAAGCATTTGATTTGATTTGAGTTAATGACATGGAAATGGAAATGCATTTGTAACATAAGGTATAGGTGGTGTTGGAGTGGGGAAGAAAAAACTCAACAAACAGTTAATATTCTCTCATTAATGACAAAGAAGCTTTGCAGTATCTGCAGTGTCTGGCCTGACTTGCAGGCCATGTCGCACTGCTCTAAAACCTGCAGCAACCAAGCTGAGGTTGGGTCTCTTTTAAGTGTCAAATCACTTCGACTGCAGTCCATGGTGCAAAACACAAAGGGGGTCCAAGCAACCAAATCGTCAAAGAATCTTGTTTTGTTTTACTCGTTTCCCATTTGTTCTTTTGCATCGTCGTATTATATTCAGTTACGTTATATTACAGTATTAGCTTTCCGATTTAAATTTTTCAACCAGCCTTGCTGCATGGTGTGGCAATTTCCTGTTTAAAACAATCTGCAATATGCCACTCATTTATTTTTATGTTATTTAAGAGCTGACAAAATGCTTTTTGCCACTTGGGTTGAAGGGCGTTGCTTTGCGTTGGGGATTTTGCTCTATTTATTTTGAAAGCTTGGAATATATTGATTCAGTTTCTCACATGGGATGCTCTAGGGTTAAGGTCTTTTGCATTTTATACTGTACATTACTCTCATTTTGCTCTATTATATTCGGCACTGCAGATCCACAAAGAGTAACAAAAGAAAAAAAAATGCTTATTGTAAAAACTGTAAAGATCATTCACTACTCAAAGGGCTAAAGGGAATATTTCCTGTAGCTTATAGTATTTTATATTAAAATTATTTCTTTGGAAAATTTCAACTGGACAATACTGTGTTCATAGAGAGTACCTTGTGCCAGCATTTTGATTTAATTGACTCTGTAGCTGACGTTGTTTCAAATTTACTGTATAGTCATTCTTATTTTCCAAAATGCACATTTGCATTTCAATCAAAAATATTGATTTGGCATCCGCATGCAGGTCAGGACCTAACCCACTGTGACAAATATTAAACCTCAGAACCTGAATCTTCTTCGGCATTGTTGTCTGGTATTTCAGTCTGCGTTGGCAGCAATGCTATATCGTGAAAGCTTTCCGTATGCCAGCAAATGTAATTGCCTTTTTAGCAGATGTTCGAGCCTTCCAGCACAGATGTAATATTAGCCTTTGAATGGCAGTGGATCAGCTGCCCTCCCTACCAGTGATGGATTCTTTAAAGATATTCTATTTGACATCCTGCAGGACAGCAGAACTCGAAGCGTACAAATTACCAGTTGTGTCGGCATTTACATTAAGTGAGGGCAGTGCACAATTAGCATTAACTAAATACAGTGTACAAGATGAAATAGATGAGAATCTGGCAAAAAATGTATGATTCGGGTTTGAGATTTTAACGTGGATAAACATTGGAATTACAATATCACTTCATTGTCAACAAATAATTTGATCAAATCATTTGTTGTTGGCTTTGCTTAGACATTATGCAATACTTGATGTGTATTATTAATAGCTCTAATCCATGCTTGGAAGTGTCATGCGTTTCTCTTTATGAGAAATAGCATTGATCCAGATTAACCATTTATCTCCAAATGTCCTCTTTTGCTCATAAAATGAACGCTGCATTATTGGAAGAATTTAACTTGGAATAATCAAAGGTTCCACGAGCATTCTACCTGCTCAAATATTGCCACCCTTTAAGGGTGCTTTCAAAGCACAATATCATTTCTTGTCGGATTTCGAAAACAATCATTGTCACGTTGAATCTGTGATGAAATGTTACAGATTTTGCCTCCATAAAGAGCATGGGATTGACGCCAATAAAAAATAAACTCAGGTTTATTGGACTTCACATTGTACTACTGGATTAGTGTATACATTTTGCCCACAAAATATATATAGCCACTTTACAGTATATTCTGTGAAGCACTTTGAGGCTCCTCGACTACGTGATAAGGCGCTATATCAAGTGCAAGAATTATTATTATTATTATCAAACAAGCTCAGCTTTTTAAGGTGCCACCCTTGTGGCATTTAGTTAGCTGCCAATCTTCTTAGCCTGGATTTCAGAAATAGTGCTGTCAGATCCTTCTAAAGGTTGACTTGATTTTAAAATCTGCGATGGGTGAGATATTCTGCTTGTCACTAACTGTGTGAAACCTTCACTATTTTTGCTTTCGATGGGAAAATCTCATTCTAAGCCCACATCTCCAAAGTCAACTCTACCTCTAATGGCAAGAGCAATATCTTTTCCTTTAAAGCTGTTGCTTGGGTTTAGCATTTGAAATCACAAGCTCCCTGTATACATGAGTCTACTGGCCTGCTGGGTTAGTAATGGTAAAAAAAAACCTTAGATATTGCTCTTTGAAATTGACTTTAAGTGATGAGCACCAAAATGAATTGTACCAAATGTGGATGGGAGATTGATGTTTCCTCGCTGTCGAAGGAAATCTGTGATTTGACCAACGGTGTTCAATTTCTCTAAGTCTTTTTGTGATCTTAACAAACCGCCGGGATTACATTTCGGAGACTGCTGTCCTTGTTTTAGTTGTTTCCATCATCACTGTTATTATCCACCTAACATGCAAATTTATCAAGGGGAAAAGAAAAGGACTTGTGCATAGAAGAACACACAGATGGACTGGACAAATGCTTGAGAAATTCAGAGGCACATTGTAGACATGTGTACACCAAAAGTATGTGATTTGTTAAAGAGGTCATGATCATTAATTGTTATGTTGTTGGCCCGTTTTCAGACCATCTCAAATATTAGGCACCCTGAATTTGCACGTAACTGATAGTAATCTTTCTGAACGTCATAGAAATTTTCAGTGTAGAAAGAGGCCACTCACACCCATCAAGTCTGCACCGGGTTTCTTGAGCAATTCCATTGTCCCAGGCTATCCCTATACCCCTTTCAAGCCTTTATCTTTCAAGCATATACCTGTCTACTTACCCTCTTGAAACCCACGTTGGACTCTGCCTCTACCATCTTACTTGGTAGGGCATTCTATATCCCAATGACTCTCTGTAGGAAAAAAATGTCCTAAGCTCTTATGACTGTTTTATATTTATGTCCTCTAGTCACTGACTTCCCTACCAGTGGAAATAGCTTCATCTCATTTATCATGTCAAAAATACCTGATAATGTTCTTCAGGATGATTCTTCAGGAAATCTTCAGGATGTTTAGGTTGGCTTTTGGCTTTTTGGTACATTGTACATTGTAATTATTGTAAATTCTCATCTCGTGTCAATGCTCCAAGCAGGAGAAATAAAAGATGAATAGACTCTCCATCATTGTGTCTGATTTCGCTCCCCTTTTCTGTGCTGCTGCATGAGCTACTGTTGCCTCACTATTAATCTTTTACATTAGTCTCTCCATTGTAACATGGATTCTCCTTCTCTTGAAGAGCAACAGCATACGGGACTCATAAAACATTGTCCTTTTAAAGTGACGCTCACTGTGGAATGTTGTGGTTTTGTTTCACTGGGAGAAAGAAATCACACACTGCTATATAGAGGTGCCAGGATCATGGCATCGTCTCACTGTTTTGTCTATTGTTCTCGAATTAGCCCAAAGCGTTTTTTAAAAGCACATTAAACAACCTCGTCTCACTCCTCACTCCATGTTGGCTAGAGCGGCTGTTTGTGAGTGGTGCCACTGCATACATATAGGCAGGCACTGTATATGTGCCTTGTATCTACTGGCCTGAAACCTAACACTGTTCACTGTCTTAGCCTTTAGACTGTTTTCAAGACTTAAACGATAAGATTGTGCAGAATCGCGTAAATTCAGTCTCGGTTCGGAAGCCGTTTTTTTTTGCAAATCTTTAAAAGAATTGTGGTAAACCAGCTACCAAATTAAGATTGAATTTAAGATTTTACCGAAATTCAGCACAACGTTAAATTCTAAGGCAATGATCTTAAAATTAGGACCACCGTGTTTTGAGCTTCTGGCGAAGTCATAGACTTGTGCCAGTAAATAGATACAGTAGATTGATTCAGTATGCATTACTTCTGGGGTGCTTGTCAGTTTCACGTATTATAATGGGACTGATGGAGCATCAGTCCAGCATTCAGTTATCTTACTTTATTGGATCTTGCCGGAGGCAGAGTTGCTCTTCAATATATTGGAATTTTCATGCTAAATTTACAGCACCACTGGTATTAATTCAGCAGAAATATCCTCGTGGCCACAAAGGCATCAAATATGAATTGAGCCTTGTGGTTGGAAAGCCTTGGAGCGATGGCTCTTCAAGGCTTCAATCTAAATGCAGTGTTGTGGTATTCAGATTGAATTTGGACCAAATAAATGTTATATTTCCCATAGCATCTTTATGTCTGTGTTGTTGACATCTCTATGAGCTGAACTGGGTTTTATGATGGGAAGCATTGAAGACAAGTGAAGGGTACTGATTTGAGAGGTAATGCTGTTTCACAGATGAAATGAAAATAAAATATAGTACTTGTGTTTGGCACATTAAGGGAAAGATGGGTGACAGTGATAGGGAATGCTATGTAACATATACAACTTCTTTTTTTATCCTCTTCGAGTTTAGCAGTCAACAGTGAGCAAATGTCACTGTATTAGGGTGAAGCGACTGCATTTGTTAAGTGGTACAGCAGTTTGTGATGTGAAACGGATGAATAACATCGGATGTCGAAAAGGCCAAAGGATGCAAAAAATACAATGTCATCCACATGCACTGACGGATGAATAAGCAAGAGTGTGTTTTTTTAAAGAAAATTTAACATGGCAAATAAATCAACTTATATATATTCCAAGTTGTGTGTTTCTTATTGGTTGCCTTTATTGCAGGGATATATAAAGTTCTCTATTATTCTGTACATGTGTCGATTAAAGTACTGTCTGTGTGCATCAAAAACATACAACAGCCTGCATTTCTACAAAGTAAGAAATGGACCTTGCGTAATTTGGACAGTCAGTTATCGTTGGTAACTTAATGGATAATTATTGCCCTCTATGAACTTTAATGCTATTTTTTTTGCCAGGGTAGAATGTGCTTATTTAATGGTTATAAAAGTGATTCTGCAATTTTCATCACAAGATCCCAATGCCTCTGTTTGTGGTGTAATTAAAATAAAAAGGATTTGAGTTCAAAAAAGAGGGCAAAATTTGATTGCAATCTTTGCATTGTTCCGAACTTTGCATTGAAACAATTTTTTTTAAAAATTTAAATTTTGAACCAAATAAGAGTTCTTTATCTCCCAATTTGTTCCAGCGTTAGGAGACACTCTGACATCTCTGTCACCTGAGTAGTCTACGTGCCCTATAACTATATCACAATGCATGAAATGGGAAAAGGTCATTCAGCCTATAACGATCACTCCTTAAGTAGAAGCGGACAACAATTATTTTGCGGTTTACATAGGGACACAGTTCAGCGTTGAGCAGTGGTATCAAGAAATCAATGTTCTGCCGAAGTGATACGAGACAAATTGTTCATAAACATTGCAAGGTTAAGGTATGACATTGCATAATACCTACATAAAATTGTGCTGATATCCATTACCACAGATTATTCTGGCCTTCCAGTGGTATTGTGTTACAAAGGTCACAAAGCGATGTTCAATATCCTCTCGAATTTCAACCATTTATTTGGTGGTGGATTGTAAGGAAGATAATAATAAGACAACTTTGCCAGTGTTTTAGTTTCAATCTATGAACAGAAAGGAAATAACGTATTCATTGCTAGAATTTCTGGGTAAAGGTGGAAACAAAAAAAATTGGGAAAAGATATTAGAAAGGCTTTTGTTGGCTTATGTAATAATGTTAGTTTTTTATAGCAAATTGTTTCCTGTTAACAACTATGTAGTGTTATTTTTAGCAGATTTCCCTTTGAATGTGCACTATAGAAAAGATTTACACGCTACAAGTAATTAGAATAATCATGTGCTTATTGGAGAATGATCACTTTTGTTGAACGGTTGATTCACAGAGAGCAGAAAATTATATTGATAAGTCGAAAACAATGCGAAAGAACAGCAGGGAAGATGCAAGGCAGAATGAGACGACAGTTAATGGATTATACAACAGCATTTTCATTACCTGCTGAGAGCAAATTTACACCAGGAAGTTAATGGCCCAGCCAGCTGTTGTAACTGACCCATGGAAACCTGTACACAGCACAAATTGAAAAAGAATGGCAGATTTTCAAAATTGTTTAATGGACAAAGCATTGATATACTGATATACACATATCTGAATCCGCCACATTAAAATGGCTTCCAGTTTTCCTTTTCAACAGATTCACTGTCAGACAATAATAAGATGAATAATTTTAACAAGAACGTTAAAATAATTAATCTACAAATAGGAAGACCCTTTAACGAGATATTCCTGGCAAGATTTGTGGCCATCATCACCTGAGGGATGTAGGACATCAAACAAACTTATGATCACTTTAACGGTTGTGCTGCTATGTCCCGGAAAGACACACTAAAAATAGAACAAATTCCCATTAATAAACTCTTTTTTATATTTCATAGCTAATGGCTACAAAATTGTGAAGATTACAAACTGTGAATTGCCATGTTAGTAAATACTGTACTTCCATGTTATTATGCTATATTTAGATGAAACTAAACGGCTATCTCCAGGTGTTTTCCTTTGCCTTATCAAAATATTAAACATAGTGATGGCAATAAACACAGTGTATCAAACTCGTATCCTGAATCATTGTGTATCACATAGTTGTGCCATGTGTACACCATTGACACCACATATTCTACATATTAAACTTTCCAATTTATAATAATAATAATAATACGGACATTTGATACAGCACCTTATCATGTTATTGAGACGTCTCAAAGCACTTCACTGGATTTACTGTGAAGTGGATTGACTGTGTATTTTGTTTTTATTATTACATGGACCAAATCCAGAAGATATCCAATTTGCAGTGGGATATGGCAGGTGGAAGCTTTTAATTCTTATCCAATTATTGACAATCAATCGCTATAACTATGAACCAGTTCTTCCATATATAATTGACAATGGATTATATCATTTATTCCATTCTGTTGGTGCAATGCAAATAATACTCGTTAGAATTCAACGTGAGAATATATATTTTAAAATTTCCCCACAGAAGCAATGTCCTCGGGAGCTGTTCTGGTAACTGCGCTGTTGTCATATGATTCAATTCCCCTCCTCCCAAGACGAGAAGGTTGAGCTCACTAATTGTGCCAATTGTAAAAGCTATATTGCTGTAACAGATGGAGTGAGAGCTGGGAACCTGGTCAATGGCTGCATGGATCTATAACAGGGCTTAGAGTTCAGTCATTCTGCTCCTATATAAAGCTTCTCTGTCAGTGCTAAGTAGAGCAGTGATCCCTAAAGTGAGCCATGGTATTATATAACCATGAATTCCAGCTGTTACTTTGAAAATTACAGTAATGTCTTCATTTTGCCAAATAACCTGTATAAATACACAGCAAAAAAAAATCGGTTATAAAAAAAATCAAATGTAAAAACATTGTGGAGTATATCCAGTCTTGCTAAATAACTATAGGTCTAATTAGAATCAATATTTATGATAATTTGTCTTAACCATTGTATACAACACAACTTCACTGTGTATACTTCAAAAATATTTGTCAGGAGCTTGACAGTGAGCGATGGCAAGCTACATACATGTAGAAGTATCATCACAGTTGAGTCTGATCCTGATGTTCACACTTTCCAACTAAAGGTCACTGAACAGCAATCAGAAAAGGAGCCCTGGTTGAGTTTTACCTCCCTAACCAGGGCTAAGGAGACCAATCTGTCAGGGTTACCCACTTTTAATTCTTATTCATCTCTGATGGGCAGCCACACATTCATAGCTGGCTTCTGAGAAAAAGATGATGGGTTGTCTGTGATGTCCTAAACATTTGGCAAGTTTCACTGCCCAGGCTGACGCACGAAGAATGGTATCAGATGAGTTAAAAGCTTTGTTTTTCCCACAGAATATGCACTCAATCCACTTATCAATATATTCTGTGAAGTGCCTGATCGATGTGATAAGGCGCTATATTGATTAATGTAGAGCCTTATAACAATCAAGGATTAATATTACTGGAAGATGATAACATTTGCAAATAATACAATAAACACAGACAGAATACTCTCAACTTGTGAGAGCATGATTTAAGGAGATAAAATAATGTATCTATGCAGAAGAAAAACCTCTAATTTTCCTGCGAGTTCACACCAATAATACACTTAGAAGTGACATTCACGCATTCGTTTCTAATTAAAGTCTGAAGGATAAATGAAGGTTTTTAGTTGAAGAAAGGACTCATTTGTGTTTGAATCTCAAATGGAGGTAGAATAGAAACCTCCCGGTATTTTTACATTACATTGATCAAGTTTTCTGAAACCCTGAATGACACTGAAATTATATATTCGTTGTATTTCCTCATAACCTGAGATACTGCCATTCACTCATTTGCTCTGTTCAACATAATGTTCAGGGATACATTTTTCTCTCATTCTCAAGAGTTCTGTTGCTCTGTGTGCTGTATGGACAATGTGCAGGATACCCTAATGTGATTAGTGCATTCCATTCTCATATGAATATCTATCAACATCTTTTTTAAAGAAACAATAACTAGCTATGATTGACCGGCTTTTTAAGACACCTTCCTAGATTATTAATTTAATTCAGGTTCGTACCAGATAGCAACAGTACTCTTGCCAAGTCTGCATCTTGGCAAAATTGAGTAGATGCTATCAGATTATTTCTGCGCAGCGCATTTTGCTTTCTAGAAGATATCAAATATTTATTCCTGCACGGATGACAAAGCTCCAAAATTCTGCGTCACATTTTAATAGGACAAAATGGAGGAAGCCATGTTGTTTGATACTATTCACTAAAATTTGCAATTTGCCGCCGTGTTTCGCCCACAAAATATAGTCGATTCACTTTACAGTATAATCTGTGAAGCACTTTTAGATGTCTCGAAGACATGATAAGGCGCTATGTCAAATGCAAGGATTATTATTATTGTTATTCAACTTTAAATCAGAGAAGCTCCACTAAATTATTGGAGGCTTTGCAGTTAAACCATCTATCTGGCTGTTCATGTTAAAGATCCCAAGGAACTTTTCAAAAAGAAAAGGGAGTTTCTCCCAATAACCTAGCCAACAATCCACCAGATAAAATTGGGCATTCACTTCATCACCTTTTTGGGGACATTGCTGTGTGCAAATTGGGTATCTCATTGTCCCACAAATATGCAATCTCTACACTCCACAGAAAATCCTCCAAAGCACTTTGAGACACCTTCCTGAGGTGAAAGGTGCTATATCAAAAGCCAGGATTATTATTATTATAGGAGATACTTGTTCTGAAGGTTGTGTATTGTGGAAAAAAACGGCAATTATTCCACCCGCTACTTGTGATGATACCACTGACAGCAACAATGTGGTCACCTATTGATTTATTGACAAACAAGACCTTTGAGTTTCATTAGAAAGAACAAGAGTATGTGACCTAGAACTAGTTACAAAGGTGTCCACATTGTCTTCAGATACGCAAGCCTATTTAGTGCAAAAATAAACACGAAGATATCAATGTGAGTTTTGATCACACCTTTTAAAAATCCATGACAAGCGTGTAATAGTCAGTGTGACCGGTAATTTTTATTGGAAACTATGTTATATTGTAAAATGCAAGGAAATAATGGACCGAGTTTCCAATACTGTTCTGACACCATTTTGTCTTGCAAACTGAAATTGGCGTGAACGGGAATCCATTGTGTTTTATTCAGTTCTGAAATAAATACTGATTATTTCTGGACGAAGATTTGTGTCATTGCAGATAGATGAAAGCCCCAGATTGATTTACATTGATAACCCCATTTTAACAAAAAAAAACGGTAATTTTCTGCGCATGACATACAGAGACAACCAGACATGTCCATGAATCCTTAATCACAGACAGCAGTTATGTGTTTTTTCACTCTGCTTGTGATTGGGGGATTGTTTAAAATTAATTAACTAAGCCAGACGGGGGAATAGATAGAGAGATGTCTCTTGTAAAATTAACAAAAGCGTAATTGGAAAGTCCACCCACAGAGAGTTAGCAGTCATTGAAAATCAATGCGAGATCAAAAGTCCTTTTACGGGGAAAGCTGGGTGAAATAAGCAAACTCGATAACATTTCTATTAACATTCATGATGGCTTAACGTGCAAAGATTCTGTAGCACTAGGGTCTACAAGATCAGAAGGTTTCAGGATTGGATCTGGCAGGCATCAACTCTCTGCTACTTCCCTCAAGTGGCTATTATTCAAGTGTAAGCTTTGAATGGGAGTTGGCATATTCAACAGTGTGTTATGCGCACAAGTTGGCTTACCCGAAAATAATCACTTAATTATTTTGTATTTCTCCAGCTTTGCATCTCCCTGATCCATGATTCTTATATTATTAAAATGGTGGCTTAAAAGTTCATGGGACATCCTCCCGACGTGAAAGGGGATATACAAATGTAATTTGTTGTTGGTTGTTGGGTGGGTGAATTAAAGCATGATGAATGCTATTTTTGAGTAAACGTTGAGTGAACTGTATCTACACTGATGTGAATCAAATTGATCTCATGAAGCCATCTTAAGAGTGTGCCTTTATCATTCATTTAATAAAGGCCTGTGTTTTTTTGAATGTATGGAAACCCATTTCAAACAGCCTGAGTCCTAACCAAAATACAACGAGTCTGAGATTTTTCTTTGTTACAATATGATGATCTAATTCTAAACCATTCAACCTGTTATCAATCTCCAGATAAAATTGGCACTCACTTTATGGCTGTTTGCAGGACATTGCTGTGCGCAAATTGACCACAAAGAAACACAAAGTCACAACACTTAGCAGTAAATCTTGGGAAGTGCTGTGAGACATTACGATGGCGTCAAACCGACGTCCTGGCTACCTGTTCAGGTGAATGCTAAAGATCCCTTGGCATTATTCTAAAAGAGATGGGAATTTCTCTCTCCCAGTGTCCTGGCCAACAATTCCCCCAAATAAAATTGGTCACTCACTCCATGGCTGTGCTGCGCTTTGAGACGTTTCGACGACATGGTATGGCACTGTATCAAATGCAAAATGCAAGGACTTGATAAAATGCTATATCAAATGCAAGGATTATTATTTCATTATGTTGGTATCGAGTACATGTACAGCCAGAATGGCAAGACAACTGAACATTTTTATCACTCGCTTGTCAGGCGATTGCATTGAAATGTCTAGGAAGCCTTATTCTATTTCCAGCCATAAATATTGCAATGCTGGTAAGTTCTTCATTGCAGTACATACTGAGAATGACAATTAAAATGAAATATACATCATTTAAACTATTGTGATTTCCTGGAAAATACTAACTGCATAAAATATAAAATAGGTTCAGTGTTAAAAACCCTGTGATGCTGTGCTTACAACTTCATTGCAGTTTAACAATCATGAAGATTCCCATTGGCAATCATAGCATTAGAACAAATGCAGGATTACTATTATTATTGATTATTATTATTAGTAATAATAAAATACTGTATAGACAACAACACATAATCACTGAGTTTAGAATAATGGTTTTTGAAATACAAGGTTATTCTATTCACTTTGGCATTAGTAATTGGATTGTTATTTTACTTCCTTTGTCACAGTATAATTTTTATTTTTATTTATTTCTATAGAAACATGAATTCACAGTGTTCACCTTAGTGTAGAGACGCTGGATCATAATTCCCTTTAGTGAGACCTAACCCACCAGGAGACAAACACTTTCAACTCCAGTTGAGCTGCTGGAATAGATACAGCACCCAGAAAATTAAAGTGCTCCTTAGAAGGTTAGAGAACAATCCTTCTCCATGACTCACGTTTGTACATTGCTTAAAATGTGTGAGGTTAGGTAAAGTGTTTGCATCACTGAACAGATTTAGTAACACTTATAGAATGTTGCATTTGTCAATTAATTAGCACCCAAATAGCAATCCTAGATTTTACGAATATTTATAATGCTAGTTTCTTTCGAGGTTGTGATTACCAATAACAGACAAGTTGGGGAGTTGGAAAGAAAATGAAACTGTGGCGGACTCCTTGCCATGTCTTCTAACCATGGCTCCTGGTAGGCCAACAAATCGCTTGTTGATGTTGTTCATGGAATGGCCGCTAACTCTATGCTGATGAAGGGTATGATAAATGCAGTGGCTAATTTGGAGCAGAGGAGGGAAAAAAGGAATGAACAAATGAAGGAAAACAAAAAGACGACTATTTCTGGATTTCTATCATTGACTGTATGAGAGACTGATTTATACATTTAAAAAGGAGATAAGGTTTAATAGACAAGGAATATGGTAGTAAAAGATCTGTTATGATTAAGGCATTGGTGGAATAGACTCCACAGGCTGAATGACCTATTCCAGTTCTTGGGATTTGGCAATGCAAGTGTAGAATTTGGCAGACAATTATTTGCGGGACCAAACGTAAATTATTGTCATTAGCTGATGCCGTCTGAGATGGGAGTTGGGGTTCTACGCTTGGTCTCAGCACACACAGGGTAGAGCAGGAAATAATTAGCTGATGCTCCTGCTCATGTTGGCTACAGTCAAAAACCCTGCTGACACTGGCATCCGATCTAACACAAAGGATGGTCACCGAGGCTGGGTAAAGGCCATCCAGCAACTGTAAAACTGCATCTAAACTCTTTAGGAATGGAAAAGTAAGCGTATTTAATGAAATTTGGTATCAGGAAACACACACGGAACCAGTTAGGGTTATGTATTGTTGCATATTATGTACTGCCCTATGATTAGAAACAAACATATTAAATGGTTTTGGTTTAATTCAATTGTTTTTAAAATGCTACCCACATCTGTCGTATGTTTGCCTCGATGACTAATTACAAGGTAATTAGAATGTCTGCACCTCTAAGGAGTAGACTGCAGTGAAAGGATTAGTCATATTAAGCACAACATTTTGGTTAGGAAATGCAAAATGATCTCAGAAAACGCCAGCAACAACCAGATTGTTCCAGCCCCCACATTCTGCTTTTCCTTGGCAATGTCATTGAGAATCGTATCAAATTTAATGAAGTCTGGACTTCAGTCAAATCTTGAGGGCAAAGCAAAGGGACGCAGTATTTTCACAGTCAATTTTACACTAAAAGAAGGATAAATGAAAGGCAGGCAAACCATGTTGTGCATAGAATTAAATAGTTTTCTGCTTGTTAATATTTGGAATCTACATTCCAGATGCCATGTATCCCTTTCCAGCAGACACATGATATGAAACACTTGTATTCACAGAATTTGTGCATCATAAGAGTAATCTGCAGTGTATCGATTTCAAATGTGAATGTTTACAGATTTTACACCTGCTAAAACATCTGCTTAAAAAAATATTGTAAGCAAAGTGGCCAATAGCTGGCACTTTCTCATTAAATCTTGGCTTTAATTCAAGATTGCTCTTTTATCCATGAACCAATCTTTGAAAGTAGCAGCAGGAAGAGCGTGCTACGGATTACACTGTGCCATTTGAAACAATAGTTCACTTACTGTTTGAAGAATAACCAATAACAAAGGGTTGATAGCCTAACCTTGTACACAAACAAAAAAAAGCATTCATTGCAACACTCTTACATATTTATTAGAAATACAGCAGAAGCATTCACTAAGGATGTCAATAAATCTGACTTTGTTTATTGAATAACATTGTACTAAAATGAATAAAGAATTTAAGTAGTCCAAAACTGCAGTTTGTGCCATAATGTCAAGTATTACACTCAGCAGATGTTTCAGATTATTGAAAGGAAACCATTAGACAAGGTCTCAGGTTGGTCCTAAAGTATCCACCAGGAAAAATGTGAGTGGAATCTTCCATTTAGCTAGTCACTTCAGTAACAACATGTTTGGTAGTGCAGTAACATTTGAACCTGTGTTGTGATTTAATTTGTCTCTGCACTTTTGTTGGTTTGTATATTTCTATGTTTTTTTTCTATAAATCTATAAATCTAAAAGTGTCGTCCGCAGATATGTAGAGAGTACGATCAAATGAATATCTGCCAACTTCTTTTCTCAGTTCAGGGATACCATTGTCTAAGAACTAAAGTTACTGAACATTATGCAGTGACTAAAGTGGACTGTACCTTGGGATGTCTCGAAGATGTGATAAGGCGCTATATCAAGTGCAAGGATTCTTACTATTACCTGCAGCACCAGAACCATTAGGTTCTGATTGGAATTTCTGAGTTAAGATCTATGATTCACATGAGGTTTGGGCTAAAGATGTCCCAAAACTATGTTTTGCCAATTTCTTCAGGAAGAGAAAAGGATTGACTAGGGAGGGGATGACTTTCCTTGTATTCTGTAAGCAGCATCGATTGAGTAGAGAACCAGAGAACCAATATTGATGGTTCCTATTGACACCTACAATCTCACGATAATGTCTTCTCTGCCAGATACAATTCTACAACTTGGAATAGAGAAATTAATGTTGGGTCACAATTATTCCCATTAAAATATTAATTTTAAATATCTATCATTTCTTTCCAATTATACAGCTGTTTGTCATCATTTCAGAATGGTCTGGTTTAGCAGGTAGAAAAAATAATCCAATTGAAATTTTGGTTAAAGGAATTATGCTCTTTTGTTCATAACACTGCATTAATTATGCATTTTAGTATTGTGTATTCAGCATTAGCTTAAAGGACAGAGGATATATCTACAGCATGCGTGCTGAAAATGCTTTGAATACTCTTGTTAACTTGGGTCACAAAAATAAAGGAATGCATTAAAGTTACAGAGAGAGGATTTGTATGCATCCAAATTCCAATAAGATTAATAATCCCAAACAAAATTCAATGTGAATTGGAGAAATGTGATTATTAATTCATTAAAAGTATAATGCTGATTTTTTTAAACAAAAAAACAAAATCATTACAGCTCAATTCAGATTGCAAGCAGAAAACCTAAAATATCAGACAAATTTAAAAGCTATTTTATGCTGCCTTGAAGTTTTTTTTATTATATCTTTGTAGTCTTGGTGTTGCAGAACCAATACAAGTTTTGTCTTTATTGTGATTTAGATAGTAAGGGCTTTGAAGGTACTGATGCAGACTAAAAGCTTTGCAGGGACTGCAACAGCAATGTTACGCAACAGAATCCTGCTGGAAAGATCTCTCGTTGACGAGCTGCTATGCAGCATTTTTACATATCGTTGTGTGGTTATTATACAAAATATACAGCCTTAAACAGAACACCTATCCATTTTGCTGAACACGTGCGGTGAAAAACATCCTTGAATCGAATTCGAGACACAGAAAGTAAAATGTTCTTTTGCAAAACATATTTCAATGAAACGTTGCCTGGCCCATAAACTGAAGAGAGACAAGATGGATTCAGAGTCCCAGTGTTCAATCAATGTACATATATATTTAAAATCTATTGATTTGTAGCCGATTTGCTCAGTAGGTCACCGTCAATCCTCTGCCAACAATAGCATGTGCTGTCTCTGGGAAAGGTCCTTTGACGCTAAATCATCGAATTAGCATTCTGTCCACAACCTTTTGCCTTCTGGTAGATTGCTAATAACCAGTTAATCAACAATACGTCCAGGTTGTTCAATAGCTGAAATGAGAATTAACTCCTCCTCTCAATATTGATGCCATTTCAGGGAAAAATATTGCAATTTATTAAAACTATGTATATATGGCTAGGTGGTTCAATACTCTGTATTTTACATGTAGCCAGAATAATACTAGCTGTTACACCAGAGTCTCCAAACCTAACCACAGAACTAAGAGTTTCACATAAATATAGGAATATAGCTACTGGTGTAAAGACCCCCTATGGTCTGCCGGATGTAAGTTAATATGGGACTTAAGGTGACCTTACTTTGCAATCGGCAGACTTTTAACATTGCATTGCAATACCAACCATATTTAATCATGCAAAGTCATCCCACGTCTATACATTCCACATTTATAATTGATATGGCATTACAGGTATTAGCAATGTGAGCACTTGAGAGGAAATAGAAAGCAATCTCGGTGGCCAAAAACTTGGCAGAAGAGGATGCATTTCACTTTCAGTGCATTATTGAAATGAGTTTCCACAGTCTTGAACAAGACCACAAGGGGGGGTTCCATTGGCAGGAGAAAATATCTGACTCTTTTTCTCCAGGGTACAGTACATAGTTTACATAGTTGTGTCACAGTTTATGGTGCAGGGCTACATCTGGACTGTGAATTCAGATGTGGGGCTTGAATTCTGAGACAAAAGTGCCGCCAACTGAGCCAGGTTCACAAAAGGACTGTTGAGTGACAATGGTGCCCATTTAAAACTGGAGGCTGGACATTAAGGCGATTTTATTGACTGCCGTTTGATTGCACAGAACTGACCGTGCATTGCCAGAAACCAGGAAAACAACACCGCAGAAAAATAGCATAAAGTGGGGGAGGGTTCATTAAATAAATCATTAATGCTACCAGCACATCTGCCAAGACATAATTCCAGACACTCAGGCACCACGGCACTTCCTTGTTGGGTTCTTATTGGCGTAAAGGAGTTGTCATTGAGGCTGCAACAGTAAATTGCACAGGGAGTCCCAGCAGATAGCACTCTAATGCTTCAGTAGCTACATATTTCCATGTAATTATCCTGGAATGGGTAGAACGAGCATTGCAATAACAGGAGCAGATTCATAATTTTTCAACAGATTGATTTACTATTGTTAATTCCCGATATATTAAAAAAAGGAATTCCTTTCTCCCTCATTTAGTAGATGTGGGGTAATGTGGTTGACTATGTGACAATAGAATATTAACAGTCCATGTCTTGCTGGTTCAAATCAATTTTTTTTATTGATGTTCGTAAATGCTAGTACAACTTCTGTCATAATATATGTAGCTCCTGCAGGAGTATCGTTTTTCAGTAAAGTGCTGTCCTGCTGTCAAATCTTTCATTTCCATTTGAAGTAAACGTCTTCCAGTGTTACAGCGCAAAACCATAGATAACAAAATGCCAATTTAAATGGCAATACCAATTCAGATCGCACGGCTCTAGCAAGAAAAAGACCAAAAAATAAACTGTAGACATTATATAAACAGAAAATAAAAGATGACTGAGTTTGTTTAATGGTGTAATTGTCTCTTGGGGGTTGGGATTACTCAATACCTGATCCAGCTTTAATCTTGCGGTTAATATGATCACTCAAACGCCTCCAGTGCATTAGAGCTTTGTAACATGCTCCCAGTCATGTCTTATCTTCTATACAATCTCTGAAAAAAGCCCATTTTCAGTGACAGTTACTTTCTTGAATACTTCGATATATTTCCTTTTTTCTTTCCCTGACTGTCCTGCGGCTTGGGATGTCCTCCCGACGTGAAAGGCGCTCTACAAATGCAATTTGTTATTGCTATCATGTTCCAATTTTGGACTAGTGGGTGCAAATCCAGTGTAGATTTTACACAGCATTACACAGAGTCCTATGGGACAGAAACAGTCCATTCAGCCCAAATAATCCGTGCCAATTTTTTATTCTCCACATGGACCCCATCCCTCCTATTCCCCTCTCCTATACTTCACTATTCCCTTCTCCCTCATATGTGCCTCACATTTTCTCTTAAATACATTAATGTTTTTTGCTTCTACCACAGCTCCAGCAGTGAATTCCACATTTTCACTACCCTCAGGGTGAAGGTGTTCCTCCTTAACTTTCGATTAAGTCTTCTACCAGCTACCTTAGATTTATGCCCGCTCATTTTGGACTTGTCAACAATTAGAAACAGACTTTCATCATCCACCTAATCGAATCCTTTTATAATCTTAAACACCTCTATCAGGTCCCCTCTTAATTTTCTCAGTTTTCTCATGTTTGTAAATCTTTGCTACGCTCTCTCCAAGGCTACAATATCCTTCCTATAATATCCTTCCTTGCTCCCCAGTACTGTGCACAGCACTCCAAAGGTGGTGTAACCAGGGTCTCATATAAATGTAATATTACTTCCCTTCTGTTTATTCCTCACTAGGTCCCTTTGCTCCTCTTTCCCTCTTAAGTTTCTATCATCTTAAATCTATGCAAAGGTCTTTTGCTATAATTTCTTTTACGCTGGAGCCTTTTGAATGAGCGCAATTTTATTTATGTGTTCGCTTTTTTCATTTAGCCTACAAGGAAAAGATGAAGGAGCTTTCGATGCTCTCCCTGATCTGCTCATGCTTCTACACACAACCACATCCCAACACAAAGTACAACTTTGGTGGTGAGTTACGCTTTCATATCTGTCTATCTGTAAATATGATAAGGAATAATAAAATAACATAGTAATCTGATACATTACTAAATCTGTTGTGTATTTATGGTTATACAGAGTGAAATAGTTATGCAATTGTTCATGTCAAATTCCCTTTACTGGTTAAATATTTGTGTTATGTACTAAATGAATAAGTGCAGTTTCTAAATAGCCTAATGTGCATGAGATCTATGTCAGAAATGCTGTCAGAAGGATGTGGGGTGGCCATTAAGTTTAGAAAATATATCTTAGCTGAATGAATTTCATTTTATCAAATTCAATGAAAGCAATGCTGCATTGTAGCACGTAACTACATTTGCCAGTCGTACACTGTAATAAATTGTATATAAAATAACAAAAAGATTACTATGTACATTCAACACTGCATCTCTCTCTTGGAGATGCCATTACTCAAATCACTGCTCCTTATTAAATGTAGTTTGACCTGGATTTGAAGTGATGATCAGTACCACTGTAGTGAATGGTAATAAATGCACTTCTTATCCCCTGGCTAGTATTGTAACAAGAACTGTTAGTCTCTCCCAAGTACACACCCCTCCAGGTCACTGAACCCAAAGCCGGTCCTGCCCTAGAAGCGCTTCGAGATGTGATAGGACGCTATATCAAATGCAATAATAATTATTCTATTATTATAAATAGGATTTAATATGCAAAACAGGACATGCATTTTTAACCAGTAAAAATTGAAAAGAAAGCAACGTAATAATTAGCCTTTGGATATATCACCCCTCTTCCATATCGAACTCTGTTGGTAGATTAGATAATGCCTAAAAAGATTCAACTCTTTTGAGGCTATGGAAAAAGCAGAACAAAATGATTTTGTTGAAGTCATTATAAAAAAAAAGTCTCATTTACCACAATAAATAACTACAATGAATAATCCTGCCTTTTATATTCTGGAACAAAGTGAGAAGAATTGGCTCTCGTTTGAGTCTTCCCGATCAGTTTCCTATTGCAAACTTGCTTGAACACTCACTGCATTCTTATTATTCTTATGTTCTTATTTGTTGCTTCTTCAGATATGGAAGTGAAACCGATCAACAAGCGAACTTCCGGTCAGGCCTTTGAAGTGGTGCTGAAGCCTCCATCTACTGATTTAACACATGACCAACCTCTCTCACCAAAGAAGAAGGAATTGTCTTTGGAGGAACTCCAGAATCAGCTGGAAGCTGCTGAGGACAGGAGAAAGGTAAACCAGACGTTTCTTTAATTGAAACTTTATTTATTCCAGAGATATTTATTGATTTTTCACGTATACCTACCTTGTTATTTTCCACCTAGTGTACAATGATCGGAATGCAAACACTAACAAGAGGCCACACCAATAATGCAAACTCCAGTCAACCAATATAATGTTAAAATCTCTGCATCCTTCTCTGCTCCAATTTACTTCCCACTGATCATAAATTCTTCTTATTATTAATAATAATATTACTATAATTCAAACAATTTATTAAATTGGAACATGCCCAGTTGTGGTCTGTTGGAGTCCTGTAGCTCAGTGGTTAGAGCACTCGCTTTGCAAGCAAGAGACCTGAGTTCAATTCCAGGCAGGGCGAAACCTTGGGCAAGTTTCCTTACTCCACACGCCTAATAATAATCCCTCCAAAACCAAAAACAATAATAAATTGGTCATTTTCAATCTATGACTGTTTGTGGACATTGCTGTGCGCAATTGGCTGCCGCGTTCGCCCACAAATATACAGTCAACTCACTTTACAGTATATTCTGTGAAGCGCTTTGGGACGTCCTCCCGACGTGAAAAGCGCTATATCAAATGCAAGGATTATTATTATTATTATTATTATTATAAGTAATATCATTCACGTGTTATAAGCTGTGAAAACATATAACTTCAATATTAATAATATATCAGTTCAATTATAGTCACAATAGACCATGAAGCTCCTTTGCTGAACCAATATTTTATAAGAGTACTATATCTGAACAGCCTGGTTAAGTGCATTTGACTGCAGTAAAGGCTTATCATTCTGTGGATTTGCAGTCCCAAGAGGCTCAGCTTTTGCAGCAACTTGCAGAAAAGCAACATCATCGGCGTATAGTTCTGCACCGGGCGATTGTGGATAACTGCGACTTCAGCAGAATCACCGAGAGGAAGCTAAACCAGAAGATGGAAACTTGTAAGGAAAATCGCAATGCTCACATAGCTGCTGTCAAGGAACGTCTCCGTGAGAAGGTGAGTACTAAACCGCAGCCCTTCTTAGTATGTGATTCCATTTCTTCTCAGCTGTGTTTGTGAGCGAGCCAATAAATTGTTGTTTACTATTAACATCGCTGTTTATTACGGGTATTTATAGAGGCAGAGAGATAGCCTCTCTTGGGTGGTAGTGTTGCCCACAAACTACAATAGGAAAAACACCGGGTTTGGATCTTTGTTGATTCAATGGATGCAATCATTGTGTCTTCATACATTGGCTTCCTTTCTTTCACCAAAGGTGGGATAATGGAAGTGAGATGAAGCCACCTTGTTTTCCCAATTACATTTGAACCTTCGGCAGTTCGCAATCAGTTGCAATCTCTTGAAAGCCGAGATAAAAGATAAGTTTGTGGGCCAAGCGGGAAGGGATCCATGGTAATATCAGCGGGTCATTAAAGGCAACATTACACCTGCCTCAACACGATCCCCTTTTGCTAGAAGACGATGCAGGGTGGGGAGCAGCATGCAAAAGGGAAAACATAACGGTAATAATAATAGAGAATAATAATGGGGTTTTCCTAGATTTTATTACTGTAACAACACAAACTGTAGAGTGTGAATGCATAACAGAAGTACGGTGTTTTGGCCAGACAGCAAGATTGGTGCTTGCAGCAATTTCCCAAGTTCCAGGTTTGTACAAACCTGGGGTTAACAAAAGGGTTACGTGCTTGAGGCCAGCGCTGCAGTCTTCTGTAGTCTTGTATAATTGATGTACTTTCCCTAACAGGAATTACATGCAGCCAAGGTCCGCAGGAACAAGGAACTACGAGAGGAGCTGTCTGGCTAAAAAGGTCTCTCCAACCCTTTAAGACCATCACTTCAAAAAGAACACCTTGGAAGGAAATTAATCCCACTAATAACCTAGCTATCAAGCTACAACTTTTTTGTTTCTGAGTACAATACTTCCATATAATAGGTCAAGCTTTTTTTTGCATCAGATTGTTGGTTCTTATTTCACGTGCAACACAGCAAATTGTAAGAAGGCAAAAGTCAGCAGAATATCAGTGATCTAATGACATTCCGAGCATTCGGAGTATTAATTATTACTAACATCAAGCAATTTATAATCTGTCAATGTATTCTAATACGTATGCAGCATAAAGACATATTTATTAAAAAATTCAACCTATCATTGGAAAACACTCTTAAAAAAACAAATAATTACATTTGGGGGCTCTTTTTACAATCCAATCATTGTGTGTTTTTTTTTCCTATCACATTTGATGATTTCTGTCATTTTCTGTCATTTTGGAGGGATTGTCCCCAAATCATATTAGATCCCTTCAGTCTCAATATTTAAAGTACGGCAATTTCTTCATCTATGTCTCAGCAAGTCAATGGATCTCACAACCATGTGCAGAATAATTTATTCTGTTTGATGTAAATATTGATTCACCCAAATAAATAGTATGCTATTAATCACAGATCAACTCATTGAACAAAATGTTCACATAGGTTTAAGTATTTACTTTAAATTGTTCTATTGTTCTATGCACACTATGTCTTTTTATTATATTATCAACCTAACAGAAATAAAGCCATTTTAAGTAACTGCCAAAGAATTAATCTGTGTAAAAGTCACATCTTAACTAAGGCCTCTTATTGCCTATACTGTCTTCATCGTTGGACAGTATGAAAAGTATTTGATCCTTAATCGAGCGAACTATTTTGGCGCTAAATGTTATGGATTGAATTTCTTAATAAATGAAACAGGTTTTATCATAAATAGAAAGTGTCATTGGTCGTACTGTATATAATACAGTGGTTAGATTGAATAAAATCTTTATGCATCTTGTGCTCACTGGAAGAAGAAAAAAACTTCAATTTAAGTAAGCAGTTTTTTGGTAAAAAAATGTTTACCTGTAAAACTCAAAAGGTTAACAGTGTTTGTATGAAAAATGCCCAGAATTATAAAGCTGAATTTTGTCTTATTACTGCTGTAGCTGTGCTGAGTAGAAAATGGTTTGCCAAATATAAAACTGTATGGAGTGTTTTGCTTGATGTGGTTATAACTTTGAGGCTTCTTTTGTAAATATCTAGTTTTATTTCAAAGGATTGTGTTTGGCAGGATAGATCACGAAATTAATCTGTAATCCTGTTCTTTGCCATCATCTCATTTTATTATGTGCCATTTCACGTTGAACTCTGACAGTTTGTATATTTGCCTATCGGACTTGAAACTGGAGTCACAGTAAGAGCATAAATGGTGGTAGATACTTTCATCTACTAACTGTACCTGAGCGTGGCATGTTTTTAACCACTTGACTAGATCTTGCTGTTCATCGATGTGTTTGTATTTTAATCCTTCAGACTTTTGGGAGGATCTTTGACAAATCTCTCCCATCTCACACAGTTAAACGTTATTAGAACATGATCATCCAAACCAGTCATATTGTGTTCCATCACTTGCATTTTAATGTCAGTTTAAGATTGTTGTGTGTGCAAGATGTGATTACAAACAATAAAATCCATGATATGTACATTGGCTTTTTTCCTGCATGTTCATTTCTGTGAATTCACTACGAATTCCTGTTATTTTAAAACGAAACTAATCATTTTATGCCAAGATGAGAAATGGGCAGCAATTCACTCATTAATTGCAAACAAAATGCAAATATTCTAAACTGTAAAAGAAGCTTTAAGGGAAGGGAATGGATAATACCAAACCTCCTGACACCTTCTAGTAGGATCACTGTATAGTATTTAAAACCATTTACCTATCGTGTTCATCTGAGGGACGGGAATTTGAGGTTACAGTGTGCGGTTAGGTCGCTTTCCTTGTTTTCGGTTTAGACGCATCGTATTTTGTTGTCATTAAAAAACCTATTTCATCAAGTGGCTGATATCGCCACAGGAAGAGTGGAAAAACCGCGGTATAATTATCTCATGCAGCACAAAATAATTATCAGAGGCAATTATTTTAGTGCCAGTGCATCATAAGAATCCTGGACCACAGACAACCTGGCTCCTTGCTATGGAAACAGCCACCCCAGAGAATATTAGAGCAGGCAGAAATAAGATGAGGAAAACTGCTAGGAAGTAAAAGATCTAGGAGTGCCAGTCCCCTGAGGACTTGTTATTCCTGTATTATAATAAGCTCCTCACTGCTGATGATGTTTCCAAACATGACATCATTCACAATTTTAAAAAAATTTAAAAAGGTATCTTCCTCGCACAAGATAGCAGCCTCCAATGCAGAGACCTTCAAAATAAAAGTTATATTTCGGCTTCACGGGCGGGGAACAGATAATTTGCTCTTCATTTTTAATGTGATCGACTTCCAATGCAATGCAATTTACGTGTATTTCCAAAATAGATATAAGCGCAGAGTAAAACAGCATAAAACCTATACAATTAACATGACTGCTTCTTTGAGAGCTTGTGCATGCTTTTGAACGCCACCTGTTATTTATTTCTATTAATTTAAAAGGCAACAAATCATTTTGAACTAATCAGGAAAGTGTTTCAGAAAGTGTAGTTACTCCTTAAAGCAACCTCTGTCATCCTACTGTAACAGCAAATCTTTTCCTCTGATCCTGGCTGATGTTTCATCAATATTATTATTCAGTGAGATGCTTTGAGTGCCAAGTGCAGTACTCTCTAATTTATGCTTCAGCGATTAAGTTATGTTAAAATCTCCTAAATGTCAAGAGTATTCCACATTATTGGCATTGTACAAAACCCTCAGGCACTTGATATTACTGTACTATTACAGTATAGATGACTAAAAATTCCTACTTAATATTTTGGCCATAAATGACATTGAGTTATCGCTCGGCTTCCAAAATATGTCTCTAAGACCTTCTTGACAATCTAGAACTGATCATACCGAGTTACCTTATTGCTGAGATCAAACTGGGCTTGATCTACAACAACAACAACTTGCACTTACATAGCGCCCTCCACGCAGGATAACGTCTCAGAGCTCTTACAGTCATCAATCCTCTCATAACAAGGGAACAAACAAATAAAAATTGCACCTCTCTTTCTATTATCTGTTTTTTAATGATTGAAGATTTTATTGTTGTAATAACATACAAAAACAATGTTACAGTTATTCGTTCGCCATGCAGATTAAAATTAACAATATGTTTTACACATTATTGGCCCTCTGCTATCATTGAACCACTCACTGTCCATGGTGAATACAGTTTTAAGCTTGTGTGATGGAATGACATTTTGCCAAATATAGAAACTTTTTTTTTCAAAACACAAAGCAAACAGCATCTTAGAATAGGTTGACAGTGATGTCGATGCAGAAACAAACAAGAGCAGATCTGGTGAGAGAAGATAGGCAACAAAAGAAGCTCATGACGTAGAATCTTATCTGAACCAGTTTGATAAAGCGAGTGATTCTGATGTTCATAAAGCCAACAATTTCCTCCCTGAGATAGATGAGGATTATTGGATGAGAAGCAGTAAAAAAAAGATGAAAAGAAAAGATCTCTGAGCAGTAAAAAAAAGATAAAAGTGTGCCAGACTGTTACAAAGGGAACTTGGCACAAATACACCATGCTCTGGCTATTTAATATTATTATTATCACCTCAGTTTTAAAACAGTAAACATTATTCTAGAATAATTCCAAGCGTCTCACATTAGGTTATGGCAACAACTTGCATTTATATAGCGCCCTTCATGCTGAGGAATATCTCTAATGGCTTTACAGAGATACTGCTGGACACGAAACACTGGAAGGGGACATTGGAGGGAGGAGGTGATGGTAGACAGAGGTAAAAATGTAGGATTTTAGAAAGGCAGCAAGATGGGAGGGAATTTTAGAGGGTTGGAATTTTAGTGGCTGAAAGCTTGGTTCCTCAAAGTGGGTGGATGATTCGCATAAATGTAGAAAAGTAATCTTGGACAGAGACCGGATATGAGGAAAGAGAGCTAAGTGTTTAAGCAAATGCCAAGGTTGCAAATTGGTTCAGGTAGTTGGAGAGAGAGACCAGGAAGGTTGAGGAAGTTGGAGCCAGAAGCAAGGAAGCATTCACAGGAAGGATGGCTTCATCTTGTCCATGTTTAGCTGAAGAAACTAAGGCTCATCTGCGACTTGATGTCTGACAGGTAGGTGGGCAAACAACTACTTTTGAGAAGTTCCAGCAGTTCTCCAAACTAATTGGTTCTGTGTTTCCAATGAAATTGGCATTAATACTCTATGCAATACAATTCAGCATTTGTTTGCTGAGAGTAACAGATTCCACCCCCTCACCCCACCAAGCAGAACACATGATTTATGGAACTGTACATTGCACAGAATTGTACATAACAATGTTGATGTAGATATGTGGCTGTGCTGCAATGACAGGTTTTCAGAAAAACGGGAATTTAATAGTCTATGTGCAACTTTTCAACATTAATGAGATTTCATTGGGATACGAGCCCACCTGCAAAGCGTCATTTTGGATATTTTTCCGTTTTTGCCGTCATGACTTCTTTTCCAGGAGCTGATACAGTGTTCAAGTTTGATGCAGTTTCCCAGATTGGTTGCTTAATGCAAGGAGATTGCAAGGAACCTGAAATCCATGTTTAATGAGGCTATTAATTTGAATTGTTACAGAGAGAGAAAGCTATCCAGAGAAAATTAATCTATTCAGAAATCTTAAATCACATCAACAAAGTTTCCATTTGGCTCCACCTAGCCACACAGCAGATTAACATAAAAGCTAAAGGATTATTATTATTATTATTATTTGCAGTTTAGCAATTAGCAACACAGCCTGAATGAGGTAAGAAAACTAACACTGGTGTGGACACATCATGCTCCGGTTTAGGAAAAGATCTGGCAGATGATGTTTCTGTATTTCACAGTTTCTGGTTGGAGCAGAATGGCTAATTATGTTTCGTTCTTAAGCAAATATTAGCAATATTTCTAGAAGAGGACACATTTCTTTCCTGACAAGGAGAGATATATTTCAGGGAAGTCAGCCTACAAGGCCACAAGTTCCAATTACGGTTCATAAAGTGGAAGTGAAGACAGGAGACAAATTTGTGACATAAAAACAGAAGTCGCTGGGCAACGTGTAGCAGGTCAGGCAACGCCTTTGGAGGGAGCAAAATGTGACAAATAAAATGTGACGTCCTTGGAAGGAAAGGTCCCAACACAAACTGGTACCATTCTGCTGAACAGTTATTTCTGAGAAGACCATATTTTCTCTCCACATATTACACCTTTTAACATTTGAAATGAAACATTTAAAATAACGTTATGGGATATAGTACATAGGGAGTTTGGGACATATGTGCATGTGACCACCAGGAAGGTGGAAGACGAACTAGATGGAGCTTAGTCTTTTTTCGTTCAGCATTTCTTATGTTCTTATGTAAAAGTTCACCAGGAAAAGAGAAATTTGAAATCATTTAGGTTATATCTTATTGTGAGTGTACACATGCCCGTCTTTTCACCATGTATGTAAGAAACTTTATTGAAACGTAATAATCATTTGGATTGGCACTAACTCAGAAACAAAACCAAGTAGAAAACTATGAGATAGAAACCTTTTCAAACACAGAATCTTCAGATTAACAGATTTGGTGCCAGTTAGTTGCTGGTTTCAGCTACTTTAACAGGCAGTGTGAATTGGATATACATTATTTACTGTTGAGCTCCTAAGCAAATACTAGCATCATAGCTCCAATATTAAATTTGAATGTCTCAGTGTTGGCACCGTTGAGCAAAAATATAATATATGAATCATATTTGTCTGTTTCTGTCATCAAGCTAACTGCAATTCAAATATATTTTGCTTCTATAAAGCTAACACTTGAATGAATTTATCGGTTTATGTGAGATAGTGCAGCTCTTATCTGACAAAAGTTGTAGACACTTGTAAACCTAGTCAATGGCAGTTTAATAGCGAGCCCTTCCATCTCTCACTGAAATATATAATTCATTATGAGTTGGTTAAACATTCACCAGAAAGCAAAGATCTGTCATACTGTTAAATATAATAATAGCTCAAAAAATCTTGAATAAATCTGTGAAAAAAATGCTGAAATACTCATAAACTAACCAGGCCAAATGTGCTGTTCTGATACTATGCGATGGGTAGAAAAGTAAATGTTGATATGTGCTTATTTTATTCTATGTGAAGGGCTCTAAATAAATTCAGTCGGGAGTGGTGCTTTGCTTCCTGAGGATGGGAGAGAGTATAACTTCTAAGACATTTTGTCTCCAATTCTCTTTTTAAAATAGCTTTGCTGTGGTATTCCACTGCAAGATAGAATGAAACAAAATCCCCAAACGACTACGGGTTATATTAAATGGTTCAGTTATCTGTATTGGTTAATTCCTGTGTTTCAATGTAACTTTTCTAATTTCTCAATCTGCTTTTCAGTGCTGTTCTCCCATTGATCCCATCTGCAACAAATAAAAACTTACATTTACAAATTGTGTTGTTCTTCAACAAAACCCCACAAAATATTCTCCGCCCTGGCCAGGATTATTTATCAAAACTTGATTATTTATTTACACTTGGCTACAATTTATACCGATCCTGTTCCTTATCATTTGTCCCTTCAATATCCTGGCACTATCCCAATGAACTGTAGATCTCAGTGAAGTTCACTAACACAGAAGCCACTGCCGTACTAAGAAACAAAACAGCAATTTATCCACATCCAACAATTTCCCGTAGATCTTAAACTTCACTCTTTACTTCGGTCATTTCAAGAAATGAACAGGATCAAGAACTCAATATTCTTGAACCAGGACTTTAGTCAAATAATCAACCAGAAACCAACCCAATAATCAACCGAGCTTCCCATCAAGCAACGAGACTCATCTTAAATGAAAATGTAAGATGAAGCACTCCGGGACGTTACCCCATGTGAAGGGCGCTATATAAATGCAAGAGGTGGTTGTTGTTGTTGAAAATATTGTATTCACCCTATGTTCATTATTATACATTCAGTATCAGATATTTGAGACAGAATCAGTTCTCAGAACAATTTAAAATAAAACTGTGCCTAATTGGCCACTTGGGGGAGGTTTGTATGCTCAGTCCAAATCGTTTCCTCAGGAAACCTTTAACTTGTCCATTACATTAGAGCAAACTGGGCAGAATTTACTCCATAAATGTTGTTCTTGTCTCTATTCCCAAGAGCTTGGCTCAGTGAGTAGCAGAGGTTCATCTCAGAAATGTTTAATGTTTGCTTCGTGCAAATTGAATTTGTGCTGTTGCAGCACGTGGGTTTTTACCAATATTGCTAGAACAGTTCTACAATGCCTGTTCCCACGTTTTGTTAAAAATGTGGGTTTCTAAAAATGACAAAGCACTGAAATTTTACGGTTTTTCAAATCAGCTTCAAATCCAAACCGGTCTGAGTCAGCTATGAGTGGGTTAAAGAAATGTGGCTTCGAACACGCTCGGCTGCAAATGTTCCTGTGTGCCTTGTATCAGGGTGTGCTGCGTGATACAAGGCACACAGTAACATTTGTGCGCTGAAATACTGAATGCTGTTGCGGGTTTTTTTTTAAAAGGGCGACAGCAGAAGGTGGAGGGTTGGAAAGCATCAACTTTTCCTGTGTCCATGTCATAACAAGTTTAACAAAACCTGCACACGTACATTTTCTACTTGATTTACTGTTAATTCATCTACTCTACATACATACTGAAGATATCCTTATCGCTCTCTCTCAGTCACCCTTTGTTACATTTTATTTGGTAAATGTTCTGGTTAAGGGAGGCTAGGAACCGCAAATTTGCACCAATGTGACAACTTGAATGTCAACCGTGGGTTGTGGGCCTCAAGTTTTATTGAAAAAAACATGTTTTGGGGTTTCTGCTTTCTCGTCAGTACATCATCAATATTGCACTGGTCGCAGTTATTTCAAGATTGTGCACTGCCAACCTTACGTATCAAAGGAGAGACGCAGCAACTGGTCAAATGGTGACATGTGAGCAGTGTCCACCAGGGACATTTGTAAAGCGCCTTTCACGTCGGGAGGATTCAACCAAATTTCTTTGTACTTTTTTTTGCAATGTAAATCTTAAACTTTGCAACCTATTCTGCAAGGTGACCAGGTTCTTAATAGAAGAATTGGTGCCATTTAAACGTCATGCCTGTGAATTCACCTGCTGCAGGGCTCGAACCAATTTGTAAAGGTCAGACGAGCTTTACAATATATATTTGAAAAGAGCCTGATCAACAAATTTAGTTCAAACTGCTTAGTTTGCAGATAAAGAGGGCGAGGAAGGATAACTCCACAATTTACAAAGGAAACTTCACGACTGGAAGAGTTACCAGAAATGTTAGCATCTGCTGAGGCTCAGTTTCATTCAAAAGGTTTATAAATAATATTATTATTATTATTATAAAGTAAAAGAGACCCAGTTTGAAGCACAGGAAAGCCATGTTTCTTTCTTAGCTGAAACTAAAGTAACTAACAGAGTACTTTGAAACTGTTACAAATACTGCCTCAGCACCCAACTTATCCTTCACATTTGCAGTTGACTTTGGGTGAATTAAAAGTATTTTGAAATTCATGTCCTCATATAAACATTGGCAATCCTATCATCTTTACAGAAAAGTAAAAAGTGTCCAGGGAGCAAAGGAACCATCGGCAGAAGGTACCTGAAGCAAGTTTTCTTTTATAATAAAATTCTGCTGATGAAGCGACAGACAGGCTCTTATCAAAAGATAGTGAAGTCCTGTAGCTCAGTGGTTAGAGCACTCGCTTTGCAAGTGAGAGACCTGAGTTCAATTCCAGGCAGAGGGCGAAACCTTGGGCAAGTTTCCTTACTCCACACAGAGCCTAATAATAATCCCTCCAAACCCAAAAACAATAATAAATTGGTCATTTTCAATCCATGACTGTTTGTGGGACATTGCTGTGCGCAATTGGCTGCCGCGTTCGCCCACAAATATACAGTCAATTCACTTTACAGTGTGTTCTGTGAAGCGCTTTGGGACGTCCTCCCGACGTGAAAAGCGCTCTATCAAATGCAAGGATTATTATTATTATTGTTTGTAGACCTTGGCCCTGAAGACACTTTGCCTCCCAGGAAATATTAGTATGAAATGTATGGGTTCTGCACAATCAAGGTTAGGAACTGGTCTACGTGAAACCATGCCACGAACCCAGAAAATATTATTAGTACTTTTACTTCCGTATGAATGTTATTCAAACTGTTTTTTCTTAAAAAAAAGACAATGCAACTTTGCTTTCGAGACGTCTCGCAGTCGCCACGAGACGCCGCGTCAAACGCGAGGAGTGTTATTATTACTCGCCGCGACGACGACGACGGCGACGGTGGGTGCCGTGAGCTCGCTGCCCCCGCTCCACTGGGAACCGGCCCTACCCCCCCCTCCGCGTCCCGTCCCCCCCGCCCCCACCCCCGAATCCTCCCCTCCGCCATCGCCGGCCGTGCCTTCAGCCGCTTGGCCCCGAAACTCCCTCCCTCAACCCCTTCGCTTCGCCCCCCCCCCCCCCACACACACACACACACCCCCGACCTCGCGCCCCTCCTTCCCCATCTTCAGGTCGCGCCCGAGGGACCTTCCTTGCCGACCGCGCCCTACGGTCACCTTCGCCCCCTCCCCCCCATTCCCCCCTCCCCGCCCTCGGGCCCCGCCTTCGCTAAGCGTTTGAGACGAGAGAAAGAGGGAGCGATAGAGAGAGAGAGAAAGAGAGAGAGAAAGAGAAGGAAGAAGGGTGAGGGAGGGAGGAGGCTCCTCTGGTCTGGTCCTTGGCCATTCCTCAGCACGTTCCAGTGACGCAGTCACGTTGGCTCCCAGCCAGCGGCGCACGTCGCCCGCCGGCCCGACGCGCCCGCGTGCGCACGTCACGTCACGCACGTCACCGGGCCGCCGACGTGCGCCGCGCTGTGTCCCCCCCCCCACCACCACCCCCACCGCGCGCGCCTCTACGAAAGAGTTTACGTCGCCGCCCGTTGACCCGGTTGATGCTCGGGATTCGGGGTTTTTCCTAAAGACGTGGGGGGTGGGGGTCCGGCCTCCCGCCCGGTACCCAGGTAAGGGGAGGGGGCGGTGCGGGGCGGGGGACGGGGCGGACAGAGAGCGAGCGGAGGAGGAGGCCGCCGGTGGCCCGCGGTTTGCAGATCGGTTCAACGTCGGCCATTTGCCGTCGCTTCCCGCCGCCGTAGAGGAAGAGGCAGAGCCCGTGTGAGGGCGGGAGGGCGGGAGGGCGCCGTGCCGTACCGCGCCGCGGCTTTGCCTTGCGGGACGTCAGGACGCCGCCGTGCCACAACTTGGACGGACGGACGGACGGACGGCGGCGGCGGCGTCAGGGCTGCGCTGCGTAGCGTCGCGGCCGCCGCCCCGTCTCCCTCTCGCTCGCTGGGGTTGGGTGGGGATTGGGTTGTGTGTGTGTGTGTGTGTGTCTGTGGGTGGGTGTGTGGGTGGGGGGGGAGGGGGTTGGGTTGTGTGTGGGTGGGGGGGGGGGGGAGGGGTTGGGTTGTGTGTGGGTGTGTGTGTGGGGGTGTGGGTGGGGGGGGTTGACCAGCCTCGCCGGCTCAACCGAACGTGATAGGCGAGCCCGCTCGGTGCCGATTGGCTGCCTGCCCGCACCCGCCTGGGTTTTCCGTGCCGCCCATTGGTCGCGCGCGGTGTCAATCAGTCGCGGTCCCGCCCCCCCCCCCTCTCCCGCCTTTAAAGTTAGGTTGAGGCGGAGTGAGAGGGGGCAGTTGGCGCCTTGTGAGGCGGATGGATTTGCGGGTTAAACCCCCTCCACACCTCCCCCCCCCATACCCCCCCCCACACCCCCCACCGGCCCCGCAGCTCACAGCGGCTTCATAACTCGCACGAAGCGGTTCAAACGCGACCCTCGGGGCTATGTTTTTATATATATATCCTTCAGGGTGGGGGGAGGGAGGGAGGGAGAGAGAGGATGGGGGGGGAGGGTATGGTGGGGGCCGCCCGGCTCTGGGCACACGTGCTGATCACTTTTTATTTATTTTTATTTTCTTTTGCCCCCCCCCCCCCCAAAAAAAATAATTAAGATGGCGCTGACGGGGCTGCGGTGTCTTGAGACCCTTAGGGAGGAACTGGCCTGAACTGGAGACTTTCTAATACAACTCTTCTCCCTCCCTCCCCCTCCCCTTCCCATCCCCCCTCCCCTTCGCATCCCCCCTCCCTCCCTCCCACCCCCACACAAAGAATCCTCCCCCCCACAAAGATTGCCAATCTCACATCTGCTTTCATTTTATTTTATCCGCCCCCCCCCCCCCACACACACACCCACACAGAGACACACACACACAGATGGGTGCCCCACATTTTGCCAAACTTGTGAACTCCTTTTTTTTTACCCACTCACTCTGGTGTGATGTTGGTTTTAGAACCGGATTCACCCGGAAAATTGTCCCGATGGAAGTGACAGTGCCTTTTAAAGAATCTTGTACCCCCCCCCCCCACCGACTCTTATTTTTTTCTCTAGTCGGACATCTATTTCTTTACACACCGACCGCACAGTCTGGGCAGTAAAGGTTTCCTTTTCGGTATGTTTTAAAAGAGCGAGTGTTGGCACGAGCAACTTCCCACTAATTCTGCTTTAAATTAGTTTGGAATTGAAAGCGTTTCCTCCTCGAGGACATTGCCCAATCAGCATCACAAATCAATCGGAAGAGATGTGGGATTTCACAGATTTTTTTTTTAAGCGCATTTGTTGATACAGATTTGCCTAAATGCAGGTGGGGAGACTTCCAAATGTTACAACAGTAAGAAACCTTTTTTTATATAAGTGGATGATTCTGCCTAGTAAACTATTTGGGTTAGAATAGGGAGGAAATAAATTCATACCATCATAAGCTTTGTTTACATTAACTTCTGAAGTTGCAGTGGATGGCATACTTGCCTGAGACAAATAGTAAGATTGGAAATCCACTGAAATAAATAGAATCAACTGTATCTTTCATAGAGACACGATTAAATTAAATGGGCTATGCTTTTTTTTTACCAGAATCAGCAAGTACTACTGAAATCATGGAAGACTTCGACATGGCTTGTAGAAAAATAAACCGTATCGGCTGAGTGCATACCCAAAGACAAAATAAATTGACTCCAGAAGTATGTCTTAATGCTGTTTGATTTTTGTTCTTTTAAAATGGCAGCTTTATTGTGTGCTGTTTAGATGCAAATCCAAGCTCAGCAGAGGCTCTGGCCTTACACTCAACATGTTGCAACAGAATAGTTGAGCAGTTTTTTCACAAATGACTGGAAATCTGCCTCAAGGAGTATAGCGAGAGATTTTGTGCAGCTCAAGCAAATCCAGTTCTGTGTTTCACTCCTTTGCAGCGGTTTTCCAGAAAAAGTGTCTGCTGTGCAGCAGTCTCACTACTGGCTTTAACATGAAAAAATTACAAATTTGATTTTAAACTTGAGCAAGGTGAACAGGAAATCTATTGTTAATTTCTACACGGGGTGTGCAAAACATATTGGCCTCAAATTGAGCAGAGGAGAATAAGAATAGCCTTGTTTTTATGTTTCACCTGAATACAGATATTTTAAAACGTAAGAAATTGTGAACATTTTGAAAGCTTAGAGCTTTTAATTTGTTGAAATTTATGTTTGTCTTTAGCTGGGAAGACCACTGACATCGACTCGCTTTCAAGCCCATAGCCATGGCTACTCCAGACGTCAGTGTTCATGTGGAGGAGGTGGTTGTCGTCACAACACCTGACAACCCGTCAGATGGAAACTCAGTCGAAGAGGTTAAGACAGTTTTAGTAGACTTCAAATCAACACAGCCTAGGTAGGGAGTGGTACTCCAGTATTGTCTCATACGTGATGTGCTTCTGAATTCTGATAATTGATCCAAGTAACTGGGCAAACTGGCAACCGACTTAGTTGATATCATTGGAGTAGTTGAGGAAGGGAGACCCAGAAATAGCAGGCAGGCATGAACTTCCTTCAAATTGTTAACAATTCAGTAAAGATAATAAACGTATTTGGAAATGGGAGGAAATACTTTGTTCCCTTTCTTCTTAACTGAGTTTCTACGAGCTTGAATGTTAAAAATTTGAAACAACTGATGTAAGCTTTCAGGAGTCTACCCCACTAATGACTGGATACAAATATTTTTGAAGTTAGATTCATGTGAGATTTAATTTGCCCTTACCTTATGCTTGATGAGTATCTGATCCTGACGCTATGGTGTCCAAAATAGAAGAATGGTTTCATTTCAGAGTTGGTTTCATTTCATTTTCCCATCAAATATTCACCACAGTAAACAAATTCAAATTGTAACTACCATTTGCAAACTCTGTTCAAACCTTATCAGATCCAAGAAATAAATAATCCTTGCATTTGATTTGAAGTGGCGCTCATCAAGGTTACAATAACTCTCTTTTTATTAAGCTTGATAATTTTAGTAAGGGGTTATTGAAAGATTCCATAATAATCGAGCCCTACATTGAATAGCTTCTGAAATTCACTTTTTTAAAAAAAGTGTGGGCTCTTAAAATCTCATTTGATTTATGATTTTAGTGGAATTCCTTAGAAACTCTTCATGGTTTACGTGGTTACTCAGTAGAACCGTAGAAACTCAGTTAAAGAGAAAGAAAGGGAACAAAGTATTTCCTCCCATTTCCAAATATGTTTATCCTGCAGACCGAATAAACAACGGATGTATCAAGGAATGGAGTTGTGCATTTTCAGGATTCTTTATCTTTTTGTAACCTAATACCAGTTTGATACAGTTTACAGGATGTCTGCTTTTATAATGCTCAGAAGAGTTTGAGAGAAAGGGGGAATTACACCTCGCTGATTATAAAGCCCAACACATTTTGAAAACTTTTAAAGTGGTCTTGTGCACATGACAAACCACGATAAAATTGTGATATCAATAGTTACAATCTTAATTTGTATTTATAGATAATTTCCAAGAAAAAAGGCGATGTTCATGTGATTTATTCAAGTGTGTAAGCTACTTAAATTATGCTTATTGCTGAAACACAACTAACAGCAGTGTGCCAATTCAAAGTGTTGACTGGTATACATAGGTTCCTGCAATTAGGAGTAAATATAATATAAATTGTACTTCCGCAAAAATGTATTAGTGAATACCTGTAATAAAGCATCCTAAATTACTTGATCAGCAATATACTGTATCTAGTCTTTAGCAGCAAGTAATAACAGAATACATTACCTAGTATACAGCTGCTCAACAAGAACCATAACGCTTTTGAAAGAGTTATTTCCATGATGTCTAGGATATTCATGAGAAGGGGAAAAACTCATTATAATCTCAACGCATAAAACGCTGTGGGCCCGTGTATTCATCACATAGAGTTTTTTTTTAAAAAAATCATACATTTATAATAGCTCATTTGACATATTGCATTTGTGCAATTCGGTCAATAATTGTTTTTTTTGTATGGCATGTGAAGGGACTGCAAAGTTTTGTATAAGTTTGAAATGATTTGCCTTACAAAGTTTACGGGCTTCATTATCGTGGCTTAACATTTCTGTTGAAAGTACTGTAAATCTATGGGACACAAGAAGCAAGAGGTAACCAGTGATAATTGGGTGGCAATTAACATTCTTTTGAATACTGTGGCATGGATGCATTTAATTTTCAGGTTTATATTAAGTATTGAACTGAAATAACTGAAAATATTGAATCATCCAGTGCAAAAGAATCCAGAGAAACAATATCACTAATCATACTTATTTTTAATCGTTCGTAAAGCAATATTAATGCCAAAAAAAAACATTTATACAGGGCTACTAAACTACTAAATTTCAATGAAGCGCTTATTAATAAAGACAATTTAACAAACTAGGAATATTTTGTAACAAAGTACTGACATTTGTTTATTATATCATGCAGCTGGAAATGCTGTTCTGTGTTATATCTGATAGTTCTGATAGTGAAATAGATATTTGCATTCAACTTACAAGTTATTTCTCTCCTTGACTAAGCAGTGGAGGATTAAGTGATGATAGTATGGACTCTGTCAATACTCCTGGAACCTTTACATCCTCTTCCACATTGATCCAGAAAGGAGATATTATTGGTAAGGGTCGCAACAACATTCATGTGCTCACGTTTCGTTGTGTTAAATTCAGGAATAGATTTTGTTCTCCAAATTGAACTCAGGTCTCTCACTTGCAAAGCGAGTGCTCTAACCACTGAGCTACAGGACTCCAGTAGTGTTTACAGCTTGCAGTTAAAATGATCCTGTGCATTATGGAGCCTTATGTTGAGTTAAACATCCTTTTGACTGTCACCCCTGGTTAGTCTTGAAACTGTAGCAGAAGTCTCCACTGCTGTGCGCAATTGGCTGCTGCGTTTCATCCACAAAATATACAGTCCATTCACTTTACAGTATAATCTGTAGTGTTTTGAGATGTCTCAGACATGAAAAGCGCCATATCAAATGGAAGGATTATTATTATAATAAGTCCAGTAAAGTGATGCACAATGGAATTTCAAGGACTAAAATCTTCTATTAGATTAGATTTTCTATTATTAAAAGACAGTTTTAATTGTTAGCATTTTCTTTACAGAGGTGAAAATTGGTGATGATGAAGATAACATGGTGGCAGAGATGATCTACCCTATAACTTGTGGAGAAAGTAAAGCTAATCTTGTTTGGAAGAAATTTGTTTGTCCTGGCATCAATGTAAAATGTGTGCAGGTGTGTGGTCTGTATAGTTGCTTATCAGAACTTTTTTTAATCCAGTGAGCAATTATGTAAAGGGGAAAGGGCATCCCTTACTGACCTTGGAATAATGTGAATATGAACCAGGACATCGTGGTTCTTTAAGGCTTCAGAACATCAAATAAATTGAAAATGGAACAAGAACCCACCACACTATTTATTATATATTATTTATTATATATATTTATTTATATTAATCCCACCATTGGCGGGAGAGCCTTCAGCCACTCTGCCTCAATCTCTAGAATTCCATCCTCCAGTCACTCCGCCTCGCCCCCTCCTCAGCCTCCTTCAATTCCCGCCTCAAGACCCTCCTCTTTGACCATGCCATCGGCCACCCCACTTCCCCACCCCCGACCCCAGCTCGGGTCTGAAATGCTGTACTCTGTCCAGCGCCCTCCCGACGTGAAAGGCGCTATACAAATATAATCTTGTTGTTTAGATAATATAATTGTCCGTTACAGCAATCTTGATAACCGAAAATACATAATGTGCGTAATATTCTTTTTACAATGATGACAAATCTTGGATAATAAAATTAATTGACGCTGCTTTTCAAAGAAAAATGCTGTAAATTTTTGGTTAATTGACTAATCTTGCAATATTGCTTTAGAGATAAAACTGATAATGGAAGTGACAACATGTGATGTTTTTGAGTGACTACCTTTGACTATTACATTTGTTTTCATTTTACTTCTAGTTTGACTATCAGCTTATAAGCCCCAAAGAGTTTGTGAATCTAGCTGGAAAATCTACACTGAAGGACTGGAAGAGAGCAATCCGTTTGAATGGAGTCATGCTGAGGTTTGTGTTCTGCAGGCCACATTTTTAAAAAATGTTTTCGTAAAGATATGTGAGTTCCATTTCAGATTGGTGGCCATTTTTGGCTGTGTGAGGCTTTTGAGACTTTGCATTGTGTAGTTAGATGTTGTTGTCAAACAAATGATGTGAACGAATTACCAAAATCTAAAGAGAACAAGGAAGCTTTTAATGAACAGAAATATTATACTATTGTGAACAGCCTCCAGAAGCTAGGAGTACGCGAATCTCTGCTAAGGTCAGTGACAGCTGAACGGAGATGGACTTCTTGGATGCATCACTGAAGTGTTTTTTTCCCCCCCGGATCCCAGCTGTGAGGCTTCACATATAAGCCTCTGCGTGGCTGCTTCTGCACATGGTAAACAGAGAATTTCTGCTCTCAGAAAGGGGAAAGGGCGTTTATCTTTCATTGTAGAACAGTGCTGTAGATTAAAGGCACATCTGCATGGTAATGTTCCCCTTTTAATGTTATCAGCCACTATCGTAGTATAGAATGCAAAATGGTCAAAGCACTGATATTACCTTGTTTAGTTTATAAATGAGAAATCAGAATCGGGCAGGTATTGCTTTGTGAATCTATGCCGATGCTTTGAACTGTTCCTTTAGATAAGGATTAGGTATCAGGCGTTCAGCCAATAAAACATTTGGAGCATTCCTTGCAGACTTTTTGGCAGCTCAGCCTCAGGCACTGGCACTGTGTGCAGGCAGCTATTTGAGCATTTCTGGGGATACAGCATTCTGTCTATGCTGCATTGGTAGAAGATCACACTCTCTTGCCCTTTCTGATTAGTTTTTACAGATACACTCTCATGCAGTTATCACATAATCCATGAGAGGTCATCTGTTTGCTGTGAATACTGAAATGCACGACCCCGATATTGGTTGCTAAATATGTTGAGGCTTCAAAAGTACCTTGCTTTGTGTTCGTAAATCGGCCACCTTGCATCTGTTTCAGCCAATATGGGTAACTGAGTACAGCTCTCTGCCCTGTGATGACTGAAATGAACAGCAAGGGAAGCTACAGACCCAGGTGACGCATCAGTGTGCGTTTTGATTTCAGAGCTCTGGTCATCAATTTCTCTCATGCAAAAACAAAAATTTGCTCACTCAATTCACGACCGACTGTTTGCGGGACACTGCTGTGCACAATTGGCAATTGGCTGCTACGTTTCGCTCACAAAATACGGTCAATCCAATATACAATATATTCTGTGAAGCACTTTGAGACTTCTCAACGACGTGATAAGGTGCTATATCAAATGCAAGGATTATTATGCAATTACAGTCAATACCTTCTAGATCTTGCTGGAGTTCTATGTGAAAAGTAGTTTTGTAAGTTTGGGTCGGAATGATCTGATCATTCGAAAAGAGATTGACCTTTGTATTGGATTTGGAACACTGTACTTTATTGCTGGGACATCAGATCATATCCAGCTCTCATAACAGGCCTTTTCTGCTGGCTGTTAGAACTATAAATAAATTTTACCGGTACAAGCTGCTCTGTCGGTTCATGGTTTACAATTGCCGAAGAACTTCATTGGAATGTGCATGTATGTGTCCTCGGTACTGTCATATAATGATGTTCCGCTCTGCATGGCACGCGGATCTGGGTAATAATCAACTTTATCTGTTCTATTTTATTTATCATGCCCAACTTCAGGAAAATCATGGATTCAGGAGAACTGGATTTCTACCAGCATAGTCTAGTGTGCTCCAATACCTGTCGTAGTACAAAGATCGACCTTTCCAGTGCCAGATCATCTTTGAGCAGCCAACAATCAACAGATTACATCCCAGTGACTCCTGTTACAGCAGATGGTAATATATTTGGTATCTGAATACTGAGTCAAATTTGAGGGAAGAACATTTTTGTTAGAAATAGATACATTTCATAAGACTTAAATGACCCAGTCTCACTACTGGGATTATATATTTTTTATTCATATCTAATTATCTTGATCATTTATATCATACTAAAAATAAATTGGTTTCAATAATAATGCTGTCATTTGAACTTGTAGCCCAAGAATGCTACATATTTAGGCTTGCTGATATCCTTGCATTTGATATTTTGGCGAACCACCTTTCCTGTTGGGAGCACATCTCAAAGCACTTCAAAGGAATTACAGTAAACTCTGTATAACTCATCACTCTAAGGTTATACTCTTATAGCTACGAGATTCTCTCAAAACCACGTTGATAGTTGAGAGCAAAATGTGTTCACCTGTTTTGATGGTAAACATTGGACAACTCCTCAGACTGTAAGACAAAATGGAGAATTGCTAATTGTCCAAGCCCAGATTTGACAAATGTATTATTTTTAAAAAAACTAGCACTGTCTTATTCCTGAGGATCAGTCTCAGAGAGTATCCACAAGGATAGGTTTATCATTGAGCGTCAGAAAGATGACAGAGAGCTTGCATTTATTTACCGGTATTTGTGCTTCCTTGATGTCATCACAGCAAAATAACAGCAGATTTTTATGGTGTAAATGCATCTAAATTAACAACCCTGTTTCAAATTTGGGGGTTGGGGTGGTCAAGAGTATATCCTCCAAAAATAAACCACCTAGAGGAAATTCGTAGGAGACTTTTCATTGTTGGGTTGCTTCAAGCTGCATCCTGTTCTACTTTTAAAAATGTTTTAATTAATTTAAGCAAAATAATTGTTTTTATTTTTTGAATGGTTTAGTATATATATGATATTGTAACCAGCATTTAACAAGTATTGAACTTATTCAGTACTCTGAGACGCAACATTGTGTGAAAGGTGCTATATAAATGCAAGTTGTGATTGTTGAACTGTTCATTTTAACTATATTAAAATTCTTAGTTTTGCACAGAGATTATGTGCATAAGACCACATGCTGTTTTAATTCTAATACAATCCAGAAACATAGTTTACCTACAATTGTTGTTATACTTATACATTTGGGGATTATGTATAAAATATTCAGTGTAAAAAGAAACTTAAAGGGCTAGTAATATATTTACACTGTTAACAGTCAAATCCCTCTGTAGGGAAGACATTAATTACTCTCCTATTTCACTTTGAACACATATTAAATCAGCTTCATAAAAATATTGGTTTCATAAAACTGAAGCATGTTGAACTAGTAGATACTACTTCTATGGAAAAGCCATCTGTTTCCTCTCTTTAGACAGCTATCTTTGTAGTTTTCCTGTTGTATTCATAATTCATTCACATCTTAATTTGATTTGCAAAGCTGCATTTTACTATTTAACTGAAGTCTTTGCCAACTTTAAATATCATATTTATTTAAAATGCCTGGGCTCTCACAAGAAATGCTTATCCTTTGTGAGTAATGTTTAATGCCCTATTAGTCCCGCTGAAAGTGAAATTATACAACTGAAAACAGTAAAGCAATTAGGAACGAGAAATTTGATTTTATAGTTCCTGCTCTTGATCATATCGACCAGGGGCTGAAAAACATTCACATGCAAGCAACATATTTGTAATGTAAAGGAACCAAACATTCAGCTTCTGTGTGTACATGTAAAAGAGTTGAATCCATAAAGCAGTGCGTGTAGTTTCAATTGGAGCAAAATGAAACCTGCAAATACTACAAGCCCTCACCACATCTAAAAATGGAAATCAGAAGTTGTGGGGAGCTGCTGGTGAAATTATGGACATCTCGTAGCCCAACTATTCGGCTTTACCATTACAAAGAAGGAAAAGGATTATCCAGTGATCTGATAAAAAAATTCCTTTATGGTAATTTCTAAGGCTTTCTCCATGTTGTAGTCAGGCAACTGCAGTGGCGTATGTACTGTGCTGATGGGACGAAACATGCCACGCAACTAATGGGGTATCAAGGTACTGTACAAAATATTCCAATCCAAACTCATTGACTGAATTCAGAATTTGGCCCCCCTTCCTGGACGACTGCCAATACTAAATAACTGGAGTAGTAAGATTCCAATACACACAACAGGGCAGAAAGACATCTGGCAAGTCATCCAATTGAAACAGAACCACAAGGACTTTGCAAAAAAAAATAAAGGCTTAAACAATCTACACATCATATCTTTTTGATTATTCCCACCCACGCAAAACAATACATTGTAAAATCTACCAGTGGCTCAGAAGACTATAAGACCTGCTACCAAATCTAATATATTTCAGCGGTGCTGGGCGTGTGGTGTGTATGATGTACCATAATATTGTAACTAAATTGAAATGAAATACTGGATCTAAAAATGTAGTTCAGTTGAAAAGTTAACATTAAAAATAGACGAGCAGCACAGTGGCTTAGTATATTTTCTTTCATTGATGGCAGTTTCTCCTTCCCTCCCTAAAAAAAATTACAGCGAGTTGCTTTGAGCTAAAGAGAAACCTGTCTTGATCATTCCATAACCAAGGGTTTCTTGTTCTAAATTCACAAATGTGTCTTTTTCAGTTAATGGTTCAACAGCCACATCTGCAGCCGAGAATTGTGAGGAAAGCAGTGAATGGATTACTGCAATTGGAGGTAATATGATGTTGTGCTTCTGTACACAGCTTCTTAGAGACGAATGTAAGCCTAATGTAAGCTTGTACACTAAATGCAAACTGGTTTGGTTCATGAGCCAGGTCAGCTTCGCCACTGCTTAAGGGTTTGTGAGATGGAATGAAAATTATTCTTGCAAATTATTTTGCAAACATTTTGGGTCCTTTATAATGTTTGGGTGCAATAGTAAAATGATTTTTCTTTTCTAAGTTTTAATCATGCTTTAATAAAGACCAAATATTAGCTGTTAAATTTTACAATTCGTATGGGCCTTTGTGGAGTCAAAGCCCTCCAGGGTCTTGCTCCCCCCCCACCCACCTCTCCAACCTCCTAACCCCCTACCACCCTGTTTGCTCCCTCCGCTCAGCGGGCTCCAGCCTGCTTCACGTCCCCCGCCTCGCTCACCCCACTATTGGCGGGCAGGCCTTCCGCCACTCTGCACCCACCCTCTGGAACTCCATCCCGCAGTCCCTCCATCTCACCCCCTCCCTCACCACCTTCAAGACCCTCTTTGACCGTGCTTTTGATCTCTGTGCTTTTCCCCACTGCCCTCCACCCTCCCCCACCCCCAGCTCGGGTCCGTAACTCTTGTCTGTCCAGTGCCTTGGGGTGTCCTCCTGATGTGAAAGGCGCTATACAAATGTAATTTTGTTGTTCAAAAAAACCTTAGGGTTTCCCCATTTCTATATATGGGCTGAATACAGTACATCGATTAAATAACCCCTTGTTATTTTTATGAATAGGGGTAAATTTCAAAGGCTGCGGTGATAACATTTTCACTGAAATCCCATATAATCTGACATTGTTTTTGTAGCTAAATACGAATATTAATTCTGTCAATAATATCCGATCTTTGGTCATTTATCTGTATAATTGTGGCAGGAATATTTACAACCTCACGAGTCATTTCTACATCTTGCCATATTTTGTTATACCACAGAGGACGCCTTCTCACTTTGGCGTGGGTTGAAAGAAGCTGGTTTGATGGATGAAATCGTACAGGAGCTTCAACAAGAGTTGCAAAATACCTTGAAAGTTCTTCACCAGAGACTCCAGCAGCCTCCTCTTCAAGTCAGCGGTGAGCACGACATATCCATCCTTTTAAACCTTTTCATTTGAAAACCCGAGGAGCGTGGAAATCGCTCTGCATTTCTGAGATTATTTTTGGTCAGCCATATTTTTCCATGACACATGGAATCCCATCAACACACTTATGGGTATCCAAACCAGACTTAAGCATGCTACCGACATGTGTAAATTTTCCCTGTGTCTGGAATTAAATATCCACATTCTCCCTGGAAAGGTACACCCTGCTTACTCTATTCATGTGTGTTCATTTTTGAGTGACATTGTGAGTTAATGCCAAATTGGAATCCTTTGTTTGTATTGACTACTCACCAATGTTTGTTTTGTGCTCACCGTTGATGCCATCGATTATGTTTAGTAAGATCTAAGATGTCCTATTATTCGCTGATGCTAAACTCTTAAAAAAAAAAAAATCTGGACACATTTTTCTAACCTGTTTTTATTTTTTCAGATGTGGTCATTCTGAACAATATTGTACAAAATTTTGGTCTATTGGACCTTGTTAAAAAGGTTTTGACGGGTCATAAAAGTCAAATGGATCGTTCTCGAGAGCAGTACACACGAGATTTAGCAGGTTAGTACCGCTGCTGCTAATGTAAAACATTTTATTATATTTCACTCTAAACTCAGAGAATCTGAATTCACTTTTGTTATTTGAAAGGAATGTAGAATTGTGCTCTACCAATAACAACAACTTGCATTTATATAGCGCCTCTCACCCCGGGCAGCATCCCAGAGCACTCAGCTCCAGCTCTAACCAAAGTTTGACGTTACGTGATACAAACGTTAGTTAGTGCAAAGTAAATTGTAATGCAGTCAATTTTAGAATGTCTTAGTGTGTTTTATTTCAAATGCAAATATCCGTTTCAAACAGCAAAAAAGCTCGAGGCCCATCTCTTATGCGTTTTGGGTTATGTTTCTTTGTAGCTTTGGAACAACAATGCGATGAGCATCGGAAACGAGCCAAAGAGTTAAAGCACAAATCCCAGCATCTGAACAACGTCCTCATGAACCTGACGCCGATCGCTGCGGCACCTCCTTCCAAACGGCCTCGTCTGACGAGAGCGACGTCGGGACCAGCCACAGTGGCCGCTCACATGGTCACATCGTCACAACCAACCCAGATCACCCTGACCTCTGGAGTACCCGTCTCTCAACTTACCACGATACCTATAGGGAAACTGACAACAGTATCTGCCATTCAAGCCTCCGCATTAGGTAAAGGTTCACACACAACTACATTTACGACTGCAGGCTCACCGTTGATTGGAGGGTACAATGTTCTGGCATCGGCAAGTTCTGGGATCCCAAATACAGTTGAAATGCACCCAGATGCATCCAACCTGGCAGTGCTTAGCAGAGCTGCCATCCAGGATGGTAACACACTGGTGAAAGTAGTCAGCCCAATCCAGCTATATGCTGCAGTTCCTGGGCTCAGCGCTGCTCTCCAAAATGCTACGCAGATGGCATCTCTCGGAAGCACAATTGTGGCTGTGCCATCTAACGTCATGGAAACCACCACATCAGGTGAAGGACATGCCACGATCCAGGTGACATCAGTATGCGAAGAGCATGAACAGAAACCATAGCCTTGAAATATAATGCTTCACGATCTGGTTAGAAATGCCACTGAATGTACCTCGAATAAGAATAGTATGATCACAATGTCAGTCATACTAAGGTTGATTTTTTTTAAAAAAACCTAAACAGTGCCGCCAAGTGGTAGCAATTGGTTACAAAATGGAAACGGGAATCATGTCTCCGCTCTTTTTCAGACTTTGTCTTAATGACATTTATCAGACGTGCTTGGTAGAATTGTTTATAATGCATTTTACAAAGCTTCTTTGCACTGTACTTTGTGTGCTTTATTATACCTAATTACACTCAAACCTGTTATCGTCTCGTGGTTGCTTTAAAAGAGATCTGTAATTGACTGTATTATGGCAGTTTTCCTTTACAATAGGTGCTCTCACTGTTTTCTAACAATTATTTGACTGTATTGTGCTGTTTTGGTAATCACATGATTAATATTGGAGAATTTGTAAATATCAGGCTGTTGTAATTTAGTGACAGCATCAAGAAACCAACTTCTGTTGTACATTTGTTAATGTATTTAGGCTGAAAAAAGCGCAGAGATTTAGGCTTTAGTTATGTATGAAAAGCAAACCAGGCAAATCCAGACAAATGGGTACTATGAGTAAACTCGATTTTTAATAAACAGTTTTAAATACTATGTGCAAGAGAATTGTTGTGTTTTCCATTTTGTGGCAACCACAACACGAGGTACCTTTTTTATACGACAGTGAAAATGTGGCTATATAAAATGTGCAGGCCGTAAAAATAACTGATGCAACAATGTTTTTCTTTGCAAAACTGATTCCATGGGAAGATAAGAAATTTCCGAGGTGTTTTTTTACACTCAAAATGTTTGTTACGAAAATAATTGATAGACTTACAAACAAACGTTGTGCAAACAAGTGGAACAGAAGTTTCTTAAGTTTCTATTTTTTTTCTCCTTTTTACCTTGAAGCGTGCGACTGTCTGCATCTTAGGTTTGAAGGTAGACTGTGCCTAAATTCTCCAGTAAAGTTCACCAAAAATTATTTGTGGATATTTGATCACAATTGAAAGCCATGATTGTGTGTTAAAGTTCTAAACAAAAGTTATTTGTGTTGCATTACACTTGATCGCGTTGGTATGCATATGTTATAACTTGGGTTATATTTAAAATATTCTACAGGCCTAATGTCATGACCCTTAACTTTAAGTTAATTGTACTTTTTGAACACCCAAATTCAAGAGTTTTTTTCCTGATCTGATTTCCTTCATCACTGAAAATAAAGAAGCTTTCAGTTAAGTAATTTAACTACCGTACTGAGAAATAGCAACAACTTGCATTTATTTAGCGCCCTTCACGCCATACGGCGTCTCGGAGCGCATGAAATACAATAGTTTGAGTGAGGAAGGAGGCTATCTGGACCTTTGATTTGAAGGTAAACTAATAAATTCCCTAGTACAATGTGTAAAGGAGACTTTATGCATATTTGATCACGATTGAGAGTTAAACTTTTTTTTGTCTTATTCAAGTCTTCCCAGGGAATGCACCAAGATGGTGAGTGAATGGCCTGCCATCAGGACACCAGTGATATTGCTGATCAGGCTGTTGCAAACGGGGTGGGGGGGGGGGTGGGGGTGGGTAGGTGAGACGAAATGGGGCAACTCAGCCTCATGGATTCTCTCAACCCTCCCCTGTGGGGAAGTGCCTGATCTGCACTCAGCACTCACCATCTTGGTGTTTCTGGCATACTCTGTCAACCATCTTTGAGTTTACTGGTACCTTTGTAGATTACTTTGCGTATCAGAGAAGTTGAAAGTTAATTTCCAGTCTATTGTCTAGGCCAATAAGCAGGAAATACTCCATTAGAAGTCTGATAGAGCTGATTCTACACCCGCGTGTGAGATGGGCCTTGACCTGGTTACATCAGAATACTGTATTTTAAGTCTGGAAACGAGTGATGGGTTGATGTGATGGTCATGGTTTAGAAACCTCACCTGAACTTTGGAATCGGGTTACAGGCTTTCTTTCGTCCATTCCCTGTAGCTATTAGTTAATATATTTTTATATATACGAAGAATATGGGTAAATTTCTAATCCTAGTTAAAGTATAACATTTCTCGTGTGCTTTATCAGGATTCAATTGCACTGCATTTTTACCATTTTGTGAGAGTACCTTTGTTTGTTACTATTTTTCAGGAGTGTTCCAGTTTCTCCTTGCAGTGCCAAGTGACATTCATTAGAGGATATTGAGTTTCTTGATGATGCCATTTATTGCAAGTATACGAGAAAAGACAAAGCAATAGATTACAGTGAAATGCCAGGCATACTTATATTCACAGTATTCTTTCGGCATTTATTTATTGTCTGCTTAGAATATTTCCACTTTTTAAATTGATCACTTTTAAGATGGGATTTAAAAAAAAAAAACACCTAAGACACAGGGCGCAATAAATGTTTTCTTTTGATTATACACTTACAAAAGATGCGGGAAAGGGACACTGCAAGCGAGTGGCAAATTCCATCCAAAGGACAGCATTCTGCAAGGCAATCAAAGGGACGATCGCAGGCACCGCAGCATTGGTTCATTCTGTAGATGTTAGAAAATTCCCATGTAAATGGGAGTGGAAATGGAGTTAAATGTTACTGAATGATATAAATGTAGCAAATGTGAACACACTAGAACTGGATAAATATGTGAAATCACAACGGCATTGGAAGTGTTTCAGATGAAATGTATTGGGAGAGAAAAGCTTTTAAGGTTTTGTAAATAAAAAAAAATCTATAACATTGGGGCTTTTTGCTAAACAACATTGCATTAACAGTGTTTGTTCTATATTTGTGCCTGCCGGTTGATTATTTTTGTGCAGTTGGTGTATTGTAGCATTTTGTCTCTGGCAAAATGCCATTTTTCCCATTTTGTAAAAAAAAGAAACTTACTGGCAAAACATTGGGCATCTTGAAGTGTTGAAATAATAAAAAGTTTAGGCCTTGCTTTGAAAGAAACGATGCCTTTTTTAAAAGAGTGGTTGGGCAAGGGAAGCTGCTTGATATTGATACTTACCTACTCTAAATGTTCCATATACACATCTGTCATTAACAATTAAAATTCCATTAAATACCTATTTTGGTTAATTTTCTTCCCACATGAGGGGACTAATTCTTGTTGGAGTTTGATTCTGTTTGCCTAGCAGTAAGTAGGAACCCGGTTGTTAGTCGATCGGTGGATCGTTTTTCTAGGGGTAATAATTCCTTATATAAAAAAAAATTGGTCACTCAATCCACGACTGTTTGTGGGACGCTGCTGTGCAAAATTGGCTGCCGCGTTTCACCCACAACATACAGTCAATTCACTTTAACAGTACATTCTGTCAAGAACTTTGAGACCTCTAGAAGACGTGATCAAATGCAAGAATTACTATGAGTGCTCGTATCCCACTGGTATTTTGCTTATATGGGCATTCTTAATGTGATACCTTGCAACAACAACCACCACCATCACTTGCATTTGTACAGCACTCTTCACGTGGGGCAGCATCTTGGAGCGCTTAACCTTAGACGAGAGACCGTGATTAACTGCAGGCTATTTCAGGATGGCAGGTATCGGAGGCAAGCCCGATCCTTGACTCACTCAACATCCACACACACTCTCAGCAATGGGTCCATCGGACTGCTATCAGGAGCGATCAGACTTGCTAATTTAATCTTCAACTTCATAGTCGATTTTCTGTAGTTCTTGAAAGAATTTACAGAAAAGAACTTAATTTCAAAATGAAGGCTGTCTTTTTTTAAGAATTTACCAAATTGTGGGAGCTCTACATAAATAAGAATAAATCTAGATCCTGGTGGAATTTCTCTCCGAAATGAGTTTTTCTGTTAAAAAGTATGCCAGAGCTTGCCTTCATTTTGCACATGTGCAAATTTCCCTTGTTTTTGAAGTGTATCCACGAGACACACTAAAAGTGCCAGCAATTTACCGCAAAAAAAACCCCCCAATAAGTATTGAAAACGACTATTCAGCCCAAGATTGTTCATTTATTGACGAGGTGTGGAAAGTAGGCTTTTATCCATACTGCTGATCTCAGTGAATATTACATTTTGTGAGTTTTTAAAAAAAAGCTCACCCTCCAACGGTATTCTTTCGTACAAGTACAAGTTTGTACAAGCAAAAGGGGATTTTGTTTGGTCAGCCGGGCGGGCGTCTGACCGAAGCGGAAATCCATCACCGCGTTTAAAAGAGTATCCAAACTAAACTAAAAAAGGAAACCGATCGTCGTGATGAGCTCGGGCTGGATGCGTTCAGCCACGCTTTTTTTAAATAAGCGCTTTGTTCCGCATCGAGATGGCGTAATTCACCGTCAATTAGCCTGTGGAGTCCTGTAGCTCAGTGGTTAGAGCACTCGCTTCGCAAGTGAGAGACCTGAGTTCAATTCCAGGCAGAGGGCGAAACCTTGGGCAAGTTTCCTTACTCCACACAGAGCCTAATAATAATCCCTCCAAAAAACCCAAAACAATAATAAATTGGTAATTTTCAATCCACGACTGTTTGTGGGACATTGCTGTGCGCAATTGGCTGCCGCGTTCGCCCACAAAAAAAATAATAGTCAATTCACTTTACAGTGTGTTCTGTGAGGACGTCCTCCCGGCGTGAAAAGCGCTGTATCAAACGCAAGGATTATTATTCTTATTATCCACCCAAGTGCGCAGTCAAGTCAAGTCAAGTCAATGCACGGCTGTTAACTTGCTCTGAGGTCAAACGCAACCCTGCATCCAAAGCGAACCAGCCCGTGGGTCTTGTCTTGTGTGGTTTGTCTGGCTCACATGGGTCTTTTGAGGCTGTGATTCTTTTTTTTGTGTGTGTGTGTGTGTGTGTGTGTGTTGCCTTGTGTTTGGGTGTGACGATGAGGTAATTTCCGAGAAAAATTTTTTTTTTTTTTTTAACAATCCAGAATGAGATGAAGGGTTAGTCACAAACTGGGTATGTGAAACTGAAACTGACACACACAGAGCTTTGGAGGTGAGCTGTGACCCTCTGTGTCTCTCTCCCCCCCAGTGTGCAGCAGGGAGACGAATGCACAGCACAAGACTCAGCTGAACGTATTCACAGGGAATAAAACCTACATTTCTTCACCCCCCNACCCACCAAAAAAAAAGCAACCCACAAAAAAAAACACACACACCAGAGTCTCTCCTCCTGGGTCTGATCTTCGATGTGCATTTATTTTGAATCGAAAAAAAATCAGGTAAGAGGCCAGATCGTGTCATTTGCTTCTTAAATATTGCTGTCCTGCCTTGTTTTGCTGTTACTAACAAAAAAAATATTATTTATATAACCACCAACATCGTACAGGAAGTTTGCTGAGCCATTGTGCCACCCAGACATGTCAAGTCCTTTTTTTTTTGCATCTCTTTTTTTTTTGTGTCTCTCTCCTCTCTCTGCACTGCACGTTCGAGCTTTCATTTCATTTCATTGCATTGCATTTTTTTTAACTGTAATAAATATTTCTCCTTTTTTTTTTGGCATTTTTTTTAAAAAAAAAGAAGAGGTATTTTATGTTTTATCTTAAAACGTCCTTTTCTTTCTTTGGAAAGGAGCTGATGGGCACAGACTGAATAAACTGTGGGTTTAGGAAGCGATTGGAAATGGACGCATCAGCTGTGCCAGATTTCTCTGCTGGAAGTTTAAAGGGACATGAGCAAAAATGCAAGTTAAAACAGATCTTTTTTTTGTGTGTGTGTGTGTGTGTTTTTTTCGAACTCCTTTTTCTTTGCAAGCCCCCCAGAAACCCTGTGGGAAATACAGGGTGACCCCCCCCCACACACACAAAAAAAGTCCTGATACCATTACAATCGTTTAATAAGTCTTAAAAGAAATTAATAGCAAATTACATATGCTATCATGCTATTAATAGCATAGTGATCAGGACTCTTTGGTCACTCTGGATGAACCCCTAGGACTCTACCCTGTGGGAGGGGTGCGATATAAATGCAAGTTGTTGTTTGTTGTTGCTGTGAATTTGATTCACTAAAGGCAACAAAGGCGAGTAATTAACATCTGACCAAATATCTGATCAGATCGATCAGATGTATAACAACATTGAAGCATTGTTGCTGTGAATGACTAAATGTTTACCTGGAAAGGATGCCAGGGGAAGAGAGATCTCTGCGTGATGATAATAGTAATAATAATAATAATAATAATCCTCGCATTTGATATAGCGCCTTATCGGGGCGGTGAGATGTCTCAAAACGCTTCGCAGAATATATTGTAAAGCGGATTTTGTGGGCAAAACGTGCGATTGTAGATTTGCCGATTTGGACGGTGGAATGTGCGTTAATATGTGAGTTGTTCTCCATAATAGTTGTGGAATTTACAAACCTTGGTATGAGAGCATAAACTTAGACCACCGGGCTCAGAACAGCAGGAAACTGACTTCAAAGTTGAACCTGTATTCGATAATTTGCCGAATTCTGGGCACTGTGAAATGCTGCATAAAATAGAGTAAATCTAGACCCAGGTGGGAATTTTTATCCAATAACAACAGCAAAAAAAATAAGCATAACCAGATAGTGCGTGTGGACTGACAAATAAGAAAACAGACTCCACAGTGTGTTAAGTAACAGTAGCACTTCAGGGTAAACACAAGAGAGCAGCTTCAGTGACGTGTATTGTATTAACAACAGACCTTACTGCCCTAGAGCACAGTCCAAAGGTTATCCCAAACATACAGTATGTAGAAATGCCTCATTTAAAAAATAAATCGCACCTCACCTTACCCGGTTGTCTACCTGACGCTGCCTTTGCTCAGTTGGCACGGGTCTGCTTCACAATCGGCAGCTGTGCTTTCAACTGCTAATGCCCCAAATCTCTAGAACTCCTCGCCTCAATCCCACCATCTTTCCCCTGCCCTGTCTATCTGTAAATCACGAATAGACTTTCTTCTTCGGTCGTGCTTTCGGTCACCTTTCCTTCCCCCCTACTTTCCAGTTTGGCCTCAAACCACAGAGCTGTTAAGCGCCCCTTGGTGAGGTCCGTGGCACTGTATAAATCCAAGTCGTTGTTGAATCAGTTTCCTTGTTTGGTTCATTTTTTCTGATGGCGAGGAGGGTGGGGGAAGGGAAGTGAGAGAGAGAGATAAACAGAGAGAGTGATATCGTGGCAAATTTTGACAGGCTGCTGATTCCACCCTGTGCAATGTGATAAGATCAGCAGTAATGATACTTGTTCACTACTTTCCGTGCAGGAAACTTCATAACTTCCGCAATTTGAAAACTTCTCTTTCCACTTGAGGGGTTTTGACGTAAAATAGTGTGTCACAGGTCCAATAGCAAGCAGTCGTTTAATCCACTGTTTTGTAGAGTTTACAGATGAGTTTGCATATTGCCTAATCAAGGAGAAAATATCCTGTCACATTTGCATTCTTTCTTTGAATAAGGTCACATTGATGTTGTTCTTCCTTGTGTATGGATAGATTTCAAGTTCCTCTTCCTGGTTGTCATCGGTCTATACCCCTGCTCCCATCTTATCTACGCAGCTATCTCCAACCAGGCAACCTCCCCTTCCCACCCCCACCACACACCTTCTGATCCCCACTCTGTTTGCTGCACCATTAGAGGCTGATTCTTCAACCATCCTGATCTCTGGAAATCTGATCTCTTCTTGAAATAGTGGCAGGTGAACTAATGGGGTAAACAAAATGCAGTTTTACTATTCGAGTACATAGGTCTGAAATGCCGCTTAGTCTCAGCCTGTAAGATTATTTTATCTTAAAGTTTAAGATTGTGGGCAACTGTGTAAAATTCTTAAAGTCACTCGTAACTTTATTGCAGTTCTTAAAAAGAACCAGCTTCCAAATTAAGACTCAATTAAAGAATTTTCTGCAATTCTGTGCAGTCTTATATTTTAAGACAAAATAGTCGTGTTATGCTAATACTGCGTGGAATTTCAAGCTTTATATTGTTTACACAACTATTTAATGTCATTTCTTTATCCACACAAATATTTTGTTTTGGTTTCTTCGTTGCTATGGAATTAAATAATTTCTTTTGTAGTTATTCAGGCCTTGAACTGATATCAATTACAGCTCTAACTCCATTACCTTTGATCTTTAGTCAGCCTGGCGATTGAACACCAGTATAAACACAAGCACAAGTTAGTTGGACTGAATGGTCTGTTTCCATAATGTTCTCCTTAACTTTATGTAAGTAGGCTGCATAATTTAATGTAATCACCTATATTACATGTTGACAGCCAGTTGTTAGAAAAAACTAATATTAGTTCCTGGAAGTGGTTGCTAATTCAGCACAAACCAATATAACAGGAAATGATGCAAAAGCAGTAGTTGCATTAAATATTCTGGTGATCAGATCTTTCGAAATAACAACTGCTGTAACATCGTCGACACAAAGGTGAGTCCGCTTAGAAATATGTGATGCAGCAAAAGAAATGATTTGTCAAGTTGGTACTTGAAATGACCTGCAACTTTACCGCAAAAGAACCAGAACGTTTGCCTCTTAAGAATTTCGGCTGAATCAAAGCACCGTAATATCTTGATTATTTGCCCTATAGAAGTGTCCACGTTATCGCAAATTAGGAAGCTGTGTAATTGAGACGATTCTTTAGATCATCGGTTTAGGTGTTTTATGTGCTTTACCGTGTAATTTCTTATTAATACACTTTGTTCCTATAATCCATTGAGGATTTGTTGTTTCATTTTAAAAAAAAGTTAGCATTCCTGTAGCTGGAGATTGGATTATGTTTTTTTGTTCTTGTTGAATATCCATGTTTTGAAATCAAGTTTGTACTGAGTCTGCCAGTCAATGTCAAATCACTTTAGTGAATTATGTACTGTCCGACCAACACAACCTTTGTACTGTGGCATAACCTCCAATCAACTGGAGGGTTCTGCAAACATTTCCATATTAGAGAACCGCAAGTAATACTTTTTTTTTACAGTATATACAATGAAATTAACTTCATGACCAACATTGTCTGTGAGCAGGAACTTTCTGACTGGGTTATGCAGTTGAATCATAACTTGCAAGTCAAACTTGACATGTCGTCAGACTGACATTTTCGTCCGCTTAATTTTCTATCTACTTTAGAGAAACATTAACTTCCTGTGTAGGGTTACCCGCGCAACACATCAGGGTATGATTGAGATCATAGGCACAGCATTTCCAGAACTCTGGGAGTCTTGCTGTATAACTGGCAACTTGCTAAAGATCTCATAGCGTTATAGTACTCAAAAAAGAGCAAGGGTTTTTCTGGTTTCCTGGCCAATGCTCCTCCCTTGTCTCAAATCACTTAACAATCTCATCCTCCTGATTAATAGACCATTAACGTCTACTTGAACTTGACCTTGCTTTAACGTCTCCGCTAAATCATCCACACAAAAAAGCACTCCCTGCACTTTACAGTGGAACCCGAGGTGTACTTTTGGGATGTCCTTCTGACGTGAAGGGCGTTATACAAAATGAAAGGATTAGTATTAAATGACGCCACTTCAAACCATGCAAGCCCTTCCTTATCATAGCGCTGCAGGCACCGAGACCTTGATTTAACTATGGTAATTTCCCAATGGCTGGTTTCATAATCATTTAATTCAAGCAAACAGAGGGGAACGGGCTGAGCAGGAAACTGAGAGAACTGAGAAAATGTTTCCATAAACAATCTCTTCAAATGTTGCAAAAACAGCCTGTATGGAGAAGTGGTTCTAAAATGTAAGTGACAGAAGAGATTTTTTTTTAATAAAAGTAAAAGACAATGCATTGGCTGCATTTGCATTTATATTAAAACAGCAAAAAAATGTGACAATGCAGTATTTTAGACCCCATTGCTCTATATGCCAATTATTTTTGAAAACTAACTGAAAACAAGCGGGGTCAATATAATCATTTGTTTATAGCCATTTAATAAAAGTAAGAATTGATTCTTAAAAAAATAGCCTGTTATCAGTTTGTGTAACTATTTGTCTGTAAACAAAACATTCTCTGGTAGCCACATTGGCTCAGCTGGTAAAGTTATTGCTGCTTGTGACATTATGACTCAGTAATAACTTAAGCACTGCTTACTCACTTACAACAACAGCTTGTATTTATATAGTACCCGTCGCATGAGGCAGTCTCGGAGTGCTTACATCCATGTAGTTTTACTGCTTGCAGCAGTAGAACTTTCTTTCAAGCTCAGTCTACTCAAAGTTAACAATATTTTTTCATCTTGGAATATACTTGTTGATCTAGTCACCTCTGTGAGTCTCCCTGAATGAAGAATGTCAGAATTATAGCAATAAGTGGTTAGACGAGTTCTTGTAGTGTTCTGGTAGCAACAACAACAAGATTACGTTTGTATAGCGCCTTTCACGTCGGGAGGATGTCCCAAGGCGCTGAAACTATCAACTAGCACATGATGGTTTTGGGTGGAAGTGGGTATATTGTTAGACTGCTTATTCCAGATGGAATACAAAAAGATTCTCTCACCTTCTGGCATGGATTTGTCATGTAACGCCTAGTTTGTTATTCTTAAGTGGCACGAAAGATCGCAGGTGCTCTGGTCAGGCCATCTAGAGTACTGCAAACAATTCTGGTCTCCATGGCTTAAAAGAGCGACTCAGACCCCCAGAGACAATGAAGAAGAGAGCAATGAGGATGATCCCCAGTGTTAGAGGAATGAGTTGTGAGCAACAATTAGACACGCTGGAACTCTTCAGTCTTAAAAGCAGATGCCTCATAGAGGTGGATTAAATTTTAAATGGTATTGAGGAAGTAAACCTCGAACAATACAGCGGATAAAGTGGGCAGTGACTCAGGTTTGTAAAGTGCAGTTTCAGGGCTGACACTATGGAGTGTATTTATTTACTCAGACGATAATTCATGACTGGAACAGGTTGCTAGGCATGGTGTGTAACCGGAATGGTGGATTCCTTTTTTTAAAAAGAAAACAGCATAATTCTGTGACGGAAAAATTGTAGAGTGAAAATTCTGGAAGGATGAGATGGGCCCACAGGGCTTTCTTCATCTAAACCTCGCGTGCTATTAGACAAACTCAGCCTGTTGTGTTGAAAAGCTGCTTTTCCTGTTGCTGATGCTGTGTTTATTTCGCACATTTCACAGCTAAAACACGCAGCCCAAAGAAAGGGCAAAGAAATATGAATCACCCTGGAGGCCGGCTTATGACACTACCTCTTAGGAGCAAAGCAGCTTTGCTTCTGGCAGTAAACACAGCATTAGAGAGGAAACAGCAGGGGTGGGGGGGAGGGGGGGGTGAATATGAGTCAGAGGAAAGATCAAGAAAGGTGCTAAATAAGAAGCTAAAGAGAAAAGCAATTCATTGTGGTTTGCAAGTTCATTCATCAAATGGCACATCGATTATATCACCTTTAATCTAGGAAAGAGTGGTAATCAAGACGAGCATTCAATCTAAAACGTGTTAAAAAATTCAATGTGTTCTTTTAGAATTCATTGTTGATGGCTCACCATCTCTCCAAAACCAGTTAGAAAATGCACAAAATCTAAAAGTTCACTCCACAAAGGAAAACATAAAGTCGTCTGACTCTTACAAAAAAAAGCAGAGAGAAAGATTTACATGCAGTCAACCGAGCAAATAAGAGATCCCCTATTCGTTTCAAATGCCGATTGCTCCATAAGCAGGAAGAAAGGCCTGGCTTGAAGAGACCCCTCTTTGTTGAGTAATTTATTTATCCTTCTTTCCCAACACATCAGCCCATGCAGTCTCACTGATTTACATTTGTCGACATTAAGCAAGCACGCCTTGACTCCCCTCCCGATCTATTCTCTTCCTTCTGTATTATATTTCCTTTTTATGAGCAACACGCCCAGTCTGTGGTGGTAAGCAAACGTGATAGGTTTTCTTCTTGTTCCCTTTTCCAAATCATTACTGTACAGTGCAAAAAGCAGAGGCATTGTACCTTCAGAAATATGCATGTGTAACTAATTCCAAAATAGTATTTTCTCCGTGTGTGAGTATTATAATAATAAATGTGTCTGTGTTCTGTATTGTTTACAGGAGCTGTGAAATGCCTCCATTATAACTCAGGAACGGCAGCACGGTTGCTGGGAACAAGCCAATGGAAACCAAACATTAGAGAAGTCTTTCGTTCACTGAGTCATCCTATCTCAGAATGAAGAAACTGGAGGAACTGTGTAAGATGGTGGACCTGCGGCTCATTTGCCCGCAGTGCTCCAAGAAGTCAAATGAGAGCACTTTTATTCTTAAAGACGTGAAACACAGCTGTCAACACCACCTATTGGTTGCCAGGAAGCAACTGAAGAGAAATGGCAGCTGGAGATTAATTCGGCGACGACCAGAATTAGTGAACCCCTCACATTACGACGTGTGTAGGTATTACCTGGAAGGCTTCGGCTGCAGGAGGCACAAGAACCGTTGCACCTTTGCCTGGAGTGAAGAAGAAGCCTTCGTCTGGACCTATGCAAGAAACCATAACATCCAACAAAATGACCTTAAGTCCGCGGTGGCCAAAGCAACACGTGGCGAGAGATCATTTTCGAGTAAAACCATTGAGAAACAGCAGAGTGCAGAAGAAGGAATCGTCAACGAATTCGAGGGGCAATTTGTGGAGTTGTGTGCAATTTGTTTTTACAGTGTACCTCAGCAGATCGCCTTCAAGAGCGTCAGTGGATTTTGTGCTTCCTCGCACAAACATGGCTGGAGTCCATTGTTGGTGCATATCCTCACAGATGGCAACGGCATGAAACAGTGCAATGAAATTAGACCAGCTAAACCTTCGGTTCACAGGTACTACTGCAAATATGTACTGAAGGGGGTGTTATGCCGCCATGGCTACAATCGCTGCAATTTTGCCCACAGTGCTGTTGAACTGGCAGTATGGGAAGCAGAGAAGTTTAATAGTTTGAATCGTTCCGTTATGTTAGAGGTTTCCCAGCAGCGAAGCCGGAGTGTTCAACCAGAAGCGAAGGTGGTAGCAGAAAGCGGTGTTCAGTTCTATTGCAGGATCTGCCTGGTAACCTTCTTTTCCCAAGATGGGTTTCAAAATCATTGTTCATCAGTGGAACACGCTCAGATGATCTTGGAGGACAGTACAGTTGAGTGGAAGCATCGGAAGCCACCTCTTCAAGCCAAAAAATACGAGCTATGTTCAAGGTAAATATCATTCACGAGCTTGTCAAGATTCAGTGACATAGAGGATGAGTGGACAAGGGACCGTAGTAATGATTATGCAGCGTAAATTATGCAGGGTAAGAAGTCGTACAATTTTTCCTCAATTTGTAAGGATTGTACTGGTAATGTGTTTCTGTACCAAACTCAGCTAGAAACCTAGTCAGTGTGAATCGATTGTTCTTAACTCTTAATCAGTTTTCCATGGATGTTTATTCTGGAATTTTGCCCATGAACCCTGTTTACATTTATCCAGCTTAGAGAGAAAATCAGGAGATTCCTGTGATAGACATTTCCACGACTGACACCCATGAAGTGGAGTGCTTCATTTCCTGAGGCAAGCCATCAACTGGGCTATCTGAGTATCAATGACACACACCTCAACTCTTCAGCTTTCTGTAGGACTCTCCTCAGCACTGTGCCCTGAACACTATGATAAGTAAATGATCTGTTCTCAGACCTCCGCTGAAAGCTCTTTGAAACAAACCCTATGTAGGTGCGATCAGTGCAGCCTGACCAGCCTCCCTTTCCCTTCCTGTGGTGGAAAGGCAACTTTCGTCTAGTCATTGCCTCCTCCTGCTTGTTAGCTGCCCCAAATGCATGTGTACGGCTGTGCACCTTGTTATTGCGGCACTCACTCCAGCATTACGTAGACTCGGAGACAAATTAACGCAGTGAAATTCCACAGAATGAGAAATGATGAATAAAATCCCAAATAAGTTGTCAAACAATACAGGGTTAGGATTTGATGTGTTATTCCAGGTTTGATTGAATATTTTAATGGTTTATTTTAAAGGAGAGATACCTGTGAATTTGGTGACAACTGTGTATCCGCGCATTCTCACGATGAGCTTGAAGAGTGGATAATGCGATTCAAGGCTACCCGGAAGCGGAGGAGAGCAGCAAAGCAACAAGGTCTGATATCCTATCAGGACAAATTGCTGGAGGACTACAAGAACTGCAGGAATGAAGTATTGATTGTAAGCTATTTTAATTGGCTAAGACGTTGTCTTAAATCCCCGTTGAATTTATTGTCTTTCTTCCTCCAAAATATGGGATTTGTGGTGGGATTTAGAATGAGTTGGTTCCTTAACACACCAATGTTGTGGATTGAGAATAATTGCAATTGCCATGTGATAGAACATAATCCTATTCTGATCCACTATTCTTTCCGTGCACTTTCCATTAAAAACTTACCAGATAGTGATTAGGAGCAGGAATTCACCCAATCCCCATCCATTGATGATGAGACTGACTGAGTTGTTTGAATCAATTGATTTACCACCTGGGCCGTACAGAGAGTCTCTGCTTCCCGTTTCCGAGATAAACAAATTCTCATTTACAGATGTTTTAACTGTTGATTCCTTTTCAGATTTCAGAGCAGATTGATGGAGTAGCTATGTCATGTGACAATGATTTAAGAATCCTTCATCTCAGTAGAAGATCTAAGTTAAAGTGGAACTTCCAGATACAATCACAGGTACGCATTTCTTTATTCAAGAAATGTTTTTTTTACAACAACTTACACGTCTCGCAACACTTTACAGGGACCTGGACGGGCGGAGGGGAGGGGAAGGTGGCAGAAGGCGCATTCGAAGAGGGAGGATTTGAGCTGGGACTCAAAGACAGAAAGAGGGACAAGACAGAATGGTAAACGGAGGGAGGGAGTTCCAACATTCCAGGTGTAAGCACTGAAGGCTCAGCCACCAAGAGTGGCACGAAGAGGGCAGAGGACACACACCTGAGTGAGTGGAGGAGGTGAGTGGAAGAGTAGGGTAAGGAGGAGATCAGACAGATAAATAGGTGCCAGGGAGTGGTTGGATTTATAGGTAAATGTTTAGATTTATAGGATTTTTAAGCCTAGGATAGATGATTTATAGGCTCTTAAGACTAGGATTGTAACACAAACCGGTTTGATTGTATATTCCCAGATTTATATTACAGCTAGACTATGAGTATATAATTTGTACTTTGTAGGACATTCAATGTTATATCCTTTCACTAGTATTGTGTGATAAATGATTGAATGCCCTGGTACATGTGTGGAATAACAATTGGTGCAATGCTGAATGATCGTATTCAGTTGGTTTGCAATGATGCTTTACAATTCAGTCAGACAGCCATCTGTCAGATATTTATTTATTCATGCCATGATACTATATTGATTCAGCTATTGTCTGAACGATTCAAAACTAATTGAGCGCAAATGGAGTATACTGCAATGAAGCAATCGTATTGTCATCCTGCTTGATTGCGGGCAACATAAAGCTGCAGTTACCCATTTCTTTAAACTGGCATTTGAATGAACTCAGACGGAACATGGGTTCTGCAAAGCATTGCACTTAAATGGACACTGGAGTCTTATGCTTAAATGTCGCTTTCTTTCTCGCTATTGTTGGTGAGAGGCAAGGCTTCAGGACACCAGAGTGTGAGTTGGGATATGGCAGGAGTTTAACCAACATAAACAGCATAACTTGCCATTGAGAGCATTGTCTTACATGCTTCCCCCTTCTTATACAGTTAGGGCTTTGGCTTGCAAAGTTAATAGAGTGTTATTCATGACCACAGTGAACTTGTTTAAATTTATTGGATCTACTTCACTGAGCACTTAGAAGAAATATTACAGATGGTCTTCAAGCGCTCCAAGACTCTACACTGCGTGAAGGGTGCTATATAAATGCAAGTTGTTGGTAAAGTGAGGGAACATATGCCAAATCAGTCTGAGCTACATTAACTAAGAGCACAGAGCTAAAAGGATGTTAAGCCTCCCGTCCAGTCCCTCTGTCCATTTAAGGCTAGTCACTAATTGTGTTTAATGTAAATGACATTGTTCTATTGAGCAGCAGCTGTAACGTTTTCTGTTCATTCTCTTCAGGTTATCATACAAGTACAATCACCTTTGGAGGGTTAAATCATTTTAGAAACTCAGTCGGGAGATGTGGATCTACATGGATTTTGTATACCTTCTTATGAATGTTTTAAATTCTAAGATACAGTGCTTATCTTGCATCCAATTGAACAACTGTGTGAAACTGCCTTTATTGTTGATAGCGTGATATTCAAGTGAAACTGTTTTGTGCACAGAAACCATTGAAGTGCGTTGCATTGCTGAAGAGAGAGCCTGGGGCGATGTTTTGCCTGGAAGGAGAAGGCTTACCAAAGAATTGTACTTGTGCTGAAGGCACGCATTTCCTGACCGGGGAAACCTCCTATCATGTCGGCCTCTCATTTAAAGCCACAAACTTCGGAATCTACGACCAGTGGGTAGTGTTCGATTTTGGTAGAAGGCCTGTGCTCGTCAGGAAGATTTACATCAGCATAGAGAACATTACCCAAACGCTTCAAAATCCCTGCAGTGAATTCCGGGTCGCCAATCTGGACAAGTGGCACAGCGGCAATCGAAGAATAGTGCCTTGCATGGAGAAATCCGAATATGAGCTCCTGGTGCTACAGAAGTACAAACCGCCTTCGGTGTCACTCGAGTACAAAGTTAAAGATGTGGCAAAGATCCCCATGACCTGCATGAATTACAGGGAACGAATGCACAACTTCCTCTTCCAGGAGGAACAAGCGGAAACCAATATTCTCTCAAGGTACGGTCTCCAACAAGAAAGTTGATCAGAAGGTTTAGCTGGTCTAATCCTATTCTGGTAGGATGTGATGTGCAGGCAAAGAGGAATTTAGGCTTTGGTTGTGGATGAAAACACTCCTATACAATACCTTCTGAATGTGTGTGTGTGTATATATATTTATATTATATATATTTTATATATATATTTCATTTCACGTACGTATTTAGGGATTGCTGGGAACATGTTTCACAGAATGATGAGGGGAATGTGCGAGTTTGGTGGTGGGGGCTATAAAAAAAGAACAATAACACAGAAAGGTCTAGTGCGTTACTATATTGAACATCATTTGTTGATTCCTTTTTGACAGACTCAGTCAACGGGTGATCATTACTGTCACTGAGAAGTTGGAGGACACACGCGAAGGACTGATGATTGCACAAAGTGGGGACCTCTTTGCAGTCGTGCCGCTATCTTTCGCTCTGACCCCTGATACGAACGAAGGCTTCCTTTTCAAGAGAGTAGTTAAGACTGCCCTCCTAGCACTGAACCCTTCCTCAAACAATGTGGTTTATGAAGTTGCCATCATTCACGAGGCAACGACAGAAAATCGCATCGCTCTGAAGCTCTCGTCACGATGCCACACTGATCTCGCTTTCCAGAAAGGAAACAGCCACGCCGTAGAGATTCAGTTCCAATTAGATCGGCTCTTATTCTGCTTCAGGCATCAAGCAGTAGACCTGCTTCCAACCGAGAAGATTGTTTTTCCAGATGTTGTCGCCTGTTTCATTCCTCGTTATACTGGATTCATTCCAATCTGTAACCAAAAGCAACGTGCCGCTATGAGCTACATCGCTGGACAAACCTTTGGAGAGAAACCTGCCGCACCTCTACTAATCTACGGTCCTTTTGGAACTGGTAAAACCTTTACCTTGGCAACGTCAGCCATGGAAATCTTGAAGAAACCAGGCACCAGAGTGTTGCTATGTACAGACACAAACAGGTGGGCAAATGTGTTAATGCATCAATAAATAATAATTCTTGCATTTGAAATAGCGCATTATCATGTTGTTGATCATCTAAGAGCGCTTCACAGGTATTACTGCTTGGATGATCATAGCCTTAGGAGGTGATATTTGACAGCAGTAAATAAAATTAAGCTGGTGTGAAAACACATCATGTTCTGCTATAGTCAGATTAATAACGGTCCTTGCTTTATATTGTGAAATGCCTATTTAAATTATCCAAAGTACTAAAGTAACCAAAATGGTATTCTGAAAGAAATTGAATGTAATTGGGCAATTTATCGTTTCTTACTTTGTCATTTCAGTGCTGCCGACCTGTACGTTAAGGAATATTTTGATCAATATGTGTGTTCAGGGCATCCTGAAGGAAGACCGCTGAGAATTAAATACATCAAGCAAAACCCCAGCCACACTGACCCCAAAACGAAACAGTACTGCTTGATCTCTGACAATGCCTTCTATTACCCTGACCGAAGTCTTCTGGACAAGTACCAGATAGTCATCACAACTTGTACAGAGGCCAAGCTGTTTCAGGAGCTTAAGCTGCCGCTTGGGTATTTCACACACATTCTGATTGACGAAGCAGCTCAGATGTTGGAATGCGATGCACTGATCCCCTTGGCTTTAGCGGACGCCACCACACGCATTGTCTTGGCAGGAGATCACATGCAGGCCACGCCGAAGCTTTTTTCCGTTGAAAGCAGCCAGGTGGCCGACCACACTCTGTTGAATCGCCTCTTCCAATACTACCAGAAGGAGAAGCACGAGAAGGCAACCAAAAGCCGCATCATCTTCAGGGAGAACTACAGATCGGTGAAGGAGATCATCGACTTTGTGTCGAAGCATTTTTACGTGGGGAAGACCGACGCCATTCAGGCAAGCGGAAACGTTGCCAGACACCCGACCTTCTATCCATTGATGTTTTGCCACGTTCACGGGAAATGCACTTTTGACTCCTCTAATAGGTCCTGGTACAATGACATGGAATCACCTCAAGTCGTTGAACAGGTACAGGCTGTACTAAAAGACTGGCCCGTGGAGTGGGGAGTGATGGATCCACAGACAGTGTGCGTACTGTCTGAGGGGACACAGGTAATTGTGTGGTCATTTACATAAATTGTTAGAGCGCAGTAACAGGTCATTCGCCCACCTCGTACGTGCCGATATTTATACACCACGTACTCCCTCCCCTACCCTCCTATTTCCCTTCTCCTTTATGTAGTCATGATTTCTTTTGAAAGGAAAGAGAAGGGATGATTCAGGGTACATTAAGGTCCTTCGACAGCCAAGAAACAGCAGTAGCAATATTAAGCCGCTATGTTTCTGCCGCAAAAATGGTTTGCACTACAGTAAGCAGAATCGTTCTGCATCAGGAGGCACCATCTGCAGTGGTACAAGTGTCCCGCAGGCTTCACTACGATATGTTTTCTGATGAATTTTGTGTCCATGGGGATGATGAGGGAAAAAAATGCTCCTGAATCAGGTGTAGGGCACGTTACATGCTGAGTAAAGCTCCCTCTTCTTTGCCCCAGCAAATGTTCCTTAATCCTAATTTCAGTAGTAGTGTTTGACATGTCTGTTCTGCGCGCCAGACAGATACCCTTTGAGGGGATTTGTCAGTTAAGGGCCAATTTGTGCCAAGTTCTGTGATTTTCATCCCACGAATCTGGATTAGATTCAAACCTGGGTCCCTATGGTGCTATGGAAATGTGCTAACTCACAGCATTATTCAATAGACTACTTTTTTCCGTTTTGACAATCCTCACAGATTCTAATCAGGTGCAAATTCACATCCAGCGTTCAAAAATAAGTAAGACTGCGACTTGCAATCCTGAATTTAATTGTTGTTTTTAATATTTTATTTCCAGGTCCAATTGGTGAGACAGGAACTCCGGAAATGTGGGCTGAGATCAGTTGCTGTAGAGAATGTGTCAAATATTCAAGGTAAGTACATTGATAGCCTGTTGAGCTGCATTGATTTGCATTTAATGTGAGAGTTGCCTCTTACAACCTTTGCTCAGGGGCTGAGAGAAGGATATGATAACAGTGTGGTTCTAAAATGAACTACATGTCATTCACTCCCATATACAATTGAGCTTTCACAAGATCACTGGGTCACAAGATTGGTTTGGATGAAGAAAGTCCTTTGGCTCATCCCTCCAGAACACCCTCCCTACTGTCCCCCATCACGGTATCAAGCTGTTTTTTTTTAAAAAAATCATCTAGCAAGTTTCCCAGGTTACCTTTTCCAATCATTGATTATCCTCAGAGTAAAGAAAAACGTCCTGGTATCTGTCCTGCAATTTCCCTTTACAGCTCTAAACCTATGTCTTCTTGTTCTGCTGCCTTGTTGCATTGATCTGGGTTTACTTTTTCGATCCCCTTTAAAATTGTATGGACCTCTGTGAAGTCCCTTCTCCGTCTCCTATCACAACTGAAGAGCCCTCGCTTGACTAATCATTGCTCGTAGCTCATTCCTCGAATATTGGGGATCATAGCATAACATGTAGGAGCAGGAGTAGGCCATTCAGCCCTTTGAGCCTGTCCCGCCATTCAATCATGGCTAATCTTCTAATCTAACTTCAGCTAATAACCTAACCCTGCTTTATCCTCATATCCCTTAATCCCTTTAGCAATAAGAAATCTATCTATCTCAGTCTTGAATATGTTCAAGGACTGAGCGTCAACAGCCCTTTGGGGTAGCGAGTTCCATGCATTCACCACCCTTTGAGTGAAGAAGTTCTTCCTTAACTCAGTGCGAAAGGGCTGGCCTCTGATTTTAAGGCTGTGGCCCCTGGTTTTAGTTTCTCCAACCAGGGGAAACAATCTCCCACTATCTACTCTATCATGCCCTTTGATGGTCTTATAGGTTTCTATAAGATCCCCTCTAATTCTTCTATATTCTAGAGAATATAGGCCCAAATTGGTCAGCCTATCCTCGTAACTCATCCCCTTCATCCCTGATACTAACCAAGTAAATCTACATCCTTCCTCAAATGAGGAGACCAACACTGCATACAGTATTCCAGGTGTGGTCTCACCAGGGCCCTATACAGTTGCAGCAAGTCTTCCCTACTCTTATACTCTAATCCTTTCATAATGAATGCTAACATACCGTTCGCCTTCCTAAGGATCGTCTTTGTTTACTCTCCTCTGTACCACCTCTAGGATCTGGTCAATCCCTTATATCGTGATGACCTGGCATATATGCAATATTATGCAATAGTCCATTGTACAATCTAGCATCCTGTTTACTTTACTTATACAGACACTGTGTCCCCACTCTTTCAAAATTACTTCCATATTTTGCTCACACCCTCTTCCTGGTTTCAAACTTGTCTACTAAACCATCGCTTTGTGTCACTTTCGCTCATCTCCCTCCTACCCCTCCCTTCCCATAGTGATCCACACCTGTGTATGCTTTGAGACATTCTCTTATGTGGCATTCAACAGGTTCATTGATTTCTGCAAATATTAAATCGACCACGTTCCAGTTATTGTACATTTTGAAAGTTCCCTGAACGTTTAATCCAATTGTCAGCTGCCTCAGTTGGTAGCGCGCTCACCTCTGACTCAGATGGATGTAGGTTAAAGCCCCATGTTGAGATTTTGAACTCACCTTGTCCAGATTGATGCTCCAATGCAGTTCTGGGGTTGCGTTGTATTGTTGGAGGTGTCGTTTTTCTGATCAGATGTTAATTAGGCGCTATATGAAAAACAAAGATTACAATAATTGTTATTATATAATAACAGATAGCAAATCTGCTCCAGTTTCTTACTTTCAGTCACTGATCAATCTGGGTTGAGTACGAGCATTCTCTCTATCTCTCTCTCTCGCTCTTATCAAGATGTATAACCTTTTCTTATTGCTCAATCTGAAGTGAAATCTCCGAAATTGGCTCAAGGCCTACACTTTAGTGGCACTATTTGTGAGCACATTTCCTTAAAAAGGGGTACACTTGTGAATTTGATAAATTGTGTATAAGAATAACTAAATTCACGAAGACTTGTTTTCTTTTCTTTCTGTGTCTCTTTCTCTCATCAGGAAGGCAGTTCAGAGTGATAATTATTTCTACAGTTCACACTCGTGAAAGTAGTGTTTCTTTAGACACCTGCATTGAGTTTTTCAATGACTCAAGGGTTTTGAACACAGCCATGACACGGGCCCAGTCTTTAGTGATAGTTGTGGGTGATGCTGTGGCTCTCTGCTCTGTTGGAAAGTGCAGCAAAATATGGAAGAGATATATTCAGGAGTGCATTGACAAAAGCGGCATTTACCCAGAGGATCTGTCAATGGAGCATGTTAAACAGGCCATCGCTGATACTGAGAACTGGGCTTCCATGGAGGAAGACGAAAGTGACAGTGATTCATGCGATTCAGATGTAGATGTTGATCCAATACTTCAGGAACTCTTAGATGAGAGCAAGCACGTGACAGTAACAGTGACCGAGGAAGGGATGTTGGACATTGTTAAAGAAGAGGAAACTGTTCAACAGAGAAGGACCGGAGGAACACCAGGGGTCTTCGTTCGCTCTTTGAAGAAAAGCACAAACGTACATTACACAGATTACCCGCTACACATACTGGAGACGCTGCTGACATCCCAGCCCGAAACATATAGGCATTGTGAGATCGTCATGGAGCAGTTCTACAAGGGCTGGGCCATCTCCCTGGATGACAATCATTCACAGCGCATTAAAATCGAAGGCCGTGTTAATTGCGGGAGGTCTTTCCCCGGCGATCAGGTTCTAGTTGAGATTCAGAATTCAGACCATTGTGACAACACCGCTCTAAGTGGAAAGGTTGTGGGCGTGCTGAAGGAAGGTGACTTGCCGAGAATCTTTGTCTGCACAGTTGACGAGTTTGATTCACAGGTAATGGTGCCTGTCAACAAGTGTATTACAAAGATATACACGCCAGGCCATGAAAAATCTCGCAAAATAATTGCCATTCGCAAGCGCAGAAAAGGAAAAATTGTGACAACCGGAACGCTGCACCTGACAGAAGAAATAAGGAGATCTAATCTCTTTGTTGTCGAAATACTGACTTGGCGTGAGGAATTTTATTTTCCGCTGGGAATGGTAACCAAAGTCCTGCCCGCAGCGGTGACGATGGATCAAGGGTTGAAGATACTGAATTTGGAATATCAAGTTCCCGACAGCTACCCGAAGGAAGTAGCCAAGGAATTGGCCAAATGCAGCCAGGAATCTCGGAAAACGTTTGGAGACAATCGAAACGACTGCCGGAATTACCCAACGTTCACTGTCGATCCCAGAGATTCGAAGGATCTTGACGATGCTATCAGCGTGAGAGATGTGGGTGAATATTATGAGATTGGAGTCCACATCACAGACGTGGCAAGCTTTGTGCCCAGAGGCAGTGCCATCGATGTCGAGGCACTGAAGCGGGGACTGACTTACTATCCCCCTTGCAGCGAACCGATCCACATGTTGCCACCAAAACTCAGCCAGGACCTGTGCAGCCTCCTGCCTGGGAAAGACTGCAGGGTCATCTCTCTGTTTGTCCTGGTGCAGAAAGATGCAGACGCATATGTTGATGTTAGCTTCTCACGCTCTGTTATTCGGTCGGATAGAAAACTTTCGTACGAAGAGGCTGAAGATATCATCCGGGATTTCAGTGGGAGCGAACTCAGATTTGATACGCTGGAAGATTCCATTGCCACCGCCTTCCACTTTTCCCGAGTTCACAGAAAGATTCGCCTTCAAGAGGATTGCTACTACGAAAAGCCCGATGAGCACAGACACCCAGGGAAGAGACAGTCACATCAGATGATCGAAGAACTTATGATCATGATGAATAACTACGTTGCTAATTTCCTGATCAACAAATTGCACACCCAGAATGTGACCCCGTTGAGATGCCAGGGGTCTCCTGTTCATCAACAAGTGGCCAATCTGGAAAGTAAACATAGAAACATGATTCAGCTTTCCCTTCACCTCTCTCATCACATCGACAGTAGTCAAACTTTTCCACTTCCACCTGGTCAGAATTTCCAAATCCTGACTGCTTCGTGGAACTGCCTGAAAGAAGCAGCTCTTAACAACGACTTTCACAAGCTGATAGATTTCATCGCAACAGATGATATCCATCCACAGCTTGCACCAGTGGCATTAGAGCTCAGAAAACTTATGCTCAGATCCTTCTTCATACGCTCCAACTCAACCACTCTGTCCAAGCAAGGCCATTACTCTTTAAACCTTGATTCGTATACATGGGCAACATCACCAATTCGCCGATATTTGGATATTATGAACCAGCGCCTCCTTACTGCAGCCATATGCCACGAGAACCAAGAGTACACTCCTCAGGAAACTGATAAATTATGTCATGATTTCAATCGAAAGAACACAAAGGCTTCGGCTTATGAAAAGAAAGCTCAAAGTCTCTACTTAGCAATGCAGCTCAACAATCAGGTGATGCAAAAGCTAGCTTTTGCTGTTAACGTTGAACCACAAAGCAGATTCTTCAAGATTATATTTCCTTTGAACAGCGAGGGCATGCTAGACCTGCATCCCATCCACTACAGATCTCTGCAGCTCGTGGAGCAACCTATATTTGACGAGAAGAAACAGTCAATGAGCTTGGTATGGAAGAAAAGAGTCTATTGCCTGGAAACTAAGAGAAATACTATTCTGCCACCAAAGGAGTTCTCCAATCCACATGTTACGACCATCAGTGGTAACGCGTGGCAGAAATTTGTTGAAGGAGTCAAATCTGAGCAGTTTACCAGAGTGGTTGCTCTTCTCCTGGAAGAAAGCCGGAATGTACAATCCAGGAACAAGGAAAAGTGTTTTGGTAAGATAGTCGTAAGCAAAGGAAGTAACTCAACCATTTCACATTACGTACAGATTTGCCTGGACCTGAAAAATGGGGATGCGTTGCAGTTACAGCTGGCCACAGAGATAAAGTCTGGTTTCTTGGTGCCAGTGATTCAGTTATTAAATATAACGCCAACATTTGAGATTTGTGTCCAGCACGCAGAGAATCCCATCACGTGCTTCGCCAAATATGCCTCCGAATCACCCAGAAGGAAGTACAAAAATGCAAAGGATTACCAAACGGTCTGGCAACCGCTGTGTGAAATGGAAACTGCCTCAAGTGCTGCAGCAGAGAACGAAGCGATTGTCATTTACGATGTGAAGATAACCTGGGCAGGGGACAATGCTGAAGGAAGAAAGCCACGAGGCTCATTTATCATTTCCAAAAAGAATCGCAAAGATTGGCAAATTCATGTTGATTTGAATAAATGCTTTCTGTGCATACGGTGCAGGGATTTGAAAAGAAACCTGCAAGAGAATTCGACCAAAGATGTGGGGCTTCTTTGTCAAGGTTTCAGGGGCCTTCACGTATCAGAAGAATCTCTGAACTCCTCAGAACTGAACATCAATCCCAACAGCTATGTCTGGGTGGCACATGCTGTGACCTCAAACTTCCAAGAAGACCCATCCAAACTGAGTAGATCGACTGAGGATATAGTAGAGTTTACAGTCCACCAAATGTCCATGGACACTATCCCAAAGGAAGTATTCCAGAAGGGCAGAAGTTTCGTGGTGGAGATCATTTCCAAACTTCTTCCGGATATGTAAGTACTGACATTGAACTGACTGAATGTGAATCTTTTCTATCCCATTTACAACATTTTGGAGCCTGATTGTTGAAGCCATGGACAAATGCATATCTACTTTTAAGCTTGGTTGAAACGGGATAACAATGCTAACAGTACGATTTGATATAAAACTATGTGTGCCCCATACAGACCAGGATTTTTGCTTCTTTTTGGTTTGGTTTCTGTACTGAAGGATGTTTCCACAGCACAGCTCAACGAAATAGGCATGTATTCAGCCCTAGATGTTGGAGACGACAGGTCAGGTTGTTATCCCGTTCCAATCAAGCTTAAAAAGAATCTTCAGAAATGCGTAGCAGCAGCAACAAATTACATGTGTATAGCGCCCTTCACGTTGGGAGGTTGTCCCAAGGAGCTGAAAGGTAGAAGCTATTTGCTTAACCCAGTATTAATGCCAGGCCCAACAATGCTTATGATTTCCTTTTGAATTTTCAGACGTAAAGAAGAAGCTGTTTTGGATCTTGCTTATTCTTCTCGACTTGTTCAGTGTATAGCACTGGGCCAGAAGATCCCTTTCAAACGTAAGAATGTTTCTGTTCTCGTATTAAAAATGCAGAACTCCCAGGAAACCCATTTCTGTTGGTGAGAAATTTGGCAATATTAATTTGCTTTAGTTTGATGCATTCTCAGAGGTTCTGCGTTTCAAATATAACGTTAAACCAAAGTCCAGTCCACCTGTTCAGGATGTTAAAGATTCCGTGGCATTATTCAAGGAGTTTCTCCTGGGATCTTGGCTAAACGTTCTCTGGATAAGTTACTCATTTACTTCATGGCTGTTTGCTGTGCTTAAATAGGCAGTGCACATTTGCCAACAAGTACACAGTTATTACACTTGTTATCAGTGAAGCGCTTTGAGATATATTGGTGTTATAAGCACTATGTCAAATGCAAGGATTGCTACTTTTATGATTATTGTTTAATAACTTTTTTTCCTCAAATGCCACAGAACTGAAATCAACAATATTCAACCGGGACAATTATGACATCCCAGGAGTCAACAAATTATTTTCACCACTTAATATGAGTCAAACGCTGGCAATAAGAGAAGCTCTTCAGAATCCATTCACTCTCATTCAAGGTCCACCAGGTTAGAAGATATAATGTAGCTACAGAACATACAGTGAATTATTTTATTAGAATTTGCAACTTATTCTGAATCCAGTAGCTAAGGCTGTGTTTTGCTCATGTAATTCCAGTGTATCAGCCTCTGTCTGTGTATCTGTCTGTCTGTTTATCTGTCTGTGTCTGACTGTGTCTGTCTCTCTCTCTTTATGTTTATATTTAATAGTACTGTACATTCACAACGGTGGTCCTATTTTGCAGGAACAGGAAAAACCGTGGTTGGTGTTCACCTTGTGTATTGGTTCTTTAAGATGAATGAAGAAAATGTCAGCAAGAATAAGTTGGCTTCAGGTGACAGTCCTGAAAAGTGCATTCTTTACTGTGGACCTTCCAACAAGTCTGTCGATGTTGTTGCTGGTAATAGTTTTACTTTTTGCGAATATTCATTGGCACATTTTGGCATTGTGCAACTCCAGATCCGGTTTAGCTGCACAGTTTAGCTGTTTTGTCAAAACTCCCTCTACTCTGCTCCCAAGATGTGACTCAAACCACAATATCAGCAGCTTTCCGTTCTGTCTGAATGTGATTGGCAATTTAATGCCAGAAAATGCCCAGTGAAGTGGTTTATGTCCCTTTGATGGTTGAGATCGTCCCAACTCATTTCACACGAGCGCAACCTTCTTTGAGAGGAAGAGGTATTCCACCCAGTCAATCTGAGCTACACTCAAATTTGAGAGGACAGTATTGCTATTTCATTATGACATCCAGTATTCTAAATATGCAGGGACACACCATTTTATTAAAATACTATTTAACGCAGTATGCGTACGTGACCTTAATGTGCCCAATAAACCTCAGTGCAGTGATACAGCAAACGTTCTCTTGTACATTTGAATATGATTCTTTCTCGTCGGATCGATTGTTAATGAAATCGCATTCTTCCGTACAGAGTATTTGCTGAAATTCAGAACACTCCTGAAGCCACTTCGTATTTACAGTCAGCAGATGGAGAACGTAGATTTTCCATATCCCGGAAGCAACCTAATAGTTTCCAGGAAGTCGCTCAGGGAAGGAAAGCCCAAATCTAACATCAGGTGGGTGCTTCAAAACAAATTTGGTAATGTTTGTTGGTGCATAATTCACTACAGATGCAGCATCACTGCATTTTACACTAAATCTCGTAAAGCTCTTTGAGATGATTCAACAGCGTGATAAAGATTATTATTAATTACATGATCAATAGTGGTCCATTTTGCCTCATTTTGTGATTAGAAATATACTTCAGCGTAATTGATGTTTTTAGAAATGCAGATATGAATGTCCCGTGAAAAAAAAATTGCTATTGATTTTATAACAACAATCCTTGAGTTTGTATTTGACACAGCGCCTTTTCACGTCTTCGAAAAATCTCAAGCCACTTAATAGGATTGACTATAAGTGTAACTGTATATTTTGAATGCAATACCTTTGTGAATTGTCCGGTACATAGTGTATATTGCTTAAGTAGATGTTGCTGATCTACTGACTCCATTTTTTTTTGGGTTTCAGCACAATTACTCTACATCGCAAAATCCGAGAACCAACAAATCCTTTCTCGGCAAAGTTAAAAGTTTTCGATGCACAGATTCAAAGCAATGAAGAAATGACGGAAGATGAAGTTAAACAGTAAGTCAGAATATGTGAATATATTCGCCCACAAATATACAGTCAATTCACTTTACAGCATATTCTGTGAAGCGCTTTGAGACACCTAGAAAACGTGAAAAGCGCTATATCAAATGCAAGAATTACATTATATTTATTATTATTATGATATTATATTATTATATTTATTATTTTAGTGGCAAATTGATTTTAATTAAATGGAATAATCCGTCACCTGCTGAGGTTGCAATGATGCCTTACGGATGCCGCAATTTAAATAAAAAGAGAGAAATTTTGCCCCCAAAAATCCTGACTGGCAGGGTGCTCCTAGCTGGACAAGCAGCGGGAAAGCTTGCCAGACAGTGGTATCAATGACACGCTACGCGTGTTTAACTGGTTAGACTCCAGCAGTTACCCCAATGCATACTCTGGGGTCCCCAAGCTTTGGCTCTTGCCAACCTGCGCCTAACTCTTTAACAGTGAAGATTGAACAGTGAAGTGAAGCAATTGGACATCAAAAACCAGAACACAGTTGGTGAGTTCATGATTCTAGGTTCAGTGGAGAGTCTGAAATATTGACTGTACCTTAGGATTGGAGCAAGTCCTAAAACTTCATCAATGGGTACTAATAAGCAAACAAACAGATTAAGAAGAAACATTGTTATACATTGTAATACGCTGCCACTAACCTAAATAGGCAATATTATGCTATGCGTTGCCTAAATATTGCAGTTAACATATCACATTGTTATTCTCCCAACTAAAACATAGGAATTGATAAGAATGTAACAACAACAACGACAACAACAACAGCAAAATTACATTTATAGAGCGCCTTTCACGACGGGAGGACGTCCCAAAGCGTTGAACAGTCAGGTGTCGGGGCCCGAGCATGTGGGAGGGGTGGGGTTGGGGTGAGGGAAGGCAGAGAGGTGGGAGGGAGTCCAAAGGCACGGTCGAAGAGAAGGGTCTTGAGACCGGCCTTGAAGGAGGTGAGGGAGGAAGCGAGGCAAAGGGACTGTGGGATGGAGTTCCAGAGTGTGGGGGCAGAGGCTGAAAGCCCGGCCACCGATGGTAGGACGGGTCGGGCGGGAGACATGGAGCAGCCGGAGCCTGATGAGCGGAGGGACGGGGGCAGGTTGGTAGGGAGTGAGCAGGTCAGAGAAGGTAAGGCCAGAGATGGCCTTAAAGGTGAGGACGAGGATCTTGAACTCGATCCTCTGGCGGATGGGGAGCCGGGCGAGGGGGGGGAGTGATGGGGTCACGGAGCCTGGTGCGCGAGAGTACACGAGCTGCAGAGTTTTGGATGATCTGCAGCTTGTGAAGGGAAGAGTTGGGAAGGCCGATGAGGAGGGAGCTTCCATAATTGAGACTTGATGTGACGAATGCATGGATGAGGGTTTGGGCAGCCTGAGGGGTGAGGCAATGGCCGAGTCTGGCAATGTTGCGGAGGTGATGGTAGGCAGTGCCGGTAATGGCGCATATGTGGGTGAGAAACGACAGTTCAGGGTTAAACAAGACACCCAGGTTCCTGACTGGCCTAGTGAGGTTGAGTGTGCAGCCGTGGAGGCTGATACTGCCAGCGCCTGAGGTGCAGAGGTGCTGGCGCGAGCATCAGGAGGGCCTCGTTCTTGCTGACATTGTGTTGGAGAAAGTTGGCCTTCGTCCAGGACTAAGTCAATTTATAAGCATTGCTTTTGACATCAGTGGGCTACGGTGTCAAGTTGGAACAAATCTTTATTCAATGGACATTTTCCTCACTGTCAAAGGAGTCTAGTCTTCTCATGGAGCAAATTAACTGCTGGAATTTACCAGACTAGGAATAATAATAATAATAATCCTTGCATTTGATATCGCGCCTTATTACATCTTCGAGTTGCTCAAAGCACTTCACAGAATATACTGTAAAGTGAATTGACTGTATATTTTGCGGGCGAAATGCAGCAGCCAATTGCACAACGGCAGCGTCCCACAAACAGTCCTGGATTGAGTGACCACATTTTTTTTTATTCTGTGAGTGCATAGGTTTAAAGTTCTGCTTCGTCTGGTCTGACACGTGGCATTATTTTTCAGATACAAAAATTTACTCAGTCAAGCACGGAAGTATGAACTTAAGCGGCACAATGTGATCCTCTGCACGTGCAGCTTTTCTTCCAGCCACATGCTGTCGGAGTTGAGTGTGCAACAAATCCTGGTGGATGAGAGTGGCATGTGCACTGAGCCCGAGTGTCTCATTCCCCTTGTTTCACACAAACATGCAGAACAGGTCAGTTACTCTGATAAAGATGTATTTTTTCAATAATAATAATATTAATTGCATTTGATAGAGCGCCACATCATGTCGTCAAGACGTCTCAAAGTGCAATTGATTTCTATCCATAACTTTCCAATTCTGAGACCTTACACCATGGTTCCTTTTTCCAGTCTGGTTGCTATGATAGTCTCTATGACTTGCAGGTCTCTCTCTATCCATCTGCACCAATGGCACTTTACTTTGCAATCAGTGCAGCTTCTGTATGCCCACGACTGGCAACAGCAGGTTTTACAGTTCAAAGAAGCTGCATTTAATCTAATTTATGAACACATTCATTGCGTTTTTTAGAGATTTTCCATCGGTAAGATGCTTAGGACACCAGCAAGCTAATGTTTCTGTGGAGCATTAGGAGTTACGGCACGTTAGTTTGTGTTGTAAGTATCGGGTATTATAGTACACTCTGTTTTAAAAGCTCAGCAGAGCAGAAAATAGCTTTCAAACCCTTGAATGTAAGAATGTACCATGATTATGAAACAGTTAAAACATTGAGGATTGGTTTCATTTCTAACCAATTCCATTCTACAAAGTGAGTTGACTCGTGTCGTTTTACATGGAAGGCACTGTCTAAGTACCAATTACGATGCTTTTTTCCCCTTCAGATTGTTCTACTCGGAGACCATAAGCAGTTGCAACCTATTGTCACCAATGATTTCTGCAGGCGCCTGGGTATGGAGGTATCGCTGTTTGAGCGCCATGTTTTACAAGCTCGAATGCTTGATGTGCAGTATCGGATGGTGAGTATGCATGTTGCTTGCATGCTTAGGGTGATCAAGGTTTCACAGTAATTTAACAGGCAGAATATTGGGGGAGAAATTCCATCTGAATCTATATATTTTTTTATTCCATCTTGAAATAGATTTTCTTTTGAGAACTTTTGAGAATACCCAGCTTCGGAGCTAAGACTGAATTCAACAACTCGATAAATTCTGGATGCTCTGAAATGCTACATAAATATAATAAATCCAGTGCTTTGTGAAAATAATGTGGTTATTTCGTCATTCTCCAGCACAGAGAAATCTGCCAGTTCCCCTCTGAGAAGTTTTATGAAGGAAAACTGAAAACTGGTAGCCAGGTTGATCGCAGACCGCCAAGCATCTTCTGTCACCGTGGGAGCAGGAATTGTCCCACGCTCTTTGGGCACTTGGTGGGGACTGAAATGAGTTTGGTGGTGTCAACTGAAGAAGGAAACGAGAATTCCAGAGCAAACAAATTGGAGGCTGAAAAGGCTGTAAGTAACTTAGGTGGAGCTCTGCAGCTCAGTGGTTAGAGCAATCGCCTCGCAAGCGAGAGACCTGGGTTCTATTCCCAGCAGGGCAAAATATTGGGCAAGTTTCCTTACTCCACATGTCTCTGTTTACCTAGCAGTAAGTAGGAACCCGGATGTTAGTCGATGGGTGGCTCGCTTTTCCGAGGATAATAATAATCCCTCAAAAAACAATAATAATTTGTCGCTTCAATCCACGACTGTTTGTGGGACACTGCTGTGCGCAATTGGCTGCCGCGTTCGCCCACAAATATGCAGTCAATTCACTTTACAGTGTATTCTGCGAAGCGCTTTGAGACATCTCGAAGACATGATAAGGCGCTGTATCAAATGCAAGGATTATTATACATAAACAAAAGGCAAAATACTGCAGCTGCTGGAAATCAGAAACAAAAACAGAAGTCGCTGGGAACACTCAGCAGGTCAGGCAGCATCTATGGAGAAAGGAAAGTGAGTTAACGTTTCGGGTCCACGACCCTTCGTCAGAACTCAAAGGGTCGTGGACCCAAAATGTTGCCTCACCTTCCTTTCTCCATAAATGCTGCCTGACCTGCTGAGTGTTCCCAGCGACTTCTGTTTTTGTTGCAAGGAATATTATTATTGTTCTCAGTTTCATTTCTCTGTCCTGAGCGGATGTTTTGTTCTCTTTCCGACTAATAGGTTCATATCGTGAGACAGCTAATCTGTGCTAGAGTCAAACCAGAAAGTATTGCAATTTTAACACCATACAATGCACAGGTGCAGGAGATAAATAAGTTACTCAACGTTGGGCGAATTACAGGGGTCACTGTGTGTACCATCATCAAAAGTCAAGGTAACTAATGTTTTTTGATTAAAATTGTGTGGATAACCATCACCAACCTGGGCTTGAGATGCCAAATAACCTCCTTCTTTAAAACAAGCATAATTTCTATGATTGATTGATTGATTGATTGAATGAATGATAAGGTACACCCAGAACATTTGTTTATATTTTCTTAAAGGAAGCGAGTGGCGATATGTCATTCTTTCTGCAGTTCGCTCTCTTCCACGCAAAGACGTTGACATTAATCCTTCCAAATCCTGGCTGAAGAAACATCTGGGTTTTATCACTGATCCGAACCAAGTGAATGTTGCACTAACAAGAGCACAAGAAGGTCTCTGCATTCTAGGTGAGTAAAACGGCTCACGTTTAAAGTTTGTAGAAAAACGCTTGGCATGAATTGTACGGTACATTACAATTTACACTTATAAATAGCGTCTATCGGGTGATAATGAAGCAGTTTCCACCTCCCACATTTTTCTGCCTTCACCACTTCCCATTTGACTGCTTTTATTATTATTATTATTATTTTCGCCAATGCTTCACCCTGTCTCACTTCGCCACAAGACACTCTCATAATCCTCTAAATTCTCTTCGTGTTTGGCGTTAATAGGTTTAGCACTTTTGCTAAATTAAAAAAAAGAAGGTTCGAAAATGGTCGGTCAATTGGCAGCATCTACTTAGAAACTGATTGACCTAAATAGTTGTTTGTTTTAACCGTACAAATAGTAATTTCCATAGCAACCATCTGTGAGCGAGGGTGCATGGCTTTTGTTACGGGAACCCAATGCAGGCCCACAACCCTGGCCATTGGATGGAATCCAGACTTATGTTGAGCTTTCCGTCTTGGATGCTCAATTCACAAGTGGGATCCTTGTGAAATAAAAAAAAAGTCATGCTAAATGTGTCTTTTAAAATACCCCAATTCCATTTAGAATGTGCTGGCCATCTCAAAAAAACGTTCTATAAAGTATTGGCTTCATTGGGGCGTTAATAATAATAATAATAATCCTTGCATTTGATATAGCGTCTTATCATGTCTTCGAGACGTCTCAAAGTCCTTCACAGAATATATTGCAAAGTGAATTGACCGTAATTTGCGGGCAAAATGTCATAGTCAGGCCTTCTCTCTGCTCCTTTGCCATGTGGCTGCGGAACACATGCATTGTGATTAATCGATGAATCCCTTTCTTTGATAAAATGCTCTGGTTCCCCAAAAGGCAATGCAAATAGAGATACAGTTTGTGAAATGCAGTGTTAAATCATTCTGTGGATGCTTACTGACACCTACAGGAAGAGCAGGGTTGGTGTGTTATGTGCTGATTGCCATGGAGGATGCAGGGCTGCACATATTTAAAGTTAAAATGGTTCTGAAATTTGCAATGTTTCTATTATGATATGCTGCAAGCTTCACCTCTATACCTGCTCTGCATAATCTTTCCAGGTTGTTTGAAATGATGCTAGAATGTTTTATTCTGTATTTGGAGAGCACAGCATTTTTACAATACAAGGTGCCCACAAAATTCGCAGTCCATCCACTGAGTGTATCCTGTGAAGTGCTTTGAGACGTTTCAATGGCGTGATAAGGTGCTATGATGCTCCTCACACCTTCGTTAAGTATATAGAATATTTCAGAGCTGGTGATGTGGTTTTCTCTGGTAGTTTTTAAAAAGAAAAATACATGTACCTGGGTCCATCAAAGGTGGCACTTGCGTGCACATAGAATTGTTGTGGACAGTGAAAGAAAATAGATGAACTAAGTGAGCATTTTTCTTAGCATTTTATCTGTTTTTAGGAAACGAGCACTTACTGAGGTGCAGTAATCTTTGGAGGGACCTGCTGGCGCATTACAGGGCGAGGAACCGCCTGGTGAAGGGTGAAGAAATTTCCGTTTTGACAACATAGTCAAAACTCAGTAAATCCAAACTGCATTCCCACTGCTGTCTAGAAGTGTCTGTATTTTAATATCTGTGAAAAACATGCAAAGACCCTAATTAGGACGCAGGCCTATACGTATAGCAGACCTTAATTCCAGTTTGGCTAACTTTTACACCTCTACTTTTAACACGAAAGCACACAAATACAAAGCCATTTTACCAGAACAATTACCAAAGTGAAATGCATCCATTTATCCAATCTTTGATTAACGCAGATACGGAAAAATGTTAGATTTTTGTACTCAGTTACACCAATCGGAAAGGGATATCTTCAATCCAGTCATGTACAGTACTTTAACACCCAAATCCACACTGGAGCAGCTTTTAAATATAAGTACTGTTTTCGAAAACAAGTCAAAGGATTTGTTTTTCTAAAGTAACGTGCACATGTAAAATTGATGCTTATTTTTTGAAATGCACTTGCAGAGTGTAAGATAATGCGTTTGAGGTTAACTAATGTCAGCATTCCTATTTTTGTAGTAATTTTAGAGTTTATAATGTTTCAAATGTTTTGTGGACCAAAAAACAAAGAAAATATTTGCACTTGCCACTGGATAGAGAGGACAATACTTTATTTACGTCGTACTCAAAATTGTACTTTTTATTGATACTTTTAAAGAACCAATTTTACTACTACAGCCTAACTGTTTTTAGAACTTTTTTAAAAGAACGATTGGCTTCATCGGTTTTGGCTTCATGCATTCCATGTCTCCTGCTAACAAAGAGAACGTTTGGATGATTCCATCGAGTCTTTGGCAGCGACAACTGAATAGATTTCATTCAATATGAAGTTCTGGTGACTGTCAGAGGTGGCCAAGTATTTAGTAAGCATTGCTGAACTAGAACCCAAATCTCAGCATTTTGACATTGTCGGTGAGTTTGAGTGCCTCTACGCTACAAAGGGTTTCTACCACTTGAGGGCCTTAGTGAGCTAGTCATACGAAAATATTGGAGATGGTTCCAATCATAGGAAGCTATTGTACTTGCAAACCAGCTTCATTTTACACAGCCCCCAAATTAACCCCTAGACTTTTAACTCCTTTAGAATTTACCTCCAATGACTATCCATGAAGTAAACTTTTTTTTCTTTCTTAAGTGTGTTCTTTTTCCATTTTATTGCCTGGTCTGTTTAATCTCTCAGGTCTTTCTCTGCTTTTGAGAGGATGAGACTTCTTTTTTGCAAGATTAGTTACTCCTGTTCTTACCGAATTGACATACCAGGTTGAATTTTTTTATGAAGTAATTTCTTTGATCCAGACATTCCCACTGTTGCATTAATTGGAGCCTGAGCAAGTATTCCAGTGAATGAATATTACCAAACTTCCAGTGTGGAGAAAGTGGTACAAAGCAATGATAGCTTCCTGTCGGTCTTCAGGGAGAATTTATATTTTGCTAAGACAATCAAATTCACTGAATAAATAATTACACAGTTGTGAAATTAAGATTACTTGATGGTTCCTGTTATGTTCATTGAAACAACTGTTAGACAGAAATAAAAACAATCAATGCAAAATAGAAAGTGCTATTTGGGATTGGACTTTTATAGGTAAATTTGTTTTCGAAAGCTACACACTGTAGTTATGCACAGGCTCTAACACTGTTTGTGAACGCCAGAGAGTTTTGTAAACTACAATGCAATTTCCTTATGCTGTTATGAAACTAAATTGTCATAATATTTTAATGAAGTGACTTTTTCAGTGAATTAATCTTTTGTTTGATTTTTGCTGCGTGCCAAATGTTTAGATTTAGGCTGCTTTGCAACACGCAAGAATTTTAAGCAAAGTCTTATTTTTATATACATGTTCTTTAAACTAAGTTTTTTTTCCCCCAATAGTGAGCACTTTCCACCATTGATCCTTTTGCAGAGTCTGCTGACTCTGGCGTCTCTGTGTTGGGCAGATTTGCCATGCTAGATCTTTCTAGAGGCAGATATTCAAGATTTCTCTTGAAACGGGTGAAATTCTCAGCCACAACCCTCAGGTTTGAGGGAGAGACAATTTTGAGGCAGGACTTAATTCGGAGTTTCATCCTCACTTTTCAGCGCTGACAGTCCACTTGCATTTAATATCATTTCCTGATGCACAATTGACATCAAGCAGCAATAATTAGAAAAATAAATCAAACCGTTCATTTTACAGATACTTTGTAATCAGCACACTAATTAGCACTGCACTAATTTATAATTACAAACTTCTTTTAAAAAAAATGAGATTTAAATAAGAGGAAACGTGATGTGGACATGAGCTAGAAGAGAATAGAGGGATTTGGGAAAGAGGATTAGGAGGGTTGGAGGCTCATGTGGAGTATAAACACCGGCATAGACTACTCGGGTTGAATAGGCTGTTTCGGTGCTCCAAGTGATTCTAAATTGAAGAAGTAGTTTCTAGCTATCTTAGCTATCAGCAGATTTTATTGCCATGATTTCCAGTTAATATATGTCCCATTCCATCTGCCTTCTGATTTTGTTTTCTAGGAAGGGACAAATATGTTTCGGTCTGTCATGCCACCTGAGCTGGAAATGCAAGAGAGAGAGAGAGGGGGTGGGGGCTACGAGGTTAAGGATATGCAAGCATATCAATGCATTCATATCATTTTCAAACTATACTCCTTGAAGGAATTGAATTTATAGCAAATTATATTTTTGGAGGCTCTCTTAAGTTGTGATGAATAGATTCTGAATGTTCTGATTTTACCTGCAAAACACAGGTTAGCAAGTTTCTTTGTGTCTCTAGTCTGAACATTTTTACCAACATGTTTAGTAGAGGTGTGTGGTGTCTGTGTTTTACATTCCCTTATTCTAAAGTATCAGGTTACAATATTGTGCTTGATATAGATGTCAACAAATCAAAGTACAGTGTTAAGTGCCATTATAATAATTTGAGACTTTTTTAAATAAATTATTTGTATGGTAGGTTATTCTTTCTCTGGATTATATTTTATCAATTTATGTTTCTTAAAGGTGCCATCTTTATTTTGCTCAGTGTCATGTGGAAACGTTAATGAAGTTGTGCTGATGTATGTTTTGTATTTGAAAGTAGATGCAGTGCATGTACTGGTTAAAATACGTAATCTCACATCAGATTCATGTAAATTGTTGAATGCTTAGCTATCAAGTGCGAAACGCATTGAATAGCAATCTTGAACCCCTCCTCTCTGCACTGGAAGTTGATAGTCATGTTTTAATAGGAATAGAATCAAAATATCTCAATGTTCTTAAAAATATATATGGTTAGCATATTCCTACTATGAAAATGTGAATTTTCTTTATTGGGTAATAAAAAGACTACTTTTTACAATTTTGTAAGCGATTGAAGAATAAATGTAATGTAGGGAATTTCCGATTTAAGATTTATTTTGTGGGTTAGTTCAGTCTTGGACTGGGCAGCAATATCATCAAATAAACTGTCTGAAGACCATATGAGTTTGGCACAATTGTTGTATTTACCTTCCCTCCGTAAGCTGATGAAGATCTCCCTTCAAAGAGATCTCATTGCCTTGTGACACCCTCTTGCAATGTTCCCGCATGCAAAGGACATGGCCAATGATGTGGTTATCCTATAACAGCATTGCCCACATTTGGTCCTAGTTGTGTTTTAATTGAATATGTTCTAAATACAACGCAAAAGTTCACACTGACACGAAGTGTAACTTCTAGCGCTTCGTGAATTTACAAACATTTCAATCATCCTGGCTGTTTGTGGGACGTTGCTGTGTACAAATTAACTACAGTTTTTGACTGCAAAAGACACAGTCACTGCACTTCACAGTCAAATCCAAACGTAATTTTGTATTGTATTGTAAGTGTTTTGAGACATCCTCCCATGTGAAATGCGCTGTATCAAGTGCAAGGATTATTTTATTCACATTATTCAGAGCTGTCGCCACAATGAGATGCTGTGACACTGTACGTGTAAAGCAGAATGCTGTCAAGTTTGTTTAGATAAACGACTATTTTGTTGAAAAGAACTACTTGACAAGGTTGAAATATCATAACGTTTTATGTCCAGGTTGCAAAACACAAAGAACAAGCTGTATGCTTACCAGATTTACTTTGCATGTTACACACAGAAAGTGCTTGCTTTATTTGGATAAATTAAACATAAACTTAATGTAACGGGAGATAAATGAAATGGTTTGCGGCTGAACCGTTCATAGTTTAGAGACGATTCTTTTTTTTTAAATCGGATTCACAAATGTTACGACACAACAGAATGCATTGACCAATCGATTCAGTTGCCCTTTTCGACTCCTGTTGTAAACTTAATAGCAAAAATATCTGTACATTCAAAAAACAACACAGTTACAGTTTAAATGGTACTATCCATCTTGGCAGTTTGTACTTTCACGTGTAGTCTTCAATCCCTTTGGCTTTTCTATAGGTCTGAAACCTCTTCCGAGTAAGCATCGGCATCATCATCTGATCTGACTGAAACTCGGAAATGACGTCTCAGAAAGCCACCGTACCTCTTTTGGTTGTCCCATTTAAACCGTGGTCTGCCGACTCTTCGCATGAATCCTCCATATCTCTTTTGAAGATCCGCTACGTCTTGATTTTCCCCATCGCCCGGCTCTGCCCTTCTCTTGTAGCCGAAGCCTTTCGTGAATCCTCCGTAGCGCTCTTGGGGCTCAGGGCCGTCGCCGTTTTCTTCGGACAGATCCTCGGTTGCGTCAGTAAGTTCCCGCGAGCCTTTTTCCAATACAGGGACACTTCTTTCTCCAAACTTTTTCAGATACTCTCTGTACTTTTTAGGGACTCTCCCTTTGTCGTTCGTATCGTGTTGCGCCAGTGCTTTAGCATAAAGGCGATTCTTGTCCAGCTTCCTCAGGAAGCTCCCGTAGGGCTTCAGAAGATTTCCGTACTGTTTTCCAAGCAGCGCCTCTTCACTCTCCCCTTCCTTTTCTTCAGCATTTGGGATGGTGAAAGCCTCGTTATCGTTGCCCAAGATGTCGAGCTTGTATGTATGAAGAGCTTTCTCACATCTCTCCCACTCTCTGGCGGACAGTTCCACCCCCTCGCACTCTAAAGTGCAGATCTGAGAGACAGTAGAGAAAGGCAAAGATGATTTCAGGACAACTACAATGTCAACCAATTGAGTACTGATGTGCAGTGGATTATGTAGAATATAACATACACCCAGTTGTTAAAAAAAAACAACAAATTGGTCACTCAATCCACGACTGTTTGTGGGACACTGCTGTGCACCATTGGCTGCCGCGTTTCGCCCACAAAATATACAGTCAATTCATTTTACAGTATATTCTGTGAAGCGCTTTGAGATGTGATAATGTGCTGGATCAAATGCAAGGATTATTATTATTGCACATTCTCTTACCAGCGGTAGATCTGTATGGCTATGGGAAGAAGTCTGATGCATTCGTATTACATCTCATTTCTCTTATCAAATGAGGGTTGGATACGAACAGATGTAAATGCGAAATGCCCAATTTGTCTGGTCGCTGCAGTGATCTAGACGAGGATGTGCTTGAGAATAAATATGTTACTGTATATCAGGTGCAATTATCTTACCAGAGGGTCGATGGAGCTGTCCAGCACGGAGCTACAGACTGAACACTGACTGGTACAATCAGCCCGAGCAGTGTGCAAGGAAGTCAGTGTGAACACCAGCACAAGCACATTCCACTGCATCATCGCCAGAAACAAAGGGCGACGAGTCTCCTGAATATCTGAGACACAACAAATAATAGCAATGATAAGTCTCCTCATCGCAACCTGTGGATCGGGTTCCCGACAGCTACAAATACAAGTACAGGGTGTCCACAAAGTCCTGTTACCCTCATGTGTTTTTTAAATTCTTTACAATGCGCTGACCAACAACAACAACAACTTGCATTTATGTCGCGCCCTCCAGACAGGGTAACGTCTCAGAGCGCTTAACAGTGGCGGAGCCTGACTCCGAGACCGGGGGTGGGGGTGGGTGGGGGGAGGTAAACGTAAGCACGGTCGAAAAGGAAGGTTTTCAGGCGGGTCTTGAAAAAGGGGGAGAGAGAGAGAGAGCGGAGGGGTTGAGGGAAAGTGTTCCAGAGCTTCGGGACGTAGTGACTGAAAGCGCGACCTCCGATGGTGGGTTGCGACCAACAATTGAAACATGTGGAAGAATAAAGATGATTGTATTTAGAAGTACTTAGTTGTATTCAGTGCGGTGGGGGGGGGGGGGGGGGAGGGGAGGGAGGGGTAACAGGACTTTGTGGACACCTTGTGGGTTCCATAGCATTCCAATTAGAGTTTGTCGTCTCCTTTCACCTGTGTTTTTGTCTGTTTCTTAGCTTTGCATCACACTGTCTGAAGTGCAGTTTAACTATGAAAGATTTAGCTGAAGTTACTTAAATGTGTAAATCTAAATGAATTGTAAGATGGGACTATATCCTCAGGGTCTACAAACCTTATTGGACATAATGTATGTAAACTCCACACACACACACACACACACCTGTATGTGCACATGAATGAACTAACACACGTTGTACAGAAAGTGAAGAATTACTCCACACCAAAAAAAAAATTCTCCACTGTTCCTGATTTGGATCGGTTACATCTTATACGTCCCAACTACCATTGATCTCATTTCCAAAAGGGAAGTGTAAGCCTATGATCGTATAACTTCAGAGATGGAATTAATGAAGGGATCATTCTATGAGAGCAATTCCCTGTGGAAAAAAAAAACTTGTTCAGTGTTACTGTCAGAAGAACTCACAGTCGATGCAAACCCAATGCGAATTAAACTCTTGAAATCAACAAATAGTGTTTTTTTTCTATTTTTTCTCTTGTATACCATCTTATTTTATCCAAGGGACATATTGAGTGCAGCAGGATTCTGAATTATCCTGGCATTATTATAACTGAAAGGGTTTTACAAAGATCAGTTATGACAATAAAACCTCATATACACCTAAATAAATGCAGATATATCTCTTAATCATTAATACACGGTTGAGACTGACATATATGGCCATGGAAGACAAGTGAAGATATAAATATGAAGGCAGTTTTAGTGTAGTATCTGATTTTAATAATAGCAGTTCTATTCGAATATCTACAGCATAATACCAAACACACACACACACACACACACACACAGAGAAAACATGAGTTGATCAGAGGTAAATGTTAACTTACCTGGATGGCACTGGATACCCAAATCAAAAAAAAAAAGTATCTGTGGGGTTTTTTTTTCTGAAAGGGTTGCAGTTGTATGGTGCTGACTTCCCTTGCAAAACGTAGAGAGCAATTTCTTTTTTTTTTTAAAAAAAACTGAGCACAGAGTTTCTTGCTATTTCATTAACACCTTCGGATTTGCCAAGTGGTGCTGAGCTGCAGGATTGCCAATCTGATGGGTGCTCAGCCCTGGTCGCTATTTATTTGCCAGCAGTGGGGGCTGCTGTGAATCATGCGACGTGGACTATACATTTGCTGGGAGCCAATGGAAGTACAGTCATACACTGATCATATTAATTATATCTCAAGCAGCTCCTACAATACACAGACATTTCACAGCCATCCTCTCAGGCACAACCCAAACCATTCTCCTGTGACAAAATGCAGAAAGCAAACACGTTGAAAATGTGATCCAGCAATCAGTTAAAGGGTGTCCCATTTACCTGGTGGGTTCACATTTATCTAACGTTGTAAAACGATTGATGACCTTTTCATATCTGTCTTTTAAGCTTTACTTTTTATTTATTCTGAGAGAGCAGCAGTTACCTGTACACGTAATGCACAGAAGGCAATTGCAGTTTCCAGGTAACTGTCCTCTGGTTGAAAAGTTGTTTGCTTTGATTTTATTTTAGGCTATAAAAGGGGAGGGGGGGGAAAAAAAGATTATTTTCAGGTCACACTGGATTGATTTTCTTCCTCTCCCTTTGTGTGTGTGTGTTTTTTCTATGTAACACAAGCGTGCAAGTCATTTCAGTCAAACCAAAGAGAAGATTAATTGTTAAGGTGAGAGAGAGAGAGAAAAAAACACCCTAATATCTTTCATTGAGACATTGCATCAAAGCAGGTAGGCTTGTTTTATACCCTTTGCTGATTTATTGACATAAATAGCCATGATATGAACAAAGCTGATTGTTGCTACATGAACAAACACATCATCTGTAGTCTGTACTGAATCAGTCAGTGGTGTTTTAATGCACAGAAATAAAAGAGATGTGGGCAGAATAAACACAAAAATAATTGTGTGCTGAGGTGTATTTTAATTCCAGCTAAAGTTTGCTCTCCTCTTCAAAGACATTTGTGTTTTATTTTTATTGGTGCTTCGCTTTGCATTCAGGTAGCTGTTAATTCTATATTCCGAGGTGAATCTGTGGAAGGATTTTTTTTTTGCAATCAGGTTGCAGTTACATGGTCAGGCGTTGCTTCATCGATTATGTCTGGGTGGGAACACTGTATTGTCAGGGTTAATGGATAATACAGTCCCTAATGGCTGAGTAGAAGGGCAGTTATTTCACCTCTTAAACTGAAGACACCTGGAATATCCTTTGCCTATCATCACAAAACCAGGAGACCACAAGATCATGACAGAGGTTTTGGAGAAAGACAACCTTTTCATCCCATTTAATTTCTTCCTCTTTGAATACCAGCCCTACTAACTTCCATTAGACATCAAATTGGTTCTTAAATGGATCTCAAATGTTGGCGTCCAACCACCATTCCAGATTACCAGATAACCCACAACATATAGTAGTCCCACTTTATAATATACCCTGTGAAATGCTTGGAGACATCGCCCTGACACGAGAGGCGCTATATCAACTGCAAATTATTATTAATAATAATAATCATTCCCAGCTGTTGCTTGTCCTGTATGCTTGCTAGAGTCTGTCCTAAACTTGCTTTTCATAAGTAAACCTGTGCCCTCATGTTCTGCTGTCCAAGTGTAAGAGACCACTTAAAATAGTAAGTAACATTGCGTTAGTAAGACATATACAATGCAATAAATAGGCTCTGTCATTTTAAGATTCTTTTCATTACTTTGCTACCCATTAAATATATAGTTACTGTAAACAAAGCAATGAGTAAAACCTTAAAAATGGTAGTGTGCTTTAATTAGGGTTGTGGCTCATCATAGCTGTACTTCTTTTGAATGAGGAATGAATTTTTGAAGTCATATAACAGTACAGAGAGTACAGAATAATTCAAGCTTCTAACCATAAGTCTTCCAGAGTTATTCCTATTTACAGGCTAAATACGAGGAGATCATAACGTTTCTTAATCCAAGAGAACCCCTGAATGAATAACCAATATCACTTTTTGAGTCATTTGTAACTGTTATCTAAAAGCCACCAAGACTGTGTTACTTGAATTATTTCTAATTGCTATGTTGCAGTCTGTGTTTGTATAAAGTACATATATGAGAGAGAAGGGAATTGAGGGTTAGAGGGAGACTATGGAGGGGGAAGGTTGGCATGGAATATAAACTAACCAACACAGACTAGAGGGTCTGAATGGCCTGTTTCAGTGTTTAGAGTCTGAGTAATTTTATGTGTAATTTGATTTCTCAGTAACAGTTTTCAGGAATACATTAAGCTCTTACATTAATTGAATCCATCTTAGTCTTTTCCTGAGAGACCACAAGGATGACTAATGCGGGAGATAAGATGGATTATTATTAAGGTACAGTGGAGATAACTTTACATTGTATCTACCAATGCTATGCCTGAAGTGGGAATACTGTACTTGATGCTGACTTTGGGTGCAGAAGTGGAACGTCGTTCCATTCGCAGCAACGATATCCTTCACTTCGACAAGTACAATGAGCAAAAACATAGTTACTATGAATCCCTTCTGTCCCGAGAGTGCTTTAAAGATATCCAAAAGATATCTCCTATTTTAATCTGTAAGTAAGATTTATAACTGTGTTCGGCTGCTGACATCATTCTATAATCTCTATTATGCTGTTTTAGCTACAATAATGTATTTGTCATTCATTCAGAAACTTTCCTGCGTGGTTAGTTACATTTCAGCTCAAGCTCTTCTGAAGGCCAGCACCTCAGTCAATGCAGCACACCTCCAGCACTGCTCTGGATTATCACCGGCCTCCCGAGGCAATGTGAGTCCAATGACCCGACATGCAGCTTGAACTGACAACCTTCTGACTCAAGGAGAGGCGTCTGATTAGAAAAAACACGCGCACTAAAAATCCTAGTTTCCTGGAATTTTAAGACAGTGAGGTAGTAAAAGATTTAAAGGCTAAAATAGTGACTCACAGCCCTAAACAAAGAGCAACCGTTCCAAGCAGCACATCATAAAGGATTTGTTTAAAAGCTGTCAAATGGATGAAAAGACAACGTTTCAGACGAGAGCTTTGAAATCATCAGAAAATAGTAAATGGCTGACAGACTACTGTGTCAATCAGGAGATTGAAGACGCATTGAGTTGAAGGTGGCTTATGGCTTCCAGTAAAAAAAAACATACAGGTGCCACATCTTGTATCTCTCTTACTTCACCTAATTTTAAATAGTTTGCAAACGTCAAGTTAGATTATAAATGAAGCTTTGTACTGAAGCTAGATGATATACAATATATCTATGTATATATGGGATAACATTTCCCCAAAATTAAACAAATTGCTTATTGCTTATTAAAAATAATATATTCAAAGTATTCAAAATACTAATTATGAAAAAAAATAAAAAAGTTATTTTTGACACACGTGTATCCTTATGAACAAGTGCTTCGTGGAGCAAGATGATTGGGAATATGGAACTGCAATCAGCAAATGGAAGACACCTGCTTATAAATATAAATTAACATCCTGACGTGTTGGCATGATTTCCTCTGGGAGTCAAGGAAGATTGTTAGTCTTTCTTTCTCTTTTATTTATTTTCCTCGGGAGATTAATTAAGTGAGGGGGAGATATCACAATGCAGATTGAATACGATCCTACAGCATTATTGGGTTTGCTGAACCACATGTTTTTCTTTCATTTATGGTGTCTTATGTTTTTTGTTCCTCCAAATCCCACTGTGGAGACTTTCTATTTAAACCTTCACAAAGAATTCCAGCTCATTGAGCACAGCATCAATAGACAGGCACATAGAGGACCAATACTGGTTGGAAGAAATGTCTTTCACAATTTGTATTAACTTTCACCTTATGGCTATTTGTATTAACTATGTGTCCTGTTAAAATTAACAATCAAGCATTCATTTAATGTTACCAAAATGCAATAATTTCACTGATCGCTGACTGCTGATCACCTCTACTGATCGTTTTATTATGATAAACTCATAAAACAAAAAAAGGAAACCAATAACTAGTCTTTGTAATCAATATTGTACATATCTATGCACAACAACAACAACAAGATGACATTTGTATAGCGCCTTTCAGGTCGGGAGGACGTCCCAAGGCACTAAGTTGTTTTATTTTATCTTTCTGAACCATTCACCTGTCTGAACATTGAAGGCACGAAATCCTTTGAATCAGCTGTGTAAAAATAACAGTTTATAATAATAGTGTTTCTTTACTGGTATCTTTATCTATCGTAGGTAGGTGATTGGATTCTCATTTCAATCTCTGCATCATCTATTATGTACTCCTATTTATGATCCTTAAAGACAGATTGATGTTTGCCAAGTCTCGGTTCCACAAATACAAGTGATTGTTTCTTCAATTTGTTTCATAGATGTTCAGAAGGAGTATATTCTAGTATACAGTGATACTCAACGTATCAACAATTATAACAAGTTTAAAAACAGTGAAATGTTCATTAAATCTTGTAGAATTACCAGGCTTTTTAAATATGTAGTTCACATACACTGGATCTTGTAATATCAATTCATGGTTGCACCTTCTGTTTCTTGGATCTGTAAAAATAATATGATTTAACATAAATTAACAAATAATATGTTTAGAAGCTTTTTTTGAATACAAATAATCCAGCTCTTTTGGTTCCTATGGATATTGTGATCTAAATGAAGGGTAATGAACATTAATGAAAATGTCTATTATTTCCTTGTGCCAAAGCTGCAGTACTCCAACTGTCTTGCCAAGGTTACTGCAACTATTTTTTTTAACAAGGTTTTCACTCGTGGTACCCTTGCTCTGGTAACCTTGAGAGATTTCAATTGAAAGGAGACGCATGGAACTATTCAGAAAATTCAGAGATTAAAAATGGAAACCTGACATTGAAATATCACAATAGACTGAAAGATCTTCACTTGTTACAATTATCTGTTATTTGAGACTCCTTGCAGGGAAGATAAGTTGTGGACTTGAGCTAATAGGGCATTATTTTTAATTTACATTTAATGCAGGCATAGTGCATACTCATACGCAGCTTGCCCCCAAAGCTCTGTATGTAAATGGAGAAACGAAATGGATTGAATTGACTTCAATTTTAATCAGGAACTTCAACACCAAGCAGTCACCCGAAGAATAAGTGTGAGCAGTGCAAATTCACACAAATCGCAATTTGATTTATTCTTCAGACTGTTTCACTGTACTTACCTTAACATCCGTTACCTTAACATCTGCTTTGGGAGTCTGCTGGGAAACTTTAATCATCTACCTCTTTCACTTTGCAGTGTCTTTGCACTAAATTCTTGAATTAACGCCTACGAAAAGTAAATTAGTTCTGACTGATGATTACGACTGTTGCTAAGTGATGTTTACAATATAAACCTTAGCCGAGTCGTGGATTACTGGATTCTAAAACAGAACAGCCTTGTACATAATTTATTTAAATAACACAAACTATCAGGTTATTATTGTAGGATTAAGCATGAAAATAGCTTTTTTAATTTACATGGTTTATAGTAAAGGTTTGCCTCACCTTGGAGTACAATTAAATGGGTTATATATTAATATTAGTACAATATAGAAAGCCTACTACTTGAACAGTTTCGAAAGAACTGAACCTTGTATATTGGCATGAAGAGCTGTGATTTTAGCCACTCAAATATACGTTTTGATTAATTGAACACCAGAGACTTTTGTTCTAGCTCATAAACCCTTACTGTAAGTTAAATCCTACATGGAGTTTTATTTCTATGAAATAGTTTCCCGATCATGATATAAACCTGTGGATTTTGAATACCATGCTTAAACATCGGCTGTTCGTACATACACAAGTACGGAAAGCTCCACCACAGGTTAAATTGAACATGGTGGAGAAGTGTATGTGGAGGTACATATCCAGGAGGTTATGTTTAACTACCTTTGAACCTTTCTTGGGAATTTCCAACCATACTTGAAAAACTTCAGTGGTTTTCTATATGAAGGTGATTCAGCATGATAATGGGTTTCTGTGTGTGTCATGTGTTAGTCACTTGGCTGACAAAACAAAAGCTTTTTTATTGTGCTTACATGAAAGTTGGTGTGGAAGGTTGTTCAGAACTATCATCTTGCATTAATGCAAACTAACATCAGGGGGCACCAATGAATGATTCAGCAACAGATCAAAATTCCTGCAGAATCTGAAGAGTAGAAATTGCCGAAAACAAACTTAGTGGTGTTAAGAAACAACTACAGACTGTTCCTGTATTTTCTATGTAACGTTTGCATAATTGCTTTTCATAGTGCCTTCAAAAAGCTGCTCCGGATTCGTCGTTTGTCAGTAATTCCAATGTAAGATGCTCTTCCGTAGCAAACAAATTGAACCAGATAAATTGAAAAGACATATAACAGGGAATGTGACAACATGTTTATAACGGTTTCAAAGCAGTAAGCAGATATTCCTCTGTGGATTTATTTTCACAGAAGACGTCAGCCTTTCATGTGTTCATAGGAACAGATTTACCTCTAAAACATGCCCTAGAAGAGAAGTCGGCAAGGGTTATTTCATGTAAACGTCTGAATTAGGCTGACACTCAATGCAGAGCTGGGGCTTGCTGCATTGTTAAAGTTTGCGACGTTAAATATCCTGTCAGCGTGTTCAGATGGACATTAATTCCATGGCATTATTTGAAAAGAGAAAGGTGTTTCTTCTGGTAATCCTGGTTAACAATTCTCCCAAATAAAATTGGTCACTCATTTCATGGCTGTTTGTAGGACATTGCTGGGCATAAATTGGCTGCTGTTTTGGCCTACAAATCGTTACGCTTTATGATATATCATGTGAAGTGCTTTGAGATGGCCTCCCAGTGTAACGGGTGCTATATCAAATGGAAGAATTATTGGTTAATTGCTTCAATTACAGCTCAGACTAGATTCCATGCTCCAGAGTACTAAGATAAACAACATACTGTGTATCTTCTTAACAGTATACAAACCTATTTTCTTAGGCGTCATATTAGTCAAGTAGTTTACTGCAGATAAATACTTCCATTCTGGCAACTCACTGATCCCCTGTACAATTAATCTCTAAATAAGACTTAATCCATCGTGTTGCCACATCCAACTATAATTGAGCAAGTAGGCAGGTTAAAAATACATTAATAATAAGCCTTCCATTTCAAAAACCTAAGTGTGTTTGAAGGAAGGATACATCACAAAAATATACAGTAAATATCCTGTGAAGCACTTTGAGTTGTCTCATTGATGAGATAAAGCACTATATCAAATGCAAGGATTATTATTATCATTAATTCTCTGTGCAACGTGCACTGTGAGCAGTTCAGATACATCGGTGGGGAGGAGATAAACAATTTAAAATGTACAGAGGCATTAAAAGGCCGATGGGGGAGAGAAAAACAACCTTTTATTGACAAGGAAATAAATAAACCGGATATAAATTGCCTGGACAGAGGGAAACAGCTAACTAAGAGGGACAATCCTTTCCAAAGATCTGAAATGAGAGGATTTTCCTCCCTGATTGACTGTTATCCTTCATCCTGGATAATCTGCTGAAAATCCTCAGGAATTTGAAAAATATCTTGGAAGGCAGCTCATTATTCTTGCCAGGACCCAACTTTTAGCAACCTACATAAATTGTAAACAATAACATGATAAGAATTTGTATTTTAAAAATAAATGTTAAGGAGTGTTTGAATTGGCCTCTATTTGCCACTTACAGATATCTCCTGTGTGTTCCCAAAGAGTCTTTTGGATGATGGCATCTGCATAATGATGTCTGAGTGGAGACAGGGCCTACAAAATGCCCTCCTCTTCTCCTGAGTTGGTTGAGTTAGAGTTGCAATTATTACAGGCCAGACACCAAGAAATATTCCCTTACCCAGAGGGTAATTAATGAAACCAGGTCACTGAACTCACAAAAAACTGGTTGATGCTGTCATGGGAGGATGGTGGGGTCGGATGAGAAGTATGAGATCAAATGGACGGAAGGGCTTTCTTCATCCAAACTAATCCAATGATACCAAATCGTACTGCGTTAAGATGGAGATTTTACCAATAATATGTTAACAATCAATAGCTTGTATCAGTTCACATATTTTGTTCCTAAACTGCTCGCACAACTATATTCTGATGAGATAAAAGGCAGTACCAGGAGCAGTAACTGATCTCTGAAACCTGGTGTATCTTTACTTTCATAGAATCATAGAATTAGAAGGAGGCCATTCAGCCCATCGTGTCTATGCCGACTCTATCCAAATCAATCCCACTCTCCCGCGCTCTCCCCATAGCCCTGCAAACTTATGCTCCCAAAATAATTATCTATGAGTTTACAAGAATTAACTATTCTTAATCATTGTAGCTTTGGAAACTGATGGAGAGATGTCATTTAAACTGTGCTCTCTAGGTTTAAAATAAATAATGGACAGGTTTCTTCTTATTAATGAAATGCACGCATAAATAGGCACGTCACGGCAAACTAGAGTTCCCATAACATACATTTTTTTTTCAGTCTGAAATAAAAATTGCGATTCTGTGCCCAGTATGTGACAAAGAGCTAACAATATTTTTCGAGCAGATGGTTAAAAAATAAATTAGGGCAATTAATTGATACTGGAATCCAAATAAGACTTCTAAGCCCTTCTAAGGCTTAATGAATCTTGGTTAGAGTAGGTGTAAAATCAATGGATGGCAACAACAGTAACTTGCATTTCTATAGCACTATTCATGTAAAAGAATGTCACAAATCCTTGGCAATCAGAACAGTGGCCACTGAGAAAAAGTGGAATATAGAGGTTGTGGGCATAGCTGAAAAGACTCTGTCAAAATCACCTCAGAGTTAGCTGAATACTTCAAAAGCTTCCCCAAGAATATATATATATAATATGTATCGCATAAATCTGATCTGTATAAACCGTATAATCGCCTGTGTCGTACTTCTGCCCAAGTCCTGTTCAATAGTTTATATTCTATGAAAGTTTGACATAACCCATACTTTGCCAACGTCATATTAAATGTATGGTTCCAACCGATACGACTTACGTGAGATTTACTGTAATGCTTATAAAATGGATTATGCATAATTATCTCTGCATATCTGTTGTTTTAACAAGTTACCACATTTGTATTAACTTAAAAATATAATATTTTGAAAGAAAATCTTTTATTCAATGTATTCAAGGAAAATTAAGTTGCACTATACAAACCTTTACATTTTGCACTCAATTCCTGATAGCTGAATATTCCTGATGAATGATTACATACATTTAAAAAAGAATGATTTATTCTTATTGTGCCAAACGGATTGGGATGTGAAAAGATTAGAAAAGATTTCATCAGGAAATATTTTCTCCAGGCTTTATTGCAGCCAAGGAATGCAATACAATGTACAATTCAATATAAGTTAGAGTGAAGCAAATTTTCAGGAGCGTGTTCAGAAAGCAAAAAAAAAAAAAATTCGATGAGCTTCTAGCCTTCAATTCAATTCTTTTTTTCAATTAGTCATGTTTTCATGAAAACAGATTTTCAGAGACCTTGGAAAACGGACTTTAAAATGTACTTTTTGCTACAATACTGATGACGCATGATCTCAAGTGTTAGCAAGAGATGAACCGGATAAAACAGGAGTGTGATACAATATACATATGAAGCTGTTATTAATTTGAACATGGTGTACTCAGCTTTTATTTCTTGTTTTACCCATTTTAAAAGGGTAACATTGCCTCTGCACCAAGGGCACCGTAGCAAAAGGTTTGCTTTGGAAAACGAACAAGAAAATTATTATTTGGGTTCCGTTGACTAATCCTGAAAACTGGTGAAGTGTTCGTCGTCAGAAGCTGTCAGATCATTCTTTTTGTAGAAGTACAGGAAAATAAAAATGTTCTTTGAAAGTTGTCACGACCGTTATAAAAAATTATTGCTCCAGGATTGACCGACATGAAAGTGTGTATCCCAGTGTCAACAGCAACAACAATAATAACTTGCATTTATAGAGCCCCCACATGTGGGGTAGCGTATCGGAGCACTTAACAGTGGCGGAGCCTAACACTGAACAACAACAACAACAAGATTCCATTTATAGAGCGCCTTTCACGTCGGGAGGACGTCCCAAGGCGCTGTACAGTTGGGTCAGGACCCAAGCAGGGGGGAAATGGTCAGGGTGAAGGGAGGGAAGGGAGGGAGCGAGGAGGGGGTAGAGAGTCGAGAGGGGAGCTGAAGGCACAGTCAAAGAGAAAGGTCTTGAGACCGGCCTTGAAGGAGGAAAGGGAGGAGGCGGCGTAGGCACTGGGGGATGGATTTCCAGAGCGTGGGGGCTGAGCGGCTGAAGGCCCGGCCACCGATGGTAGGGCGGTTGGGGCGGGGGACGTGGAGCAGACCGGAGCCAGAGGAACGGAGGGTACGGGCAGGTAGGTAGGGGGATAGTAGGTTGGAGAGGTAGGAGGGAGCAAGGCCGTGAATGGCCTTGTAGGTGAGGATGAGGATCTTGAATTCGATCCTCTGGGGGATGGGGAGCCAGTGGAGGCGAGCGAGGGTGGGAGTGATGTGGTCGCGGTGTCTGGTGCGGGACAGTACACGAGCTGCAGAGTTCTGAATGACCTGCAGTGTGGAGGGAGGGCCGGGAAGGCCGGCGAGGAGAGAGTTCCCATTGTCCAGCCTTGAGGTGATAAAGGCGTGGACCAGGGTTTCAGCAGCGTGAGGGGTGAGGTAGTGATATTTCTCCGGACTTTCCGGAGAAATATCGCCAGACTGACACTGAGCCAGGGGAAGGGGGGGAGGTGTCCATAGATGACTCCTTACTTTCTTAGGCTTTTTATGCAATATCTACCTATAAATGTGGTTAATGTGTTTCTTCATTTGGAGTGCAAACTTGTGGTACCTCTTCTGAGGAATCCTTATAGAGTTCCTCCTCCAGTAATTTGTGAAATCTAAATGTACTGTATAGCTTCTGCATTCTCGTTCAAACGACAGGCAGACATACACCCGAGGCTTCTATCAGTGCAACTCCTTGCTTGAGGGAGGAGACGAGATAGGTTGTTGGTTCATCCAAACCCATCTTGTGATCTTGTGACTCGTTAGCAAACAAGCTTGAACTTTACGAAAAAGGAACCCCTTTTCTCGCTTGAGAAATACAAATGCTGTAATCAGCGAAGAGAGATCAATGCTCTGACCAAGCATGGTTACCAGATCTGTGCGCACGATTCACTTTTGTCAAGCTGCATTGTCGGAACAGTACAAAATGTTCTTTCAAAATACATTTCGATCTCTGCACAATCAGACCTCTGGAGGGCAGAGGTGCTGCAGCACAATACACATCAGCCATTCAGCCTAGTATTTGATTCCCAGTTTTGAAAAANGTATTAAGATGGTATAGTAATCCTTGTACTTGATACAGCACATGTAACGTTGAAATGACTTAATGACTCCACAGTAATTGCTGTTAAGTGTAGTGACTGTGTAATTGTAGGCAAACAGCAGTACCGGGAAAGTCCCGGTGCAGATATGAGAACATGATCAAAGTTGATGAGTTTATCATAGCACTACACAAAACAAGAGGTGCTTGGTCTCTTTGTAAGAAAAATTCTACTGATGTAATTTTCAATTTCTAATTTATCTGCTGTACCTTTCCTAATGTTTCTGATGGTATTGCTTTGCAACCAGTTGGTGTGTGAAAGTGACTTGTGTGCCAATTTTTCTCCTTCCCTGTGGGGCAATGCCTGCTCCAGATGGCTTTTCAACAACTGGAAACTTGCCATATGTAGATTGCGTGTGAATCTGTATTCTTGCTATCCATGGAACAGGGTGTTGGTAGACTGCTTGTCAACCTACAAGAGAATTTATTTGATTTCCAGCATGGTGCTACTAGATGTTGCATCGAAATTACTACTGGTACACTACTAAGAACTGCTGTGACTTTCAGTGTTGGGTATCATGAAACAATTCCGAGTGCAATAGTTTTCTTATTATTCACATGTGACGTTGACATGTGAATCAAGTGATAGAGGCTGCCACTGCACAGTGAAAATACTGGGATCAGCCTTCATCAGCTTTTCTTCATCTCCCTTTACATCCTGCGCAGACCACTTGCATTCTACCTAGCACTCCAGGCGCAGCCTTACCATAGCGCTGTGTCAGCGCCTTGGGATGTCCTCCTGACGTGAAAGCCACTACACAAATCTTTTGTTGTTGTTGTACAGTTTGAGCGTAAGCTTTAGCATGACCTTTAGGGATCTGAACTCGGCTGATCTGGCAATGCAGTCCAGCAACCTTTTTTGACTTGTTCATTGCCGCCTCGCACTATACAGTCATCTTAGTCAACTGATATTTCTAGGTCCTTTCTGCTTTCCCCTTGGTAAGTTCTTGTTCACTCGCTGAATGCATCAACTTGCTATATGCAAAACTTTCCGATCATCTATGTTGAGCTTTATTTGGCAGTGTTGCTGATTGAACTAGCTTTGTTGCATTTGCCTGGCTTTACCAGAAGCACAGTGCCTCCTCCACTGCCTTTATGTTTCACTGCCATTGCTGCCATTTGCCCTCCGATCATTCACATCATGACTGTTTGTGGGGACGTTGCTGTGCACAAACTGGCTGCTGAGTTTCCCTACAAAATAAAGTCATCACGCTTGCACTTTGAGATGTCTTCCTGTTATGAAAGGCACGACACTAAATGTAAGCACTATTAGAGATAGGCAGTCATATTTAGAACCTACACCCAGAACTGAACTCGTAGCAACTCATATCTTTTATACAGTTATTTAGCTAATAAATGTAATGTTATATAACCTATGTGTATCATCTGATTACATTCATCCAATAGAACATCAGGTCCACTCATTACACAGATTACTAGAATTTTCTTAACAATTTCAGCTCAATTTGTACTGGCAGTAGCTGAAGCAGAACCATAGGCATAAGTCGTGTTTCAAGGAGTTGTAATTTCAACAACAATAACAAGATTCCATTTATAGAGCGCCTTTCACATCAGGAGGACGTCCCAAGACGCTGGACAGTTGGGTTGGAAACCGAGCAGGGGGGAAATGGTCAGGGTGAGGGGAGGGAAGGGAGGGAGGGAGCGAGGAGGGTGTAGAGAGTCGAGAGGGGAGCTGAAGGCACAGTCAAAGAGAAAGGTCTTGAGACCGGCCTTGAAGGAGGAAAGGGAGGAGGCGGCGAAGGCACTGGGGGATGGAGTTCCAGAGCCTCGGGGCTGAGAGGCTGAAGGCCCGGCCACCGATGGTAGGGTGGTTGGGGCGGGGGATGTGGAGCAGACCGGAGCCGGAGGAACGGAGGGTACGGGCAGGTAGGGGGATAGTAGGTCAGAGAGGTAGGAGGGAGCGAGGCCGTGAATGGCCTTGTAGGTGAGGATGAGGATCTTGAAATCGATCCTCTGGGGGAGAGGGAGCCAGTGGAGGCTGGCGAGGGCGAGGGTGAGGGCGAGGGTGAGGGCGAGGGTGGGAGTGATGTGGTCCCGAAGCCTGGACAGTACACGAGCTGCAGAGTTCTGAATGACCTGCAGTGTGGAGGGAGGTGCCGGGAAGGCCGGCGAGGAGAGAGTTCCCATAGTCCAGCCTTGAGGTGATAACGGCGTGGACCAGAGTTTCAGCCGCGTGAGGGGTGAGGTAGTGCCGTAATCTGGCGATGTTTCGGAGGTGATGGAAGGCAGTGCCAGTTGTGGCGCGGATATGAGGAAGAAAGGACAGCTCAGGGTCGAACATTTCCTATTTTAGTGAAATAATGTATTCAAAAGGAAGCTGGTATTCTTTGGTTTGAAAAAAAATACAGTTTCATCCTCAAATGTTTGAAGATCTTGTGAGCTGCAATTTGCAAGAGTTTCTATGTGCTTTGATCCCTCTTGCATGTGGCTGATTGATATGTCAAGTTTACCTACGCCTTTCTCTTTGCTGTAAGCATTACTCTAGCCACATATCCTGCTCTGTCATTGAAAGAGAGGAAGATTATTTACCCAAATCATAATTACCTATTGTTTCCCGATACCCTTTCTTATTCTTTCTCTTCAAATGTCTTTCAAATTCCTTGTGGTCTCAGCCTTAACACCGCAGCTACTTTACTGCGAATGTGAATTTCTTCTAATGGCGATCCGTCAAAGTAAGAAACAAACTGAGCCTTGGAAAAGTTCTGGAGCTTGCTTATATCAACTTAAATAGATGAGACGAGTTGTTAACGTTTGCCCAAGATCTGCAGGACTCGGACGAGAAATGCCCACTTGTGAATTTCTTGCTTGCAAGATAGAAGTTCTTAAATTTAAAAACGTCACCTGCTTGGCAAAGGCTCTACTTAACGCATAGTTGTTTTTTTTAAAAAATATATATATATTTCAGCATTCAGTTGTGCCTTTCAGCATGTTTGGTGGCACCACATTTTAGTTCAAGCCTCTGGCTGTTCTAAGCTGTTATAATAAATTACTCATCTCCTTGACTCCCCCGAGCAGAGTTTATTGTGGCTTAGAACCTGTTCTTCTTGTGATAGAATGCCCCAAAATTATTTTTTTCACAAATTCTCCAAGGTTAATAAGAATAAATAAGAATTTATTTAGACGTTTATACCACAGGGATGAGATGCCTAATCGTTCAAAATAAGACAGGCTTATTTATATACAGTGTTTCTACTAGAGAAACTGTTTTGCTTAAAACCTGATGTTAGTTGACGCATGTAATGATTAGTCAATTTTATTTTGAGTCAAATCCAATTTCCATCTGGTTTGGTCAGTTCTATCAAACATCTAGACAGGTCCAATTTGATCTTGTTTACTCTGTTCCTAGAATAGGTATTTGTAGTTGCTAAAACATGTTCAAAAACCTGATCATATTGATACTACATTGCAGAATTGTAGAAGTTACAGCACAGAGATACTCAATTTGTACCCTAGATTCTAATAATATATGAGTTCCACTGTTGGAGCTATCTACTTTAATCCCTACTCCCTGCTTTTTCATTTTATTCTATAATGTTCCTTTTCAAATATTTAACAAGTTCCCTTTAACAGCCACTTGTAGCAAAACATAATGTCCTTCGCACAAAAAATGTGATGTCCTCTTAATCTTATGTAACTCAATCCTTCTGTAATTCAACACGTGGAGAACAAATACATCAAAAATGATTTCAGTTAAATATTAATAAATGATCCTTCTGGACTTTTGGGGATGCCTTTATTTATGACCGGATGAAATATTGTTTTCATTAATTACTGTGAAATAATTACATATTGCACAAGTGAGATCCTCCACGAAACCTTTAAAAGGGCACCATCTTCATAAAGAAATGTTTGGTAATCCCACACTGTGATGCAAAATCTGTATCAAAATACAGTATTTGCAAAGGCTATTTCGGACAACTGTGGATGCGATCTGGATGCTGAACGTAATGGATTAGTGATCAATTGCTATATAAGAGGATAACATGGGAGGATGGGGCTGGAGTCTGAGGTGCTCTTGTGTTTATTTGCACGTTGTGAAAACAGGCAAGTTTGCCGAAGGCTGGAGGTGTACAGTTCCCTGCAGCTAACACCCAGTAATCACAAGTCATGCAAAATTTGTTCCTGAAAGTAACCGAGGGCAAATTTTACTATTTGCCAAACAGAATTAGAGCCTAAAATATTTTGTGCACTAAGCCAGTTGAAACTCATTTTAGTTACAGAAAGTTGATTTTCCTGGAACATCTATATAAATAAAATTGGCAAAGTAGTACAATTATAATGATACCTTTAAGTTTGTGAAGTCTTTTTTTTCCCTGGTGGTCAATGGAAAATGGATATTTACATTTCTGAATTGTATTTCGCCACATGTGCAACTGCAAATATTTTTTTCTGGTACTTCTCTATTACAAATAATTTTCAACATGTGTATTTTTACATGTCTTTTTGCGCCTAATGAATACATTAAACAGAGTCACTAATATTAACCACGCATTTCATTCAATTTTCCATTCTAATTTCTTAGGCAAAGTGCTGACAATGTGAAATACGGCAAAAGATAGCAGAACCTTATTTAATAAAAAGTAGTATCAATGCTGGTTAAATAAAATGTTCAGGCAACGTCTTCTTGTGCTGGCAAAGTAGAATTAATAATGTCTTCTTGGCTTCGCAAAAGGCAGTGTAGTTGGGCGACTGTTGGGCTTGGGTGATGGGTAAACAGTTTACTTATTAAGGCAAACAATAATTGACTTCTGAAAGGTCTAGTGCTTTATTTTTGCCAATTCTCTCACCCATGTGAAGGCACTGACTCTCTCCAGATAGGTGCCAATCATCCTCTGCTACTCTGCCACATGTACTATCTTCATGTGTGAGCGAGTGTTGACAGGCTATTTGCCTGTGGAAGTGAATCCTCACACACATTCTCACATGGCTCCTGTGGCTCCCCATTCCTTAGTTGATCAATTATAATATCCTTGATCTCACTTTCAAATGCTTCCACAGCCTTTTGCCCACCCTATCTCTCCGATCCATCTCTTTGTGTCAGCCTGGTTCAGTTGGTAGCACTCTCGTCTCTGAGTCAGAAGCCCATGCTAGGACTTTGTATTCTAGAGTACATTGACAATCTAATGCAGTGTTGGGGGTGAGAGGTGTTGTCAGATGTGTCATCCTTCAGAGTTAAAGATCTTGTGTCATGATTCAATTAGAATTTTCACTTCATGGCTGAGGTAGAACATTGTTGTGTGCAAATCGATTGCCACATTTGCCTACAAATACAGTCACTACACTTACACTACACTATAAATCATTTGAAGCTCTTTGAGATGTTGCGACGATATCAAATACAAGGATTCGTGTTGCATAACAGCACATGATTCATGTGCCATTTGTCAAATAATTTAATCTGTTGACTTTCATTTATCACTTTCAATGATCCTAATTCTAAGTGTCTGAATGATCCTTTTCTTAGAGAAAAGAAAATCTATGTATTAATTCATTTGAACTGACGAGGTAGATAATCTTTTCCTGCGGCAAATGTGCTTCTGCTGCCAAACCAGCTTGCCTGTGTTAATCACTTCTCTGAGCATGTTTAAACAGCTTTAACCTGACTTGATTTATCATGACAAAATAATCTGAATGTGCTGCTTTCTTGACTTTTTCATTCCACTAGCTGTCTTTTGGAAATGTAAGTTGTGTAAAATGTACGTGTATTTTGTCAGCAGAAGTACTTGTGATGGACACAATTCTAAAACCTAAAAAGGCACAACTGATCTCTTATCACAGAAGGTGGAAGCATTACAAATTTACATTCATTATAGCTCCAACCGACCGCATAAAGATTATAATATGAGTATCCATAGATCAGTGTTAACATGTCAGAAAGCAAGATCTATGCTTAATAGAACACGAAATAAAAATGTGTGAATTTAAATGCATGTCACACAATGAAGATTGCAGAATTCAGGAGTGAATGTTAGCAAATACATTTGGCTAGGAAGATAATTATGGATTAGAGTTTTTTTTGAGGGGATGTGGGGGAATAAATCGTGCATCCATTTGCAGGCAATTAAATTAGCTGGAGTCTTGAGAACAGGACTACAGGTATTGAGAAAAGATAATCTTAGAATTATTTGGGGGCCAGAGTGGTGTTAACAACGTTTCTATGTTGTTCTCCAATAATAATCCTTGCATTTGATGTAGCACCTTATCACATCGTTGAGACGTCTCAAAGCGCTCCACAGAATATACTGTAAAGTGTAGTGACTGTGTATCTTGTGGGCGAAATGCTGAACTAATACTAATGCTGAAAAACAGTGCAGGTGAATTCCTGGCACCCTTGCTCTCCAGGAACACAAACAACCAGACGTAAATGGACTCAGCAGCTACTGCTACTGAGGATAACCATCAGAAAATACTATTTTGGATGGAGGCCAGTACAATTGGCAAAAGAAAACTGACGACTAGAAGATTTTCCCGTGGTGATGCTAACATAATCTTAAAGTTACGACTTTGTTAACAGTTCCCTCATGTTGTTAGGCTGAATAAATCCTCCAAGTGTGTTCCCCACGACAATGGACAATGATGGCAGCGTGCGTTGCTTGTTCACAAGCAGCAAAAGGAGGAAAGAGTAAATCTTCCAAAGGATGGGAAATGATTTGCAATGTTTTTTTTATTTTTTAAACAGTTGTACCGATTGTGATACTCTTTCAACGGTAATGTATTGGACTGGTTCCTCTACACAGAGCTCAAAGTGGGAAAAAGTGATAGAAAGATCAATACATGGCAACATTACATTGCTGCTTTTTTAAAATTTATTTACATTTCAACATATTTTCTGTATTACAACATATGAGCAACCTCCCACTTTCTTTTTGTGAGGTGTCTGGTTGGTGATGGATTGTTTTTGACTGCCTGAGGCTATTTTTCCATCAGGATCATAAAAATGATTTCATGATTCGCTCTGACACGCTACACTGCGTGGAGGGTGCTATATAAGTGCAAGTTGTTGTTGTTGATTTAGAAGTACTGCATTTTAAACAATAGCGCTATGTGACTAACCGAAAATATTGAACTTTCTGCTATTATACTTCTAATATTAGAAATGAAGCAAATGTTTAATCTACAAGACAGCTAATCAGCATTTTATTGAAACCTTCAGACTTATACCTTTAACTTTTCCGAGAAGAATTATGTTGCTGCCCCTTTAAATGTACTTAAATACTTTCACTTTAAGATACCTGAAAATTGTAGATTATAGAGTGACGTCCATTCACCTTGTTAACGCTGTTACAACTCCTATAAGTCCCAATTGTTTCTTTTGATCTCTTCCTTTGAGCCAGTGCTGTTTTAGTATGCATGCAATGTATTTTGTTCATCTCATCTGTTGCTCATTTCGGTATTTTTGTTTTCTCTGTAAATGTTCATCTTTGTGACATGCTGCAGAATGTCAAAACCTTCTGGGTATTTTATTGTTGCAATATTCTGTGTAGGCTAGACATATATTGAAAGGTATGAATAAATATTCTACGCTTTCAAGTTCAACGAGAATTTCATCTAGAAAGGATTGTTACAGAAATATTACCATCTACTAAGGCAACATGCAAAATACTTAACTAGAATTGACTTGATGTGCCAATTGCATTGAAGGAACTGGTGAGATGATGTTCCATTCCGTCATTTTCCATCATTTATGCCTGCTCATTTTTTTTAAAAAAAGTTTATTTTAAAAGGAACAAATAAGTGTCATGCAGTGATAATACGCACTTGTCCCAGTGGGCAAGTGCCCAGTATTCCAAAAGTCTGAATCCAGTATTTCAAAAGTTGACAAAATTATTGTAAAACATTGAGGAAATGAATGTAATATCTGACTTTTGACTTTTCAGTTTTTCTTTGCACCTCTCGTGGATTTATTTAACTGCGACTACTTCAACACATTGCAAAAAACAGGATCCAATGCAGATTTCAATGAGAAACAATCCGATCCAGAATGCAATGTACACAAGGGTCCAATTTACAATCTCGCCCACAAAATATACACAGTATATACACTGTGAAGCGCTTTGAGATGTCTCAAAGATGTGATAAGGCGCTATATCCTACAAGTAAGAACCCAGTTGTTAGTCGATTGGCGGGTCGCTTTTCCGGGGGTAATAATTCCTTCAAAATAAATGGAAATAATTTGGTCACTCTAATCCACGACTGTTTGGCGCAATGAATTGGCTGCCGCCTTTCGCCCATCAAAACGTACAGTCAGTACACTTTACGGCATACTCTGCGAAGCGCTTCCAGGCGTCTCGACGACGGCGATATCCCAATGCCAGGGTGATGGCGATTATTATTACCGTCATTATTATCAGCAGGTACCGTCCAAAAAGCCAGGATTACTATTACCACGGAAAAAAATTCCCGTGCGAATTGCAAAGGATCCGATGCGAATTACCGCAGCGCGAAATGCCTCCCTCCCACCCCCAACCCCCCCCCCACCCCCACCCAAAAAAAAAATGTGCAAAAAAAAGGGTCTTTGGCAAAATCCTCAAACTGCAAACAACGACCCAAATGCAATGTACAATGTGCAGAGGATGGGGGGGAGGGGGAGGGGCAGGAAGGGGGCGTGGTCCCAGGCTCCCAGGTCCCGCCCCCTTGCTCGCCCCGCCTCCTCCTCCTCCCAAGCCCCACCCACCCACCCCCGCGAGCTGAGCGCGCGAGGGGGGTGGGGGGGAGGAGGAGGAGGAGGCGTGGTCCAGAGAGGGCTTCGCTTCCGATGTGGGCGGGCGACCACGTGAGGCGGGCGCCGGGCTCGGATTGGTCGAGGGGGTGGAGGGGGCGGGGTTGCGGGGGGGGGGGGGCGGGGGCTCAGCCCTGCGATCGAAGCCGAATGAATGAACCAACGGCGGCGGCGCGCGCACGTGCGCGCGGAGCAGCTCGAGGTGGGGGGGGCGGAGGCGGCGTCGGCGCGCGTGAGTGAGTGAGTGAGGGAAGGAAGGAAAGGGAGACGAGGAGAGGAAGGTGTGTGTGTACAGAGCCCGAGAGGGAGATGCAGAGCCTTGAGTTGAGGGGCACGACCTGGTGAAGCAGCAGCAGCGGCGGGAAACAGTAGGAGCGACGGACTGAGGCAGTGAGTGAGGCCGTGAGGGAGGCAGTGAGGGAGGGAAGCGAGGCCCTGAGAGCGAGGCCCCTCCGGGGAGGGTTTCCCACTCCCCGCCCCCCTTCCCCCGTCCTGGAATGAGCCCGAGTCCAGGGTTCGGCGTCTCTCTCTCTCTCTCTCTCAACACACACACACACAGACACACACTCACTCGCACTCCAGTCACAGTCACTTTACTTTCTGCCCCCGCCCGGAGGGGCAGCGGGAGCGGGAGCGCGAGGCGGGCGTCAGTCAGTCAGTCAGTTAGTCAGTCAGTCAGTGAGGGAGCGCGTGAGGGAGTGAGAGGGAGTGAGTGAGGAGCGAGCGGCCTCCCTCTCCTTTCTCTCTATCCCCCCCCTCCCTCCCTCTCTCTCTCCCCTCTCTCTCCCATCCCCTCCCCAATCCCTCTCCCCTTTCCCTTTCCCCGGGCAGAGTGATGTGGAGAGCGGCGGTGCATCGACACCGACGTGCGGCCGACCATGGAGCCCCGGGACCCCCCCCGCCGCGGCTGTGAGAGGAAGAGGAGGAGGTGGCGGCGGCGGCGGCAGCAGCAGCAGCAGCAGCAGGAGCGGCAGCTCGAGCTCGAGGAGGAGGAGGGAGGAGGAGGAGGAGGAGGAGGCGTCGGCGCTAACGGCGGCGGCCGAGGCCCAACCGCCGAACCGCCGCCCCCACCGCCCCCACCGCCGCCGCCGCCGGCGTGGGAGCCCAAGTACAGCCTGGTGCAGGAGGTCGGGCGCGGCAGCTACGGCGTGGTGTACGAGGCGGCGGTCCGGCGGAGCGGGGCCCGGGTGGCGGTCAAGAAGATCCGCTGCGACGCGCCCGAGAACGTGGAGCTGGCCCTGTCCGAGTTCTGGGCCCTGACCAGCCTGCGGCGCCGGCACCGCAACGTCATCCGCTTCGAGGAGTGCGTGCTGCAGCGCGACGGCCTGGCCCAGCGGATGAGCCACGGCAACAAGCGCTCCGAGCTCTACCTGCGGCTGGTCGAGACGTCGCTGAAGGGCGAGCGGATCCTCGGCGGGGCGGCGGCCGGCCAGCCCTGCTACCTGTGGTTCGTCATGGAGTTCTGCAACGGCGGCGACCTGAACCACTACGTGCTGTCGCGCCGGCCCGACGCGGCCGTCAACACCAGCTTCATGCTGCAGCTGACCAGCGCCGTGGCCTTCCTGCACAAGAACCGCATCGTGCACCGCGACCTGAAGCCCGACAACATCCTCGTGTCGCACGACTCGCCCGCCGGCCTGCCCGTGCTCAAGGTGGCCGACTTCGGCCTCAGTAAGGTGTGCGTGGTGGGGGGTGGAGGTGGAGGAGGTGGTGGTGGTGGAGGAGGTGGTGGAGGAGGAGGAGGTGGTGGTGGTGGAGGTGGCGGTGGTGGTGGCGGTGGGATCAGCCACAAGAACGTGAACGTCAACAAGTGTTGGCTGTCCTCGGCCTGCGGCTCGGATTTCTACATGGCCCCCGAGGTCTGGGAAGGACACTACACGGCCAAGGCGGACATCTTCGCCCTGGGCATCATCATCTGGGCCATGATCGAGCGGATCACCTTCATCGACGCCGAGACCAAGAAGGAGCTGCTCGGCACCTATGTCAGACAGGGCGGCGAGATCGTGCCCGTCGGGGAGGCGTTGCTAGAGAATCCAAAGATGGAGCTGCACATCCCCCAGAAAAGGAGGACTTTCATGTCTGAAGGGATCAAGCAACTTATTAAAGACATGTTGGCTGCTAATCCACAGGATCGCCCCGACGCCTTTGAATTGGAAACGAGGATGGACCAGGTTACCTGTGCTGCATAAATTATCTAGTGTACAAGTGTGGATGCCACCCTGAAGGTATATACTGAGTGAGCAAAGATGCTGGTTTTTGTGGAGAAGTCTTCGGTTACTTTGCACGCGAACGCTCCCTGGCCCCAGTTTGCTTCCTGCTCCTGCACTTAATTTTGATCTCCCGGCAAAGTTTGGGCAAAGTTACGCAATGTGGCGGAGTGCCTTACTGTGTTCCTGACAAGTTTTTGAAAGATTTCCGCGTTTACTCCTTTTTTTTTCTCTCCCCCCCCCCCCACCTCTCTGTCTGAATTTCCGGCTACCAGCAACTTTTTGCATATAAACCTGAACAAATACAATGAAGTGAATTATCGTATTTGGGATCATCAGATAATTACCTTGTGGCAATTATTCAATGATCCCAATGTGTTTTACATATATTGCGCCTCTCACTTGAAGTTTGAGCCTGAACCCAAGCTCGGAGGGAAAAGGTAGGGGAAAGTGCCCAAAAGTCCAGAAAGCGAGCGACTTTTAGATGCGTTTGAAAGGCCGGGGTGTGGGTTGTGAGTTGGATGGATTTGGGAAAAGTTGGGTTAATTTACAGTTAAATCTGCCTTTTCTATAAGACCTAAAATGTCACCCTTTTTTTGGTGAACACTTTATACCTTCTACAAGTGTAGCAAAGTGCTTTTTCTCCCCCCCCCACCCTCAAAGTAGGAAGCAATAGTCTGTCTTGAATTGAAACTTCCTGCTCACCAATCCCACATACTGCATCCTAAAATTCTACTGTATCCAACCATATCAGCTGCTAGACTGTCATTTGAGGTTTTTCCCTATTGTACTGGCATTCAGGTCAGCCTACATCTGATGTTTGTGCAATATTATCCTCTCGAGTTGATGTTGGTGTAATTGAGACCTATTATTAGGATTGGATTTGTGCTACTATTTATGTAGTTACCTGCTATTTATAATCCAATAGGGACTTAACCTCAAATCAATTCCATTGTATCTGATGCTCCTCACCTGTTGACAGGTGTTACTACAAATGCATGTTTGCCTACAGACAGTCACTAGACTTCATAGTAAAATCCTGTGAAGTGCTTTGAGGCATCTTGACAATGTGATAAGATACTAAGTATATCAAATGCAAGTATTAATATTTATTACTGCTTGACCACTTGATTTTTTTAAAAAAAAGTTCAGTGTTCTACCTGGAAAACTGTATGTATTCCTGCTTATATATATTCCATGTAATGGATATGTATTCCAATTAGTGAATGCAGTTTCTCGGTTTAATTCAGTGATAAGTAAAATCACTCTAGATTAACTTGTTTTGCTTTAATTACAACCTCAGTCACCCAGTGCACAGAAAAACAAGGCAGTTGACATTTATCTTGGTGCATCTACTTTTATTAAATCAACATTCAACTGCTTAGTAGAAAAGGTAACATGAATTGTATTTTCCTGATCTTGCCCATTCAAATGTATGTAAATAAGTTGATATCTTAAACCTATTAGTTAGTAGCCCATTAGAAGTATTTTTTTTACAATGAATTGTTCATTTATTCTTCCCTATTTCCTGAAATAAACAATCATGTTAGCAGTTTAGTATTTGATCAAAAGGCAGTCCCTTGGCTTTAAGAACTTGCATATTCAAAATGTATCCTACAGGAATGCCTTGGGGGTGGCACTAATATATAATGCCTGCCATGCACTTTAGCTAATGTCAGAATAATTGTAGGATTTTGTTTGTTACGACATGTATTGTTCTAAAGTTTCATAGTGAAAATTAAATTTTTCATTAGCTTTGGGAGAGGGAAGGAAAGAAGAAGGTCATGTTTACAAACTATCCCGATCTGCCCAAATAGCTAATAATGACTGATCACATGAAACGTGGAGATTTTCAGCTTGATGATCCACTATTTAATGCGTCCATTACATTATCAATGAAATGAAGTGGTTATGCATTGCAGTTTCAGTTTAATTATTTTACAACATTTGGTCATGGTGCTATCTGGTATGTACACCTGTAGATTTAGTTGCATGGAATATGTAGACCAACCTCATGAGCTGGAGAAATTGAGGTTTAAAAATGTGCACCCTTTCTGCATGAGTTGAGCACTTGACCTCATGAGCCATTTTTCTGACCAAAAATAGCTTTTCTTACTGAAAAAGCAAAGTAAGTATTTAGTAGAGTACAAAATGGAAAAGAATGGGAGAGAAAATAAATTGAGCATTAGTGGTTCAATGATTCCAAATTTGAATCTTAAGTATGAACCATAAGAGGAAGAAAGACTGTCACTAGGAAGCAGATGTTACCAATTTCCTACAATGGTTGAGCGGACAGAGCATGTTCCCCATTTGGAATAGATTCTGGACTTGCCTATAAAATAGTCACTACACTTTATAGGATATTTCCTGTGTGGCACTTTGAGATGTCCTCCTGATGTGACAGATGCTTTATCAAATGTAAAGATTATTTTGATTCCTATATATATACTCCTAAATCTGACATATTTGCATACATGTCAAAGTTAATACACAAACCCCCACGAGCTAGTGGGACCAATGAGAGGGAGATCTGGTCTGGCGAGCTGGAATTTCCGTCCAAGTGCAATTTCGATTGCCTTTATTGGTAATAGTGAAAACTATTGGTAAATGCTGGCAAAGGCATTGCAATGAGTCCTACAAGCAGAAGATTGAGAATAAGATGTTTTTTGCTGGCTGGCTTCAAACCAAGTCGTAGTCGATATCCCTGGCCGCTGAAGGCCAGTTGAGGTGGGGGCCATTCTTGGGAGAGGTGGACGTTTGGGAGTCCTCATGTGCGCGGACCACAGAACTTTTAAAACATTCTGTTTCGGGCCTGGTCTGGCTGTATTCGAAAATATGCAAACCTGGAGCCGAGGGGAGGAGGTTACTGGATGTGCATTCGCACTATCCTCCGTAATTTTTTTAAAAAAGCTACTACATGATTGTAATAGGGAAGTGAAAACGTACAACACCATTGCCTGTAATATCATACCTAAAACCTCAGTTAGGCCCCGGGTTCACTCCTTTGTAGATTGACTCTCACCATCTCAAGCTTAGTTGCATTTTTCTACAGTATTATGATAAATTTGATCCAGGTCATGGATAGATTTAATTTGTAGTTGGTCTGTGTTTTGTTTCCCCTCTTTGATGCCTCAGAAATCAGGGCATGCTGGCAGGAAGAGAAAAAAAAGTTCATACAGCTAGATGATTGCAACTGATGGTTTTATTCTGAATTTTTTTTGTCTAGCTCTCAACTACTTTCTTTTTAACACAACCCAGCTGACAAAAAGATGAATACAAAATTACTTCTGTATGACCTAACCTGACTGCCATTTATTTCTAGAGGGCATTTCCTTCAAACAAAATCCTGGACAGAAATTGATTCAGTGGATGTTACTTGCACTGCAATCTATTCTATACTTGCAGAGTTTCCTGCAGCTAACAGTTGCCAGATCAAACAACTGAATTAGATCTTGTGTATCCAGGAATAAAAAAACTAGATGAAGTGTATATGTGTGCTGAATGCATTTTAATAATCTAGCTCCTTAGTCTTCAGATTAATCAACTGCTTTGGTAAATCTTAGGTTAAAAATATGCTACGTACCAATGTGCAGTAATGGGTCTGAATTTCTAAAGGAATGCAACATCTGCCTGGATTTTGTGCCAATATTTTGTCTGCTTTTATTGTGAGAAAATTATACCAATCTGCAGTCAGCAGAAGGTATTCCCTTCCAATTAAAAGCATTAGAATGGACATTTTTTACCTTTTTGTACGAGCACACACAGCCTTCATTTTTTGAGACATTTTCTTTTAAATCTTTATTGCACTGTGCCTGCTTTTGAATTTGATCTGCAACATTTCATCCAGTGGTTTTGAATTTTTCAGAAATGAGGAAATCTAATCTAAGTTTCACTTTTCATTTGAGTTGCTCGTGTATGTGCCAGTGTATACAGTTGAATACATGCCTTACTTCATCCGGGCCTTTTTTTAAAAAAACATGAAACCCCCTTAAAAATAAACCACTTGCTATAAGTGGTGTGTGTGCATTTTTTTTAAAAAGGTACAATTAAAGGGTGACTTTTGTAGATATAATAGAACACTAACTTATTGCTAGACATAATCTTATTTAGAGCCAGTTATATCAGTTTAAGTTGTATTTAATTTTTGTGACCTACAAACCTAAACCATCAATTCCATTTGTTTGCTCAGGTACTATGATTAGAAATCTATGTGATTATGTGTTCCACAGCTTTAGTTTACACAGGATGGTAAAATCTGTCATGTTTCGTGGTCGGTCAGTTGTTGAATATTGTCTAGTGTTTCCTCTTGACACTTTTTTAAAAAAAAAACCCTTCTCATTTCAGGTGGATGAATTGAAACGTGAGCTTGCTTTCTTTGAAGAATGGATGGAGCAGATTAATGGAAATTAAACTGAACGCCTTCCTTCGAATGTACTGAGATGGTGACTTTGCTGCATTTAAGCTTCAGCAGTAGCTGAAGATGTCAGGACTGGGAAGCTATGCAATTAAATTGCTAGGTTTTTATTTGAAGGGGGAGAATTTGTCATGCAAGAAACCTGTATTATTTACACTGTTTGTACTTTCACTTTATCTGATTAAATTATCTGTGACCTCACAGAATTAATTGGGTGGATTGAATTGTTGAAACTGAGTATTTACAATCTGCATGGTTAACTTATTGTTTTGTGTAATGCATTAGATTCAACTGGCAAGAAAGGTGACCTGCTCTTCTTGGTGAAGACCACCGGTGTGGATGATTAGGATGAGTGACCAGAGTGCCTTAAATTTATTTGTCAAGCTTATTGATGCAAAGCAACATTTGAAACCTACGAGATTTTAAGATCTATTTTTTTGCTTGAGCTATGAACGCATTTGGAGAGCCAATTTCCCTGCCCTGTTTTTATTAAAAAGCAGGGTTCAACTAGCTTAAAATAGTTCAATTGTAGTTCTATAAAGAAACCTTGACAGTTTGAAAGATTGAATTAGTTAAGTTTTGATTGTTTCTTGAGTAGTATTATACAAATGACAGGTGAAACCTGGTCTAGTATATTTCAAAGGGGTCTTGAGCTTTAGATGCCCTACAACTAAAACATATTCAGTACTGTTTCGCAAGTCTAATCGCCCCTTCCATCAAAAACTATTCAGTAGCTTCAGGTATTCTGCAAAGGAGTAAGACTAGGTCACCTTTTGGGATTCGGGTCCATAGTAACGGCAACATTTTGACTGCAAGAGTCGTAAGTGAAATGCAATAGATTAAATTAAGATGGATGTGTACAGTACAGGTTATGGTTTTTGTATTCTGTTGCTCGTTTCAGTAGTAAATATATATGGAGCTGACTAAAGCTGCATTTGGGAATCTGCACTAAAGTTGCCACAGAAGTGGAAGGCTCTGAGTATTCGAAGACCTAATAAACCAAGATATTAGGATGAAAACTCCCATCTGCTTGAATTCTGGTGTCAGATTATGTCAACCTGCATATGATCACTTGGGTTTACTGGGAACATTCTATAACTTTCATTTTCACTCAAATGAAAAGTATTTTCAAGACATTACTTTTCAGACTTTAGCAGTGGAGGGGTAAGATCAATTTCGTCTATTTCTAAAACCACTAGAGATTTGAGTATTGGATTTTTGATAAGATGGTGTAGAGAAACCTATTTGAAAACCTTTTAAATCGAGAAACTGTAAATAGGGTAGGATTATATGGTTCTCATGAGTGCCATTAACCTTTCATCATGTAATGCTGAATCATCTGTTTTTGATCAACATTTTAAGGCCATTTGCAAAGTAAATAAGTCATCTGCATTTTTCATTTAGGTTTTCAAAAAGAGAAGGTAGTTTCATTTTCAATATTTGTTGTTGCATTGCAGAGTTGAGATCAAGCTCTGATATCAAACAAAATAGAAGATCCAATATACTAGATGTACAGTTTTCACTTGATCAGCTTGTAAATAATTTCTCTGAAAACATTACAGCAGAATTGAAGTCTTGGAATTTTTTTTAAGTCAAACTACAAAGCATTCACAGAAATTCTTGAGATAATATAGTCCAATTTGCTGCTGAATCTTTATTGCTTCTAATGATGAGAGCAATTTTTTTAATTTAAAAAAAATTTGAACACTGCTTCTAGATATGGACCAAAACCTAGTGAACTAAACTCAGTTGTTCACCACATTACATTCTAAATAATGACTGGAGTGATTGCAAGACTTTCATTTTGAGATTCAGAAGTATAAACTATTTATAGGTTTCCTCTCACAGCTTAACATTCTGTATCTTTTTGACTTTAATCTTGTGAACTACTGTAGTTACTACCATCACTTATTCGTGCATAACATTCAGAATGCTTTTCAGAAAATGCCCCAGTGTGTTGGAATTAAGAGATGTATAAACTTTTTGTCGCTGCTGTTGGAGCTCTCTTTATTTTAAAATCTTCATTTCACTATAGGAGCTGACTGGAGCCATTCTTTGTGTTTCAAAGCAGAGGAAAAAGCCATGAACTGACAAATGTGGGCACCTCATTGTGTTATATGGACTGATGTCTTTTCCGTTCTTGTGTGCTGATCCTGTAACCATCAATACAACTTACTGATCGGTTATTATATTCTCAGCTAATATGGAATTTGCAGGACTAGGAAGGAAGCTTTCTGAGTTATTGAGTAACAACCACATGTTGACAGACCAGATTTTTTCCCATCAGTGAGAGGTGGGGTGGTTGTTCTCCAGTGTGTTGGTAAGAGAAGTAATTCTGTTATTTTTTTTAAAAAAAGTAAATTCCTCTCCTTTCTCCTCCCTTTCCAACCATGTGGAGTACGTTTACATGAAGTTGTAAATGCCCTCGGTCACTGTAATCTTTCCCTTCAACATTATAATTTCTGATGGGCATTTAATGTTAACTGGTGGAAGTGGTGAGGAGGAATTTGAAAATCGTCAAACCCATTTATTTCTACGTATACCTGAAAAGGGATTTCTTTATCATTGAGATGACTACAAAGCAGCAAAGCTCTTGTAACTGAAATGTTGTGCTCATTAATTGATGAACCAATTCAGATTATAGCAGTTATGTGCTGTTCTTTTTACTAGTTCACTTACATAACCACATGAATAGCAAGTGATTGCATTTTTTCAGCCTCAGCAGTTGAAGATACAAAATAGTTTATGCATTTAGTAGATAAGCTGCTTCCCTTTTGTTCAAAATTACTTGGCATGTCATTCTACGTGGATATTATAATGTGGTGGGGTGGAGGGGAGGGTGATGAAACGGATTCTGGGAGCAGTAACTGAATGCCAGTTGTGTGATGTGATCATTTGGGACATGTTTACTGATGTGTTAAAATATGTGGTTTACAGAAGGATTTGTTTCAAGAGAATCCTCGATTGTCTCTACCTCGTATTCAGGGTGTCTGTCACCTGAGTTATGCCGGATGTTGAAACACTGCTCGCTCTGTCTGTATAGTTTAGATGTTTGCCCTCTTCTGTTTTTTAAATGCAAATTCATTCTGTTAGGTTAACTGTCTTATGGAGAAACTTTACACTTCTATGCAAATTTTATGTATTTTATTCCGATTTTGAAACACTGTAACAGTACCACAATCACAATATTTATGTGGTCCTTGTGTGTGGAATGCAAGACATTGTTGTGGACCAATGTTTGAGATGCAGTTTTGTGATTTTGTACTTTACCATTGATTTGTAGTTTTGGACTGGAGCTTTTTGAGCAATAGTTCAAATGATGTGTTCACAAAGAAAAACATTTGACATTCATTTGCATTTGTGTTGAGCAATAAAGGGTTGAAACCATTTTGTTGTTTTTTCTTTGGATTTGGGGGTGTAATGGGGAAAGAACAGTTCTGTTGCACCAATTATCCAGTCAGTATGTCTGACTCAATCCAGCTGACCTAATGAATCTACTTGAGCAGCCACTATTAAAACACCAGCCTCTGGTGAACACAATAAAGAGCTGTCAATTGCTCACAAGAATTATGCTTAAGGCAAAGCAAAGGGATGTTTTATCAATGAAAATGCATCTATAACTTCTACCCACGTGTGTTCCAACAGTTTTTAAGAAAGGCGATAGTTGCTTAACCACGATCCTGGTCAAGATAACAAGTTTGAAATTTCCCTATCCACTGGACTGTTGAGTGCCAATCTTGAAAATTCTGCTATTGCTGAAACTTTCTATTCTGGAGATGATTAGAATCCCAAGAGAGTGGGCGATAGTTCTTCGGTTTTGTTGAACAGCTTCCATTTCAAATTGAAAAGCTTCCAGTTGAAAAGAGGAAGGCTTCTTTTAGTGTTGACATTGAGCCAAGTGTAATATTTAAAAGGCTGCAGGCTGTCTTGGCTCGTAAAAGCTCTTGGTATTAGCACTTGGACTTAATCTGAGTAATTTATTGGTAAAGTTTAGTTAGGCACTAAAAGATTTATGTAACTCAAAAGCCCCATCCTCCCCCGGATACTGCAGTCGCATGAATAGAGCTGCCATATCTATAGTCAATTTGCACCTCAATTTTAAATTGGATATGTAATTGTATAGTGTGTTGATTCATACATTGGGAGGGAATTTTTTATTTTATTCTGTCAATCTGTCCCACTAACTAGTTTAACTTCCCAAGATTGTACATAAGTTTCACACCTTGTATTAGAAGCCAAGGCAACGAGGCAATTTCAGGTCCGCAAGATTTCAGGAATAAACTCCCAAATTATACCCCTATTGAATCTGACCACTTGCTTTTCTCTTCACAAACTAATACAGGAAGCAAGTTCTTAGCTCCTCATAGCCATGCATCCAGCACGAGCATTAAAATCAAAAGTGAATACCTCTGTACCTCTTATCCAACTGAAAGACCTGATACTGTTAACATTCCAGATACTTAGTCCTGTAGCTCAGTAGTTAGAGCACTCGCCTCGCAACTAAGAAACCTGGGTGCTATTCCCTGTAGGGTGAAATGTTGGCCAAGTTTCCTTACACCACACACCTCTGTTTACCTAGCAGTAAGTAGAAACTTAGTCGTTAGTCGATTGGCAGATTGCTTTTCTGGGAATAATAATCCTTAAAAAAAAATAATTTGGTCACTCAATCAATGACCATTTGTAGGACAGTGCTGTGCGCAATTGGCTGCAAATTTCACCCACAAATATAGTCAATTCACTTTCAATATATTCCGTGAAGCGCTTTGAGACATCTTGAAGACATGAAAAGCTCTATATCAAATGCAAGGATTATTATTCTTATAAATCTGTTATTAATCAATGCCAAAGTGAGAAGAAAGATACTGTCTCCCTGTATTGTATCACTCTTTCCGATGGCAGAGTCATTCTCAATCTACCTTGTCAATTATTTTTATTACATTAAGCACCTCAAACAGCCCATCACTTCACGTCCTCAGCCCAAGGGAATATAACTCCTATTAACCCAGCTTCTCGCCATTGATAAACTGTTTCACCCCAGGTATTGATCTGCTGATTATTTGCTGAGTGTTCTTCAGGACAAATACAGTATATTCTTGGAAGTTTCTTCATCTCGGGGGGGATTGAATTCCACAGAGGGTGGATTTTGGGGCTGATGGACATGATCATCTTTGTTGTTCTGAATACCAAGATGTTTCTATAACTCAACCAGTGAGCTCCAAATTGACGTGAAAAGTGCTATATCAAATGCAAGGATTATGATTATTATTATTATCTGCATTGTCATGGAGTGGAAAATGGCCAAAAGCCAATAATGGGTTCAATCAAGCCCTGTTTTGACACAGCAGCATAGGTAAATGCTAAGTCTGAGTCCATATGAGCCCATAAGTGCTAAGGTCATTTTGCTTATTTTTATATAAACACCTAGAAACGTCCCCTTTTTTTCCTGAAGGAAAGCATCTACTGTATAAACACAACTAACCTAGTTCTTTCTGAAATATTAAGGACCCCACTGAGTGATACAAGTTATTGCCAGTAGCAGAGGTAACATATTTCCAAGTCATTTCCCTTTTTCTAGCCTTTAATGCTGATGAGATATTAAATATTTCAAAGCACATACTTGTCAGCGCTTTGGGATGTCCTCCTGATGTAAAAGGCTATACAAATTAATTTGTTGCATAGGTATGAATTGAGGATGCAATTATGTGTCATAGGATGATTCCATACGCTTTTTGTCCCCCCCTCTGTACGATGTAATTTGTACATACAGTAAATAGAATGGGAAAGTTAAATTCTGGAGAGGTATATACGGAATGGAGAGATGATTGAACCTTTTTGTAATTATTGCATTGCGCAAGTGCTAATGGTTGGAATCACAAATTGACATAATCAGTTTCTGACAGTTGTACGCGATACCAGTAAATAGGATCTGACAATTATCTCACATCATTTTTTTCATTCGCTAGTGGGTTGTGTGTGAACCGCCATCATGCTCGGATTTCACAAAAGGAGGCTATACGCTCCACATTCCTAATGAATGGAGTCACTCAGCCAAATGTCAACAAGTTATGTAATCAGGAGAAGGAAAAAAAAGGTTTGCATAATGGCATTTGATTTATGCTATAGATTTATATAACCTACCAAAATAAAGCCATTGCCACAACTTGTATCAGGTGACTGTGAATAGTTATCTAACATGAGAACCTAATTGTCGCCGTTAAATGGAACATATCTATGTTTTGGAAGCCAAATACACTAATCTGGCTTGAACTTCAGAAATTGTTACGTCATCTCTTTACAATTTCTGAAAATCAAGGCAGATGTGTATACTGTACTTGACGGTGTGCAGGTGTTTGTCTACAAAATACAGTCACTATACATTACAGTAAATCCTGTTAAGGGCTTTGAGATGATGTAAAAAGTGCTGCAGCAAATGCAAGGTTTATTATTTATTTCAGACTGGCTGATAATAAAGCCTGTATTAAGGTATCAGATAGTCACAATGGTTCAACTCCGGTTTCACACCAGATTACTGAATAAATTTTTTTTTTAAGAGCTGATTCCTGGAGGAGACCATGCAGATATTTATGGAAAATATGTGATAGCAAGCAACAGAAAATAATCCTTGTCATGGGGGAAGATAAAGTGTACAAGTGGGTTTGTAGATTAGAAATGTGAGAGAGGGCATAATATCCATGTGTGATTCTGTACGAGTTTTAAGCTCATTACTTTGCAATGTCAAAATAAATGCATTAGACTGCAATCATAGTGGTTATTTAATGTTACATAAATGCCTTGGATTTTCAAGGTTTTAAATTGCTAAATCATGACTAGCAGAAGGGATTTTCTTTTAAAAAAAAGAGTGTCGTTGCTAAGCAATAAAAATCTCCAATCACAAGGGTGTCTGTTCAGCAGAGAATTGCAGAAATGATGCAACCAAGTCTTTGGAATTCGACAGTAAAGAGTTCCCAGCAGCAAATAAATTCTACAGGGAGCCTGGCACTGCTGTTTGCAACATGGCTTCGCAGAACATTACAGCAACACATTTAATGTTGTTTACATCTTAATTTCCTTATTATCCTTGGATTCATAATGCACCAAAATTGCATGTACAAGTGGAAAAAGTTAGAGATGAGATGAGAGAATTGCATATTTATAGTATTTAAATTGGTAAGAACTCAGAAAATGACTATATCACAGACGATTTCTGATACGGGTTAATACGGGAGGTTCATGAGTTTCAGGATGATGTTGGAAAGGATAAGTGAAGCATCAAGATGGAAATGGTGGAATGGAAACTTTCAGGAGAATGTGTCAGGAAATACTGCCACAGTGGTCCAGTTCAATTTTTATAGAATCATAGAATATTGCAGCGCAGAATGAGGCCATTCGGCCCATCGTGCCTGTGCCTGCTTTTTGGAAGAGCTACCCAATCAATCCCACTCCCCCGCTTTTTCCCCATATCTTTGCATTTCGCAATTTTTTAAAATTCATTCAGATCCCAGACACTTCAATACAAATACAAAATGATCTGTAAAACGCCTTTCACGTCGGGAGGACATCCCAAGGCACTGAACAGTCAGGGATTAGGATATCCAATAACACAAATCCACTTGACTTGACCCTTTGGGAAATAACAAACTATTTGTATCTCTTGATTGAGGAAGGCAACATAAGTGACTAGTGATCCAGTCTTGAGTGAGTCCTAAAATTCTTGCTGAAGAATAGAATAGATACATTTTGGTTATACAATACATGTTTAGATGATAATAAATATTTAATATATCCGGAGACATTTTTAGTGGTGTTATTGTGTACTTTCTCAACTTCCCCAGTCGCGAGTAGCTTTAACCACTCTTTATGTTTAGCCATCGTATTGAAAGTTGTTCTGAATAACACAATGCAAGTTCTGTTTGTGATAATACTCAAATCCCTCAATATATTACAGTCTTATACTTGTAACGTGCTCTTAAGTATGCTACTTGTCATTTTGAACTCCTTTTTCTCTCAAATCTACTACATTCCCAGCATGTCTACTGTATTAGTAAAGTTTATAAAATATATAAGTGCTGAATGTATGACTGATTTAAATACTGGAGCTGTATAAATCTCAAGCTTACATTACATACATATCACTCGCATTCAACTCCATTATTTCAGTAACTTGCTGAAAATGTTCATTTTTTAAAAAAAAAGCTCCACGTTAAAATCGCAATTGTGCCACCGGTGGGCACATGCCAGAAGAGAAGGGAAGAATAGAAAGGACAAATTTGGCTGTAAAACAACAGAAAATGTGGAACCACAAAAATGGGTTGATGTAACCATTAAAACATGCGAAAAGAGCCTCAGCACTTATTTGAAGGTACTTAAGTGCTGTTCATTTCCTTTTTGACTAAGCTTAAGGTGAAAAAAATCGCTCGACTTAATTTACACCGCCGTTCCATTTTCCTATATGTAGGCATTTCACCTACGTAGTCATAATTTTTAGATTCAAAATTAGTAACGTGCATGGTTCCGAGAACTAAATCTAATTGCAAAGCTAAAAAGTGTTTAACTAGAAAAATGACAACTTAAATCATGGTTGTGTGGTTACAAACATAGATAGCATCTCCCAGTGGAAGGACCTTGGCTGTTTCATGCAAACTTGTCGTTTTCTCTTGCCGGGTTGACATTGTTGTCCCTATGTTACCCAATGTAGCCTTCCTGTAAATCTGCGAGAGTTTATTTCTATTATCTATAATGAGTATCAGTTTAAGACTAACACAGTGTCACTTTATACCCAGGAAAAGCTGCTATATAATTCCAGTTTATTCAGGCCATAAAAATACACAGAACAAAGCTTTGTCGACCTTCTTGCAACGAATGAAGAGCCAAATCAAAATGTTTGCTGCCTGTCACACAGATTGAAATCATCACTGCTGAAGAGTGATGCGGGTACACCTCATAAATTGTTGGCATTCATTTAACTAAGAGTCTTATTCAAAGCTTTACATGTTTGGCTAAATAGTTGCACTGACACATTCGAGTCTTTGCTTGTAATTGTTTTGTATTCTTAGAAAAAAATGAATTTTGTGGCAGTGGTTTAGTCAGCTGAGAAGGCTGTTAATCTCCACTAATTGTTTGCCCAATGTTTAGCCAAACTAAAAGTAAGAAACCATTTGAAAATGTTCCCTTCTGCTTATTCCAAATCAGTTGAGAGGCACAATATAAAATGCAACTATCATCTATTTATTCCATCAGTCAAGGATAGATTTTAACCTAAATCCCAGAGGCGAAAGAACAATTTACTAATCCATAGTGCTATTCAGTCCAACAAACATGCCCTCAGTTGGTCCAATTCAGCAAAAAAAAGCAATTCAATATAACAATAATAATAATATAAAAGTTTTAAAGCAATTTGACAACACTCCATGGTATATTAATCAGAGTGATAATTGCATTTCTCAGTGCTGTAAACTGAACAGATTTTAAACCTGGAATACAATGAATATTGTATTGCTTTCTATGGCGGTGCCTTTCATTCCACTAATACAATTTTGTGTGTACAATCTAATTTTTGGATCATTATAACTAGTTATTTCAAAAANCATTACCTTTTACAGAAGACAATTTGCTGGCTTTGACATTGCAGGAAAATTACTTTCAGTAAATCTCGTTTATGCATTCAGTTATAATTCCTCCTTTAACATTTCAGTTCCATTCTAAGTGTATTACACACAGTGGAGCTAATTGTCTTTCGTTCCGCTGAAAAAATCTGATACATAAATAATTTACCAGAGACACTTTCTCTTAAGCTTCATAAAACACATATTAGTTTTCAGTAAAAATACTGCGGCATAAATGCCTTGATCAATATATCAAATTACCTTGGAAAAGAACATTATGTAATGTGATTCATACAGAGCACAGCTGGATTCCCATCGGGACAGCATGCTAAGCAGGCTTGAGAAAGTCAGAAGCAGTTTATTAAGGCAAAGCTCCAACTTTCCGTACAGCAGCAAAGTAAGACTGAATTCAAAGCAACTACGGTATCAAGCAGTAACTGCAATGAACATCACAACATGTTCAGTTCATGTGATGTTTTTAATATAGTGCCACAAACAATACACACATACACGTCTCATACACATACACTCATAAGCGCTCTGAGATGCTATCCTGTGTGGAGGGAGCTGTATAAGTTTTTGAAATGATGAGGGGATTCGATAGGGTGAACAAGGAGAAACTATTTCCACTGGCGGGCGGGTTGGTAACCCGAGGACACCGATTTAAAATAGTTGTTAAAAGAAACAGAGGGGAGGTGAGGAGAAATGTTTTCATACAGCGAGTTATTGGGATCCGGAATGCATTGCCTGAAAGGGTGGCAGAAACCGATTCAATAACAACTTTTAAGAGAGAAGTCGATAATTATTTGGGGAGAACAAGTTTGCAGGGCTATGGGGAGAGAGGGATTAATTTGTACAGCTCTTTTCAAAGAACCGGCACAGACACGATGGGCCGAATGGCCTCCGTCTGTGCTGTGTAATTCTATGGAGTGCAAATTGTTGTCTCTATTCTCCGGATGCTGGAATGAAGAGTGACTCAGCATTTACCGAAGGGAAGAAATAATGGAGGAGCACTCATATTTCATGTGATGTTATACCCGTGGGCTGTTAATTAAAATGTACCAGAGCTGGTGAGCAGATGGATGTGTGCTTCCCCTTCCCTGCACCAAATAATAGTTGTCTGTTTTGTGCGTGCATTGCTGAACTCGAGAAGCATGCGATTGTTTGAGCCGTTTGGCTGTTCTCTAAGAATGTACAAGCGTAAAATTGATTGCTCTTTTCAAAATAGCAGTGTGTAAAAGTTATAGAAAAGTCAGAGCAGTATCACCATGCGATAATTTTCTTGCAAACTTTTAGATGAATAATTTACAGTCGATGAACATTTGTTCAGTGATGTTGTTCGTAACTCACTGAGTGTTACATAATCCCTCCAATGAATAGTGCCAACAGACCCTGCTAGACCTCCGCCTCTGGGCACATTTACACCTTTTAGTATTTACAGTGGGGGAGGAAAGAACCACTGACACATGAGCAGCCTGAACATAAAAAAATCGTTTGGCACTCTTAAACATAAAGTACTTTAAATCAACAATGTTAAAAATAATTCCAGGGCCTTTCAAATCGAATTCAATCGTACTCATTAACTGGGTTAAACAAAGTCAATTCTCTGCCCAGTGTTCTGAACTGGGTTATCATTTGCAGGAGATATTTTCTGCTTTCTGGCGGATTCACTGTAGTCAGATTTCACAGCAAATATGACGTGGTCCCAGATAAAAGTATTTAAAATATGGTCAAACCTTCTTGTGAGCAACTTATTCAATATTCTTTTAAAATTCGTGTATATCTGTAACTGATTGTGTCAGACAAAAGAGTAACAGAACTTACCCACTCTTCCTAGCACAACTATAACCCACACAACCTTTTCACCTACTCGGAACAACAGAGCTAAGCACCACTGATGTACTAATAGAGCTTTTGTTTTTCTCTCTCTCTCATAATCCGAGCTGCCACCTAATCAAAAAATGACATTGTTACAGAACCACGAGTGCAGAGCTGGAGTCTTTTGTTTTTTGCACACTGATGGATTATTTTGCTGTCATCGCTCCCACCCACCATTACGTTTTCCATTGTTGCCTTTCCAGGCCCAGTTATGCTCTTCTAACTTGAATATTGTATGCTGTGCTTGTCAAAATGGTGGCAGAACGTACTCATAACAATAATAATAATCCTTGCATTTGGTAAAGCGCCTTATCATGTCTTCAATATTTTGTTGGTGAAACGTGGCAGCCAATTGCAAACAACAGTGTCCCATAAACAGACCAATTTATTATTATTATTTCTTTTGGGCAAGTGGATGGATAAGTGGGGTTTTGTATAATGAATTGTTTGCTAGCCTATCTGGCTTGGACAGTCAGCTGGGTTTCTGCATACGTCAGACACCAGGCTGAACCCCCCCAAAAAATTGGCTAGCTACTTTTAACAGAAGCACGTACATTACTCCTCTCCCATTTCACTCTCGCAGCATAATTCTAACAGGCATTTCCTTATCTCAGTGTATATCTGGAATTTCTAATCCCATTCACTGCCACGTATTTACCTAGTCCTGTTTTTGAAAGAGATAATCCACAGATGTACTGCTTTCTCTGGAAGTCTGATCAACATGGCACAATAATAAGGATGACTGGAAATGCAAGAAGGATCATTACTAACTCTTAGGCAGTTTAGTGGAACTGTGAAAAAACTGAGGATTGCTAGATATCAGATTAGCGAATTTCTGAATTGTTTTTCTGTTGGTAAAGTGCTCCCTTGGAGGCCAGCCAAGTTTTCACTGTACCAATTATCTAGAGGAAAGAATAGCGGCTTAATACAGTTGTAGGATTTGGCTGCATTTAGCTTTTTCTTTCATTGGTTTCCTCTAAAACTAGTCCTAATTCAAATACATGTTTCTCCAAATCGAACATGCACATAATAATAATAATAATCGTTGCATTTGACATCGTGCCTTATCACGTCGTTGAGACATCTTAAAGCCCTTCACAGAATATATTGTAAAGTGGATTGACTGTGGATTTTGTGGGCAAAACCTGACAGCCAATTTCGCAGAACAGTGTCACAAACAGTCATGGATTGGTACTAATTGTGTGAAGGTAGTCAGTGTCTCCTAGCTTGCAATCCTAACCTGTCAAAAAAAATGATAGACCTTGGATACAGTGAAATAAAAATCATCACTATCATCACTAAAGATGATAAACTGGCGTATTTAACATTTTAAACAAGAGCTTTCGGAATATAGAAAAATAAAGGACTATAACAGCCTGTAATAGTCCATCTGGATTAATCCCAAAGGATTCCAATGTAGCACTGTTCCCTGACCTGATTAAAAAACCTGTGCGTGAAAAATCTTATGCATTTTAGTCATACATTATTGACTAATAATTAAACGTACGTGATGGTCTTTCACGACCAATATTTTGATTGACTGTTTTTTTAAAATACATATCATTGGAAGGCATGGCAGTGATATCACTTGCACAGCACGAAGAATTCTGATGTGACCTTCAATGCTGAATGAGGAAAAAGAAAACAGTCAATCAAAAAATTAATTGTTCAGGAACGACTGTGAGAGACTGCTAATTATTTCACAGTCACTGACCCGTGCATAAATAGCTCGATTCTCCAGATGCTACTTCCAGTAAGAAAAACACAGCCCACTCAGATTTAGGTTGTGCGTATTGGAGTTGCACACAAAAAAGAAACATTAATGTAATTTAAGGGAACCGTTTGCACAGAAAAAGCTGGCAAAAAAACTCAGGATTGTCAGACATCCAAAGAGAGATCATAACATCATAGAATTATACAGCAAGAAGGAGGCCATTCGGCCCATTGTGTCTGTGCCGGCTCTTTGAAAAGAGCTTCCAAATCAATCCCACTCCCCCGCTCTCTCCCCATAGCCCTGCAAACATGTCCTCACAAATAATTATCTACGTTTCTCATTAAAGTTCTTATCGAATTGGCTTCCACCAGCCTTTCAGGCAACACATTCCAGATCCCAAAAACTGTGTGAAAAGTGGATGAAGTGGATTCACTGGATTCATATTTGGTTGATCAGTTTTGGTCAATTTGGTTGAAACTCTGGCCTATTTCCTTTAGTCCTCACATCTTATATAATAATAATTGTCAACAATACGTGTATACTAATGCGTTAAGTATGAAAATGTGAACAGTTTGTATTACATATGAGAATCTGCTCTACTATGTCTTTTCAATTCTAGAGTTGTCTTACATTTTCGTTTTTGCAACACAGATTATAATATTTTGATATACAGTTAAACCTGTCTTCAACGACCTCTCAGGGGACTGGGCAAATGTTGCCTATGTATAAGAGTGTCCTCTGAGTAAGTGTTTGTTGGTGTGTGAAGGGGATGTTCTTGATGGTTGTTAACACGGGTGGTTGCTGACTGGAGGTGGTTGCTTGAACAGGTTTGACTGTATATGGAAAAAAAATCCTCTCATAAAACAACAACAACAACAAGATTGCATTTATAGAGCGCCTTTCACGTCGGGAGGACGTCTCAAGGCGCTGGACAGTTAGGTTGGGACCTGAGCAGGGGGAAATGGTCAGGGTGAGGGGAGGGAAGGGAGGGAGCGAGGAGGGGGTAGAGAGTCGAGAGGGGAGCTGAAGGCACGGTTGAAGAGAAAGGTCTTGAGACCGGCCTTGAAGGAGGAAAGGGATGAGGCGGCGAAGGCACTGGGGGATGGAGTTCCAGAGCCTATGGGCTGAGAGGCTGAAAGCCCGACCACCGATGGTAGGGCGGTTGGGGCAGGTGATGTGGAGCAGACCGGAGCCAGAGGAACGGAGGGTACGGGCAGGTAGGGGGATAGTAGGTCGGAGAGGTAGGAGGGAGCAAGGCCGTGAATGGCCTTGTAGGTGAGGATGAGGATCTTGAATTCGATCCTCTGGGGATGGGGAGCCAGTGGAGGCGAGCGAGGGTGGGAGTGATGTGGTCACGAAGCCTGGTGCGGGACAGTACACGAGCTGCAGAGTTCTGAGAAAGAAATGCTTGTATCACGCAAGTTTATCTGGAATTTCATAAGAAATAATTTATTTCAGGAGCGGAAATAACTTCACAAATAACAGAAACCAGATTTGTGAAAATTGCCAGCAGTGCCGGGTGACTTTCAAATATAAAAATATAAGAGCAACAAAAGACTTGCTCTTGCTCTGCGAAAGGATATTAAGGACTGGGATGATACACATTCTGAGTTTAAACGTTCTGCGTTGCGGTTTGGATGACCGTTTCCAAGATTTCTGTGGTGTTTTCTAAAGAAAAGTTGGAATACGGCTCTTTTGACCTTCCTCTAGGTGCAGGGTTTGAATCAGGGCTAAAATTTCACTTATTCAGAATAAATGTTGACAGATAAATATACAGATTGGAATTTTGAATACTCCTCTTCAAAAGTATTTTCTTTTTGGGGGGGGATTCACTAACCTTACACTTCCCACTAAAGCGTTCCCATATAAAGAAATATAAAGAGCAAAAAAAAAAGCTGTGAAAGTTGTTATTCTGCGGGAAAATTGGTGGAACAAATGTACCTGGTGCTGTATTACATAGAGAAGAATAACTGGGGCATAAATTCCAGATATTGCTATATTTATAGAAAAGTACCTTTCTCTAAATTTAGTTAATAGTGAAGTACATTGAAGCTGTACAATATCTACTATAGAGAAACACTTTTTTTTGAAAGAAATGTCTAAGAACTATGCGTTCTCTTGAGTGTTGACAATAACCTCTTAAAGTTCACAACCTTACTTTATAAAGATGAGACTGATGGTTCAGTTCATTGCTAATAGGAACATAAGTAATGGTTTGCCAACAAAACACATCCATTCAAAAGCGTCTGAGGGGACATGAACTTATGATTTGGTGAATGTGACATGTACATGTCATATTGTCAATTTAGTGATAATATTAGCACAAAGAAATTGGTCACATCTAATGCCATTAACTTCTCCTATTGCTATGTTAACCAGTAGCTAACAATTGGACTAGTAAGACTTGTTTGAATTCAATTTGGATTCCAGCCTTTCCAAGTTCGCAATAAATAGCAAACATTTTATCAGCTTTGTTAAAAACTGATGCTGGGTTTACTTGCGTGCAGAAAAATCACTTTCCCTTTTAAATTTGTCTTCAAAAGGGGAAAATATGGACCCCTGATGGCTTCAGTGAGTAAATATTAGGATGATGTGCCAGTGAGCGACTCAAGAGTAGGAAGATGCCAGGTTTTATCCCTCAACCATATTTGTTGCAAAACTGGGGGAAGGAAATTAGAATTAACTTCAGTGCTTGCTTTGGAAAGAAAAAGAGGGACATAGTTGCTACCTCTGATCATTCAGCAGTGACGGTTACTGGAAGTACACTTACATCAAGACAAGGGCAGGCTTGATTGCGACGGTGCCAATGTTGTAATAACTTTCTGACACTCACTGTCTGGGTTCCTACAGGAAGAATGACAACTTGTTAATTTTGAGTTAGTTCTGTTTTCACAGTATGAATCAAATGCCAAGTCAAATCAAACACTGTTATGGCTGCATCACCCATACCATTTAAAAATGATGCATTGGATGATGTCAGAACTTTTTCCCCAAACACATACCTTAGAGTTTGAAGATCCAGAGTTATCCTTGCTGCTATTAACATTTACGCTTGTTAATGTCCAAGATAGGATTCCCCCCAAACTGCACAATTTCACAATGACTCTAACCTTTTAATGAATGATCAATATTCACACTCATATCTTTTTTCCTTCCAGTGCTAATGGACACCATTTATAATTGTGGCATTCTCCCGACATAAAAGGCCCTGTACAAATGTAATTTTGTTGTTGTTGTTGTTGCATAAAACATGTTACTGTGTGGTAAGATCTGTAGAGGCCAATGATATGCAAATTGCATAGCTAAACTGTAAGGCAAGCTGAGGATTTAACCTACCTCAGGGCCAGAAAATAATGGCAGCAATTGTAGACAGCAGCAGGCATATTTTAGCTTGCTGGGTTTACACTGCGCTCTCCAGACGTGGAAAGACAGCCCATTTCTCAATATGGGAGTCAGTGCCTCTGGAATCAATGCCAGTGTCTTATTTATCTGGCTCTATTAGCAACAAGGGACAACTCAGCAACACAAACCGAGCATAAATGAAGAGAAGCAGTATGTATGTACGGAAAACGAGTCCATGGAGTGACTTTGGGTTATGCTCTTGTGGGTTTTTATGTCATCTGCTGTGAGGTATCATTTATTCTATGTCCAATAGAAGGCTCTCATGGGAGCACTGCTCTGACTGCTCTGATAAATAGTCCTTCATCAAATTTACTTTACTCAGTAAAAAATTAGCCATATTTTTAATGATCAAGGTTGGAACTAATGCAGTATGTAAGTTCCCTAAGAATGAAAGCCATTTTTGTATCCTTAAGAGCAGATCATGCATCCTATGGAGTTTAGGCCTGGATATGTCTATGAAAACATCAGTAGGAGGTTATTTACAAAATGTACTCAATCATTCTAATTGCATTTTCTTCATCCACGCATGAAAAAGAGCATCAGTACACATAATAAGTTCCACTTTACCTTATTAGCTATATTCTAAATAAGGTTTTGATTATAACCTTCACACTTGTTCTTCATCCTATAATGAACCCCTTGCAGTGTTGAACGTACGTGTCAGAGTAACTCCATTCTGTATTGTTCCCATAAACTAGGGTTGTTTGCCATTGCAATCTGTTAGTGCCCCTGATACCCTGATATATCCATATCACTACTCGTTCTGTTAACTGGTGTTTGTGGCACATCTAAAGTTTATCGATTTTGAATTATTATTGAGAGGAAAATTAAAGTTCGTACCATTTACTCCTTAGTCATTCATTCAAATGAGCAAGGAGTATTCAAAAGTGTGTTTATACAAACCCTGACCATCCGGTAAAATCAGCTTATATAAACTTTGATTGAAGCATTCAGGGTCATTTTTTAAAGGCAATCCTTAATTATAGTTGTGGTTTTGCAAAGCTGCACAGTCCATAAAACCCACAGTCACTGCACTTCAGAGTGTATTCTTATATAAGGATTAAGGATTACGACTAGTCTTTATAATCCCTGAAATTGAAAGTTGTAGAGCAGGTTCTTCCTCACTTTGCTAAGTAATTCAGACTCAGAATTCAACAGAATTCAAACAAACGCAATATTTCTTTGAGTTTTATATTACAGAAGTCTTCTTAAATCTTTATGAGTTTTGAACATTGGGTTAATCTAAGAATAAAGTCATGACAAGACTTCCTGATGGACTAAAAAACTGATCTGAGACATTCTTAGAATAGGAGGGAGACACTTCAGAATTTCCTTTACAAACTTTACAACAATTTTATTAAACATTCCCCCATTTTGAAAAGGGAGAGCTCTCTGTCTGTCTCTCCTTCTCTGCAGAGCAATTCATTTAAGCATTTTTAAAACACTTCCTATTCTCACAGATTGGGTTTTAAAAAAGCACGTTTTTAAACTTGCAGTGAGTGAAACCAGTCTGTGGATTGTCTTTGTCAGACTTTTGGGGCAAGAAATAGTCTAAAAGCAAAATGCAGGCCACAATCACAAGTTATAGTTTTCACCTTTTATTTCTTCGCTTCTAGCTTGTCTATTGCTGGGGATATTTTACCAGTGTTTAAGAATGGAAACTCTCACCTGTTCAGTTATAAACTGTGGAGTGACATCTCCTGGTGAACGAGGGCAGTTACACAACTTCAATCAGGCATCATACTCATCTAAGATTGATATTGAAGAACAGCTAAGAGAGGCTCTCCGTAGGAATTAAACTAAAGAATATGTGATGGTATTAGGTGCCCTCCTCTTTGTTGTCTGTTATTGCAGAACGGCAGACTGTCAAAAAATATCCAAATAGAGCCATCAGTACAGTGTCTTCTATTTATCTGATGTAATATGCTGTAAGAATGATTCATGTTAGTAAGCGTGCTATCAAAGGACAAAAAGAGCATTTATTGAAAGCACGTTAGAGGATATCATTTGATATACTGCCTGAACATGATATATCCTGAACATAACTAAAGAAACGGAAACATAATCCTAATCCCTGAAGCCAGTTAACCTTGTGATGGAATACCATTTACATTTATATAGCGTCTTTTTTGACTGGAGGACACCTCAAAGTGCATTACACATGTTGGTCAACACAGTCATTGGGTCATTACTGATATGTCTCTTCAACTATGTTAAATTTACATACGGTTGCAGGTAGTCCCCTCACCAATTCTCGTTTGCAGAGAACTCAACCTTGAATGGAAAGAAATGGAATGAAGAGAAATGGAACGAAAAAACAGCTTTCAATTTAACTGGAAACTGTTCAGTGTTCTCACAGCTTCTCACCAATCTCAAGAGAGGAGGGCTGGAAGGAGGTGAATAACTTTATTGTGTTCATTGTTTTGTGTCATGGGTTAATTAATTTTCAATGTAATGGTAAATGTTGGTATGCATTTCCTTATAATGAATCCAATAATGGGTAGGTGGAGAATTATCAGGCAAGAATGATTATTGAACTTGCTTGGAGTGCCATATAAAATTCTAACTGTTTGTATTATGTTTGTCCTTCAGTCCAGTCCTCATCAGATTGCACTGAATATGAAACCCTGCATTTTTTTTTGCAATGATCCTTATTGTTTCAAAGTTTATCAGATTTCGTAGGGCATTTTTGCAAAGTGTGTAGTAGTTACATGGTTTACATCTAGGGCCTTTCATTATGGTCCTTATTTATTGATTAAAGGTTTCTTTAGTCATGTGTTTCCATCAACGGTTTAAGTATCCTTATCACACTTCTGCAGCTACAACTGCAAATGTGTTTCTTACAATGGAGCAATTGAGTAAGTTTTAAAAAAAATTCTCTTCCTGGAATCCAGTTAAAATGTAGTAGGTTATATTGGGCTTCTCGCACTGATTTGCTGTAAAATTGAGGAGAGTCAGTGCATAAAGGTGTAGAATGAATTGGATGTGAGACACACAATTAAGGTGCGCTATAAATGTAGGTGTTGTGAGCGGTCTAATCGATCATTCAAAAGGGTCATTTAATTAATACATTAAAGAGTTGCTCACATTCCAAACTTTGATAACACTGAAAAGCAATATTTGCCGGCACCTACGTACTTAACATTAGGCTTAACTGCATTCAGATAAATAGAATAATCAAAGTGAGTTACAGGGCAGAGTTTAACACTTTGCAAAAAAAAACACATTAAAACATTTACTGCCAGAATGAAGGTCTGCTACAATTTTTTGTGCAGAAAGGTTAATGTAGAGTATGGAACCCTCAAAGCAGGGTTGCAGTCTGCTCCATTGTACATTTCAACAGAGGTTTGTCACCATTTTAGTAACAGTGTGAGTGAGAAGTGTGGCGACATGCAACCTGCTCGCGATGATAAACAAATTACTTCCAGCGCTAGATGAGTACAGTACAGGCACCACCATCATAATCTCAATTTGCGAGGAGTGATTCTTTCCACTCAGATCCTGTTAATCCTGCAAAACAAAGCCCTAATGGATAGGGTAGGGTGGTCACATGGACACCTGGGTGCTCTCGTTGACAAGTTATGCTTTTTTTCCGTTGGGTTAAACTCCATCAGTGCTGCAACACACATTATGGGGCCCCCAACTCTTTGTTCTCAGCGACCTGCACCGATTACTTTCTGGAATCAGGTAAAAACAGGGTCCGTCCCTCCAGGGAGAGTGCAAGTTTCATTGCAGAACAAGGAACATGTCCACGGGTGGAGCACTCAGTCAGGTTCGGATTCTTTTAAGCACGGTGATGGGTTTCTGCATGTGTCAGACACCCGGCTGACCAAGAAAATAACTGATCTGAATATAAGCAAACACTGTGGAACCTATTAGAGCAAGAGAGGTTAAAAATCCAAGCCAGGCAATGAGTAATGCATAAGGGAGATTTTAAAATCTTGATCGTGGCATCATTTCACACCTGAGCAGAAGTAATTCTGTACATCTATACCTTTTAAATATGCCTTTCAAATAAGAGTTGCTGCTTCATCAAGCCAAACTATTTAACTCGGGATATTGTTCAAAAAAAAACGTTTCTGAATAGTTAACGACTGATTTACTCTTTAAAAGAAATTCGGCACTGGACTAAAAACTTTCTGCCGAACTGCGAAGAATAGAGGCAGCGTTCTGCACAATGTGACATTCCTCCTCCTGAAGGAGCACAATGTAAAAGCTGTCAAAGATGAAAAATAAAGCTGGCTGGCAATACACGCTGCTGTGGGAAGAATAATGAATCCTATCAAACGTCTACTGTGAGCTTTGGATGCAGCTCATCTGAGTGGGACAATTGATAGACGGGATAGTAATAGAAAGCAATCCGAAACAATAGGCTCCTCTTAAGGCTAAACGGTGAGAAATGATCATTTTTATCCATTGGGAGTGCAGTTAATCCTGATATTCTGTCAGTACAAAATGACCATCCAGATCAACCCATACATGAGCACTTGTTACACAGGAAGCTGTTAGTATTAAGAACAATCATAGTCCTTGCATTTGATAAAGAACCTTTCACATCAGAGGCAGGTCACGTCCCAAAGTGCTTCAAGGCATATATCGTAAAGTGGAGTGACTGTGTCTGTCGGCGAACGGGTTTAATAATGTTTTTTTTTGGAGAGTCAAGTATCTATTGATTCAATTAAATTCCCTTAGATGATTCAATGCCTATTCAGGTTCATGTTAAATATCCCATTGCACTGTTCGAGAAGAGAAGGGAGTTTCTGTCCTGGTCAATTATCCCACAACTAAAATTCGGCACTCACTTCGTGGCTGTTTGTGGGACGTCGCTGTGCGCAATTGTGCTGCCGTGTTCGTCTACAAATCCGCAGTCACTCCATTTCACAGTATAATCTGTGAAGCGCTTTGAGCAGTCGGGGCATTAGACATCTAGCATTCCTAAAGAGAGACTATTTTCACGGTCAGAGGAATAACAGCAAAACAGTCATTATGTATTTTTGTCACAAACATGTTCTACTTTGTTACAAAATATATTGTGGAGAGTGTGTTTCTATGGTTTTTGGCTTCTGAGCCGTCATTCCAATTACAGACTAATATCTCTTTCTTTCTGGAGATTTAGTTCTCATCAGCAGAGTATTTACGTCAGTGCAAAAATAGTAACGGCAAATGTGGAACTGCTGTGTCCAAAGATAATAGCAATCAAGATTAATAAATTATTCCAGAGTTCAAGAACTAATGGTAACAATAACAATGATTTACATTTATATAGCGTCTTTCATGTTCAGAGGATTTCATACTAATCTCGCCCCAATACGATACCAATGTCAATCAGCACAGCATTGATCACACTAACTTTGCCATCAAATTTTAAATGGTGCTAGCCTCACATTTGCACTTGCAAATTTACGGGCGTCTCAAACATATCTATCCTGTTGATAAATTGCACGTGAAACTGATCAAAGAAAGGGTAAATTGTTAGACCCTTTGAATTCTATTCTTTGCGAACCATTTCTGCCAGACAGGCCGTGTCCGATTGAAAGATAGGGAGGCCAATTTGTAAAACATTTGCAGCTCCGAATTTTTAAAAAAAAATGTATGGATTCTGCAGCGGTCCACTAATCATGCTGAGATTTCAAAGACGTTCTAAATACAGGCAATAACAAAGTGTTCATGTTTTCTGCAAATAGATTTGAAAGCTCCATTACCTCTTTTGCAGCTCCAGCTAACCTTCCTAAAGTATCTTAACGTATCTCAAACTGCTCCAAAACCTAGGTGCAAAACTCCACTTGGCAGCGCGCAAAGTTATTTTTTAATCCTTGATTGAGTTTCGCTTCTAACCACGCAGAAAAGTGTACACCTGTGTTTGTTTGAAAGACAATAATGTTTAGTGCAGTTCACTTTAAGTGACAACACATCTCGACTTTAAGTGATCGAAGGTCCTTCAATTTCTCCAGGACAATGTTGCTTTCACTTCACACTGTCACATTCCTTGTGGAATTGTCTGTTGTGCTTTATTTATCATGGTGGCCATAGCAACAATTTTGTATGACCAAGGCTATTTTTTAAATAAAACAAACAATAGACAAGAATTGGAGTATTTTATCTCCTATTTTCTGCATATACTTGTGTTTTCCTTAAACCCTACCAACATTTATGACATTATAGACGCTACATGCAAGAATTTATATGATAGTTGCTTCAACAAATCATTATTGTATTGCCTTCAATCATGTTACTTTGTTTATTTGTCCACAAAATACAGTGATTGCACTTTATTATATATTCTTGAAGCACCTGAATGCATTCTCCTGACTTGAAATGTGCTATACCAGATGCAAGGATTATTATTTTATTTTTTGGAATTTTCATTTATCCTTTTAGATTTACTATTGGTAACTGTATCTCATTGCAAATTGCACCCCAATGTTTTATAATTTTGGAATCTTCTGGGGACTTTTATAATTAAAATCTTTATTAAATGGCCTTAGATCTCATAAACTATTCGAGGTTTGGGGAAAAGAGGGAGGTAAGTGGGATTGAAAGGCTTGCAATTAAAAGACACGATGGGCTGAATGACCATCTTCTTCGATGCTGTGAATTTCTATGATTCTGTAGTTCTAAGGCAACAAGAAAAATTTAGATTTATAAAGTGCCTTTCACTTAATGAGGAGATCTAAAAGCTTGCGTTCACACAAAGAGTGCATTTCTCAGGCACTTATACTTATAGAATATGTTAATGCCAGTCACACACACAATATAATGGTGTTTGCTAAACAAGAAAAATTGGAGAAACAGCTCTTTAAATGGTTGCCACTACATTTGCTTCACACTTTTGCATTCTGCTATTTGGTTGCCAATCCAGGCTGCCTGTCAATAAGTGTGTCATTAGTTCTTGTACTTTTCATCTGTGGAACCTTGTAAACATCTTTTAGAAGAAAATTGTAGTGAGTCATTTAGAACGCGCTAGAAATTAGTCATATAGTTACCAAAGGAACCTTTTTTAGTTTTGGTCCTGATTATAAATTAACTTGAAAGGTGTTAGTTATCACCACGCACTTGTCATTGGGGAAGAAAAATTGATCAGTGACGTCCGTAGTTTAGCAGACATCTGTTTTCATCTAGTTTATTTTGTTTGTGAAGAGATAGGAACTCAATTAAAAAGTGTGCAAGTTGTTGCTATCTTGGTGTCACATCCAATGCCAGTTTAGTTCAATTGCTTTGGATCAGTTGGTTGGAATCTTGCCTCTGGATCAAACATTCGTGGATTCAAAACAAAGTTTGATAGGCGCTATATCAGATGCAAGGATTATTATTATTATCTTTGCAAGGATTCTAAGAAGCCAAAAATATATTGAACACCGCATGGCATGATTCTTTTCTTTAATTGAGCCAAGCAGCAATTAATATTGAAAACCATCATAACTCTCAAAATGTGAGTTTTATGTCTCAAAATTTGCAATTTTTTTGATGTTTGAAAAGCAAGTGGATGGGGACAGGACAGGGAAGGTTATATAATCAGGATTTTTTTTAAAAAAAAATGTGTTGGATAGCACACTTAGCAGGAGAATTGAAATGGTAAGGGTGCATAGAATCAAGGACAAAGTACTAAAGCGAGTTTAAAACTGACTAGACGAAAGAAAACTTCTGTCACAGTGAGTAGCAATAGGAATCCTTTAATTCATTTTGATTCTTTGACCCTGTTCTGTTCTGTTCGTCATTGTTATTAGTAACCTTGATGAGGATTGATGGAAGCTTTTAAAACTTGCTGGCCTCTACTGACCACGCAAATTGTTCTCTTAAGAGAAATCTTTTGTGCAGGTGATGTGTTCCAATGATGATACAGAAGTAAGAAAAAAANTGTTGATGCACAAGTTGCACAACTAGTCTTGATTCCTTGCAGTACTATATCACTCTATGTAACTGTAAGCTTTGTCTATCTGTTTCAAGACCATCAGTTTATTAAAAATACACGTGGCACTAAATCTACATTTGGAACTAATAAAAAAATACTGGCAGTAAATGTAGCAGTAAACCTAAAATAGACGCATTTTATTTTACTTTAAAAAACGGTTCCTTGAGCATCCCCAGCCTTTATCAACTTCTTTTAATACATTGCCCAAATTATTTTCCCTCTCATATTAACCATTGTATTTCCCAGTTAAAATAATGTTAAAACAGTTTTAGTTAATTAAACGTTATTAATTGTTGGACAAGTAAGAATTATTTGAAGAGGGCAACATTTCAGCACTTTAATTTTTGATTTAAGTCTTTTTGTGTGTTATTCCTGATAGAACTGCAAACTCTTTTTACCTCTGTCCATGAATTGATTCCTTCCAGTATTTAAGAATAGTAATATTTATGGTAAGGAACATAATTTAATCGCTTAATGATAAAGAATTCCTATTTATAATCCTGGCCAAAGGTGGCGACCATACTTACAATCATGACGCACGTTTTTTTTCTCATTTTGCCACTGCAGTGAAATACTGTACAATAGGAAGGGACTGATTTCTCAGAACAGATAAAGAACTGAAGAAGATGAAACAGTAGATCATTTTCTAGTAAAAAATGTTTTAATATTAAGTGCCACTATACTGTCCAATCTTTACGCATCACTGGAAAACAAAGGTAGCATTGATTTGTTTGCAGTCTGTCTTGTCATGGACATGAATCACTGAGTGAATGATGTTTACCCCTGTGCACATATCTGCTCAGCCGTGCATGCCTGCAGTAGACTTTCAATACCTTTGTGCTTTGTTTATTGAGTATTTAGAGACTGCTGTATACAGAAGCGCAATTTTATGCAACAACTCGTCTAATAATAAGAGACTGACTCATTACATCACCAGTCATTTTCCAGCAATTCATTCATTCCCTTGAATATAAACAACGGATGAATTATATATGACAGAAATTCATGCTTAAATCCAAGAGGCGAAATAAAAGAAGTTTTAAAAAAATGAAAGTTTAAGGGTATAGAATCTTACTACAGATTTTCTTTAAATGAGGGATGAAATTCCAAAGGTCGAAAAAGTTACCTACCTTTACCATGATGAAAAAAGTGCTGCATCAATTCACAAACACCTACTACAGTCTGTACTCAAGGCGTCTCTTGTTTCACATCAATACTTCACACAAGGCTTGGCTAAACATGTAATTAATGTTTCTGTAATTTTACACTTTGAAGGTTCGAAACTACTTAGGGTAACGTTTAGATCATTAAATTGCCATTTGCTTTGCTCACACAGGCCTGTGTCTCATTTAGTGGAAATACAATTTCAAATGTGATTTTTATGGGTTTTGAGTCATATCCTGAAAAAAACATTTCGAAGAACTCTTAAAAGCCGTTCTCTTAAAAACAGTGTTAAAAACAGTATGTTCTCTCCCTTCTTAAATGTTCTTTGTGCACAGGGAAAAGTACAAGGAATGGCATGTGTATGATGTTTTAGTACACCATGTTGAATAGAAGGCTGGTTTTATCCCTTGAGAAGTACCTTATGTGAAGTTAATCTGCTCTGAATGAATCAACTCTAATTGAATTCAGCCTGGAATTCAGCACTTAGCAAGGTGTGCCTTTGTGAAATACATAATTTCAATTATAGCAATCCAAAGTCTGCATTGATCAGGAACTTGTTTTAATTTGATCAATTTCATGACTTTCTAGTAAAAATTGTGAATGTCCAAATACTAAATATAGTATTTATACAAAATACGCATAATCTTGGGGATTTTATCACTGTGTTTAATTAAAAATCAATCTACCTGGAAATAAATTACCATTAAAACAAATCAATTTAGATGATTACAAAACGGGAAGTTATTCATTTTTTGCAGTAGTTTCATTTCGCATTGTAATTAAATTGGCTATACATAAAACGTGATGGTCTGCTCACAAAATTCAACTCAACACAAATGTTGGAGGACATCTCATACGATGTCACGCACAAGAATTGTACATTATAATTATATACAATTTAAAAGATAAATTAAATATTTAGCTAAACTTTGGAACACCTGTTCCCGAATGAAAAGTCTTTGCAAATGGTGCAGATGTGTGTTATAACAAGGAAACATCTTGGTTCTTTGATGGACCTATAAATAATGTTTTTTATATGAGAAAATAGAACATTGAGAAGCTTATCTATTTTTTTATTAACCTATTCCTTTCTCTTTTTCCAGCCTCGACAGAACGTTGGAAGTTTACTGGAATTCATGTGACTGATGAACAGAGCTAGAAAAGTTGCTGAAAAATCTTGCTCTTTTAAAGGCCTTTTTTATTTTTCATGTAGAGCAAATGGCTGTAGCAATTCAACTTTTCAATGGAAACTCTTTCGATTTGATAGTAAAAAAAGGTGCTTTTTCTCTTTTAAGGCAAAGGCTGTGCTTTCCTCAGAAGAACCTGAAGATGGAAAACAGAATATTGTATCCGCTATTCATCACATTTCATCCCTTTTGCTGCTGGGAATGCTTGTGGGATGAAAAGTTTGTACGTAATGTACTTAAGTGGCAAGGAAACCATGTGACAAATAACAAATGGCCCTCTTCTTTGCTGAAAGGTTCTATGTATAAACATTGTGAAGCAAGAAAGTGGATCAGCTTTGGGGAGAGTAGACAAAGATTGCAACTCCGGCTAATAAATTATGATAAACGCTTGTGTTTGAACCTTCTGCACTTGTTCTTGAATGATCAGGGGTAAAGAAGAATGGCAATTGGCATCTAACCAAGTAATGGTAACGTCACCGTCTTGTTCAGCTACACAACACAGAGGTTAGAAGAGTAATAGAATGCATTGAATTTGCCTTGCGTTATCTATGGAAGAAAAAGGGAAGAATCAATCTTAGTGTCAGCAGTTTTATTTAGCACAATAAACACTACAGTAAACTGCAATGTGCTTGTGACTGAATATATGTTACAGAAGCACCACAAGTAATTACCTTATTCAACAGTGGCTTTATCTTATCAGAAGTGCAGCTCTTTGATGTGATAACAGAACAGTCAGTTTCATTATTATCCCTCATTTGATATAGTGCCTTATCACATGTTCGAGACATCTCAAAATGCTTCATAGGATTTACTGTAAAGTGTTCATATTTGTTTAGTTAACTCCAGGAAAATGCATAACTAATTTTAGTACAGTTAAAAGTTGATAATGAGCTAAATAAAGTGATTAAGATTTTTTAAAAGGATTGAGAAAAATATAGTCTATGCCTCTCAAAAAATTGGCGAAAAAGCAATAAATACCAAGATTTAAGTCGCTTCAGTTTTGTTTTTCCCATTTAAGGGCAAGACTATTGAATTCTGGTGTTATCGTGGTATGTCATGAACCCATTGCTTCTATAGTGGCTCCATTGTCAACACAATTATTATAATAATAATCCTTGCATTTGATCCAGCGCCTTATCACGTCTTCAAGACATCTCAAAGCGCTTCACAGGATATACTGCAAAGCGAATTGACTGTATAATTTGTGGGCGAAACGCGGCAGCCAATTGCGCACAGTAGTGTCCCACAGTCGTGGATTGAAGTGACCAATTTATTATTATTATTATTTATTTACTTTTTTTAAATCATTGCTCTCTGACAATGTCTTTCACTGGTCTCTGGGCTGATTGGTAAATGCCTTTGGTGGCGTTACTAGGTCTGTGGACACGGAGTTGAGTTTGAACGGTGACATTCTGATTCATTCCAAACTGTTGGGTGTCATAAATTTAGTCTGAAATGACTGCTGCACATACTTCAAACCAGGGCTTGATGGTTCCCAATTATTTTCTAAAAGACAATTTAAACCTGCACCCTTCTACGTACACAATCCATTGTCTTTACTTGTCACAAATCAATCACATTTGACGTCCAGCATGTCCTTTGAAACTCTCAATCAAACAACGGCTCATCGCACTGCACTTGGTTTGAATTTCCAGAAAGATGTGTCATGAAGCAATAAGTGTCTCATTGCAATATCCGAAAGTTAGGATCATTCTTACACAGAGTTCAAGACTAATCATTTATGTGACTAAGAGCTCTGATTTCAATGGACTGAATAAACTATCCAGACTCATATACAAGTGAGACAATGTCTGCAGGAGAGACTGCCTGGTTAGCAGTAGCTATGTCAGTAAGAGATAAACATTATTACCATATTTCATAAAGATAAAACAACTGATGATTAAACCAGGCCTTGTATGAAAATAGTTGTGGTTTGCAATTTGCTCCAATCTTTTCACAAAGCTGTTAATCTTCTGAAGAGTTTATAGATGAATAAGAAAGGAAATTATTTGAAAGGAAGACATATGACTGTATTCACAGGCAGAACATCTTCAAGCTGAGCTTGATGGATTTTAGAGCCTCAATATTATTCAGGCTCAGAAATCATATTGCTTAATATCACCAGGAGTCTATTGAAAAGATCAGACTTGGGGAAAAATAATTTCCAGAATGGGAAAATATGCCAAGCTGTGGCTTTATTTGTACATCGCTTGAAATTGGATCCCCTCATGCATTAATTCCACTTGATTCTGCTGTTCACATGTCCAGTTGTCCTGTTGACCTGCTATGCTGATAAAATAGAACCACTGAACAGCAACAGGGAAAGAGAGAAATGTCATAAATTCAGTGAGCAGTAAATAGGAATCAAACAGGAGAGATAATTGGAAACTAAAGGAAAGCCAAGGTCTTATCAATACACTTAGAAACATGGCTCATACCTAGGCATGGATTGTAATAATACTACTAATAATACTAATAGTAATCCTTGCATTTGATATAGCGCCTTATGATGTCGAAATGTCTCAAAGCGCTCCACGGGGTATACTGAAAAAAGTGAATTAACTGAGAATTTTGTGAGCGAAACGTGGCAGCCAGTTGTGTACATCAGTGTCCCACAAACAGCCATGGAGTAAATGATCAATTTTATTTGGAAGATTGTTGGCCAAGACACCGGATGAAGCTCCCTTCTCTTTTTGAATTGTGAGATCTTTAACGTCCACCCGAACAGGCAGACGAGACCTCGGTTTAACGTCTCATCCGAAGGACTTAAATTGAAAATATAAGACAACATTATAATTGGCATCAACTTTCTTTCTAAATTTCTTGAATGTAATTTAATTAATTATGACTTGATAAGCATTGTACCTTCCTGTATCAAATGACAATTGACTGTAATGGTTGAAAAAGTGTTCCACAACAAACCTACAGTGTTATATATTCACCCAAAACTCAATTTCAGACAATTGCAGTGTTCACAGAGATTGGAATGCTATAATAATTATTTTCCACATCTGACAACCCACTGACGATAAGATGAACAGCAAAGTAATTTTGTGGAATATAATTATGTGATATGTAATCTAATGCATTCTTGATGTCAATGCCCTGAGCGGTTGTTAACGGATCTGTACCCTAGAGCTACAAAAGCAGCTGCAATAAACCAAGTTATGTGGTAATTAGCACTGTTTAGTTTAGGCTTTGGTGGCATTTTTGTGTCCTTCTCTTTCAAATTAAACCATGGCTTACATCTGTATTGTCAATGATGTCTGTAGTTCCATTAGTCCCCTGGTTTTGTTTAGGAGGGGGGAAAAAATCAATTTTTTTGTGTCCTTGCCCTAAAAGGATTTTCTCACAAACATCTGCAAAACCAAAGGAAAATGTCAAAGGTGTTATCTCTATTAAAAGTTTGTTGCCGTTGTGGTACTTTAAAACATCGATTCCAGGTTTGTAGTTGTCAAGTAATTGAGTCTCTTCCTCCACTCAAACTTCCCTTTTGTTACATCTTTTTCAAGTAAAATCACAGCCCTCTTCCCCCTCCTCACACACACATTAAGACAACCACCCAAGGAAATCTCATTAACCTCTTTTGATGCCAAGTCCTTTGAAATCCTGCAAGGTTACTTAATGTCGGGAACATTTTCAGCTAGTGAAAACTTAAAAGGTTATACCACATATCAGGAGCTGTGATGAACAAATAGGACAAAAGGATGAACTCCATTAAAATGGATACCCTTTGGTTATACTGTACCAAGATAAATTATCAGAGCACGTGATGGCTGGTTTCTGATTTTTCTCTGAAAATAGAATTGCATTTACATAGACTAGTGTGAAAAGTAAGTTTTGTGCAAAGTGCTGTTGCAAAGAAAATACAAATTTCCACTAAAAAAGGGAGAGGCTTTAACGATATCTGGTGTGAAATGGGAATGACAGGCACAGGAGTGATATATGGTTCCTCTAAGGTAAGGATAATTTACCTGAGCCTTGGTCTTCCTGATGTGTGAGCATTTGATGCAGACAATTTTTATTCCTGAGCACTGACATCCCTCACTGAAGAAGCTGAAACAATGACAGAAAATAGCGGGTGGGGGGTGGGGGAGAAAAAGGCCAATTTCAAATTGAAATCACAATGTATTAATATTTCTGCTGTCATCATTTACTGAGCAGATAAACGGTTGCCATAGTGAGTGATTCTCGTGAGAGCATCATTCTGCCTCCCATCTTGTATTGTGACAATGAAATGCTGTTAGAAACAGTGTTTTTAAACACACTACACTCTAAATGCACTATTACAAAAAGATAATCAACAAATAAGCCCTTCGAGCTGTGTCTAGAAGGACATACTTATGAAATATACTAAATCATTTGGAGTTTGCCCTTCATATCCCAGAAAGCACAGTGCCATCTTAATGGATTTATAATTTGTCTTCTTAGAATAGTCTCTTCTTTTATATCTCCCCTACATTTTTTATTTCCCTACACAAACTTCCTTGACACAAGGGCAGACACAAGGGTTCCTGTTTGCAGACCCCTGCCAGTTTGACATGCAAAACTACAAACAGAAACTTGAAATCATTGCACCTCACTTAACACTCGAAAAATCATTTTAGCCAGTAAGCCATTAACAGCACAAATCTAGTGTATTAGCCAAACTGCAATATGGTTATAAACATAGGAATGTCCATCTGACTAGCTCCAGTACTCAAAAAAAATAGTGGACAATACTTATGTTTCATCACCAGAGATTCGATTTAATTCTGAGGCGATGTTACTTTCTATTCTAGGTATTAGAGATTAACTGATGTACTTCAGTACTTCAGTGAAGATCCTGTTGACTACACAGGCGGCCAGGAAGAGAAATATCCTCATAGAAATTGTGATTTTAAAACTGTACCTCTTCTACTATTTTGCAATTCACATTAGGGAGCTAACTACAGAGCAAGTGCCCTAATATGAAATACAAAGTAGTAGAGTTAATTGAGGTGCTCCATTTCAAGGACATGACAAATAGGCTCACAAAATGCACGGGAGAATAAAACACAACAGAATGATATCCTATTGACTCTGTCCCTGCTAAATTGACTCATCAAATATGTTCCATTCTATTACTGTGGGTGTAAATTCTGTTCTCTAATATTTGCTTAGTATTTGTTTGTTTGCAATGTGGTGCCTCTTAAACACGGAATTCCTTTATTTAGTAAATCCTTGGCATTGTGTTGTACATCCCAATTCCCTCTACTATCCATTCCTCTTTGGTCTCCTACACAGATAATGTGCCTTACCTCTTCTTCAGTTTAGTGGACTATATCTTCTCATGCTTCCTCAGTCCACCATCAGCTCACTCCTTTCTGCTCCCCTTCTGCACATTCACATCCTCTTTCTCTCTTTACCTCATTCCCATTCTCTTTCTCAATCCCAGTTCCCTCTTCCCATTTTCATTTTCTCCAACTCCATTTTATTTCTCCCACAATCAACCTTGTTCAGGGAAGAAGGCATGGCTTGAATTGGTACAGGTTCTCTAGAAGAAGAATTCACTCCACTTAACATTTTTCCTTTAGAATTTAAATGCCAAGAATAATGCTACAGGACTACTACACACGGCATTAAATATTACAGATGTGCAAATGCAATTTGCAGCTCACACTTTTTCCCACATCTTTGACTGACGTTAATAAATTTATTTTTAATAACTGCTTTTCATTGTAATTTAAATCCATGTTGCAGCTAATCCCATAAGACGGCCTTTAAATGAATAATCACTGTAGCATCATTGACTGAACACTATTATTAGACTTTGCCAGCTCTGAGTGCAGAAGGGTCATTTTTTTTAATTGCTTACCTTGCAGATTCCTGGTAAGAGGCTAAAACACTCAAGTATCAAGGGAATATGTGTTGTTTGAAAGAATTCATTGGAAACAGATACTGTGTGGTTCTTCATGAAGAGAGTTCTAATGGAACTGCTGGAGTGAAGGGATAATTTGCTGCTAAATAATTCTAAAACACTGAATTTTAGGTAAGGTGTAAAGTATTGACTTGATTTTGTCATCTTGCACCATTATGATGATATATACATTCTATAGCCATGATGGGCGCTATATAAATGCAAGTTGTTGTTGTTGAAACTGACATAAATACTCACCAACCAACCAATAAAGCTGTACAATTTGTCCCAGTTGATTTTTTGTGGCTTCATTTTAAAGAATTAGCAGAGAGCCAAGATTAATGTTCTTATTACCAATTGTTTCTTGAAGGTTGACTCTGTGAAAAGAATGTGTTTTTAATACTTGAAACACAATTAACAGTCAGCATGTTACCATAGATTATTGAATATTAACTTTTGGCCACAGGCTGAGAAGTTCAGAAGTCTGAGAAGTTCCAGGAAAACACTGACAAAGAGTCCCAAAGTAGTCGAATAGCTATTAAACTTTCGAGTCTTGATGCAGAGACTGGAGCAGGGAGAGGAAGGCATGAAAAAAAAACTCAGAATAATTTCCCAACTGGAGATACATAAAGATCATTTGGCTTCAGCTGACTAACTCTTTAATACTTCTAAACTCCCTTAATACACGAGTAGAGGGTGGTAAATGAGGGGGAGATTTAGGAAAGGCATTCACTTGGAATCATAATCAAAAAATAACTGCCTGGTTCACTCTCTCTATCAGCCCTTGAAGGCTAACACTTCACACTTTGTGCAGTATTCTTTGCTGCTTTCATTAGCTTCATTATTTGTCAAATGTGACTTGGTTGCTGGAACCTGATTAATAAGACGCTCATGCTATTTCATGTACCTACAATATTTTCTTATGATGTTTTATTCTTTGTGTAGAACAAGTCACATTAAAGCACCTTACAAAAAATATGGGGGAGAAATGCCATCTTGCTCCATTTCAGAGTGTGCGGAATTTTGCAAATTATTAAATACAACCTGACTTTTGAGGCCAGATTTCTCTTAAGTTCTTCTAAGAACCACAGAAGACTGACTTCAAAGTTAAAGCTGAATTCTAAAATACTATATAAAGAAATGGATAAATACAATAATAATAATCCTTGCATTTGATATAGCGCTTTTCACGTCGGGAGGACGTCCCAAAGCGCTTCACAGAACACACTGTAAAGTGAATTGACTGTATATTTGTGGGTGAACGCGGCAGCCAATTGCGCACAGCAATGTCCCACGAACAGTCGTAGATTGAAAATGACCAATTTATTATTGTTTTGTTTTGGAGGGATTATTATTAGGCTCTGTGTGGAGTAAGGAAACTTGCCCAAGGTTTCGCCCTCTGCCTGGAATTGAACTCAGGTCTCTCGCTTGCAAAGTGAGTGCTCTAACCACTGAGCTACAGGACTCCACATGACTCCAAATAGAATAAATCTAGACCCCGGTGGAATTTTTCTGCAATTGTTCTGCATTTGCATTGGCCACTGGTTTCTACAGCTACATTGATTGACAGTCATCTCAATTAATGTCAAGTCAATTTTAATTCTTAATGATCCTGCACTAATCCACCACTAGGAGAGTAGGGTTAGCGGAAAAGTTGGGAGGAAAAACTTCATTCTAGCGGTCACTATACCTGTAGCCATCCCTCATAAGCTCTTGATAATGATAATCAAAAATAATATTCAAAACCATTTAATAATAAAAACAAAAGCCGACCAAAATCATTGAGTTGTCAACTGGGACTCCCTCTGCTCATTGCAATATGCAGCAATAATACTCATCCTTTACCCTTATTGCTTGACCTTATGAACGGATTTTATAAAGGAAGCTGTAAGATGGATCCCTAGCAAACCTGGAACACATTCTCGAAGAACTCTACTGTTCATTACCTCAGAGCTTTGTTCATTTATCACCACAATGGTGTTTTCTAATCTTGAATCAATGTTCAATCCAATCGCTTAATTTCCCACAAATCTTATTTTCTTCACCAGACTCATGCTTGAAAATCCAAATAGATTACACAGTAGCAATTGTCATGTGCTTTCGTCATCTTTTTGAACAATCCCAGCAGACTTGTGAGGTACAAGCGTTTTCTGAATCAATTCTGATCATTCCACTTGGCCTCTCTGCTCTTCAGATGAATATCGATTGTACCTGGTAAAGAACATTTTACTGCCTATCCGTTGAGTCATGCTTACTCACAAAAGAACAAGCAGCTTTTTAAGGTCAAAGTGGCAAATTAGCATAATTTCATCTAATTTACCATTGATAGTTTAATCAACTGACTGACAGTGGTAAATTGCCATGAATTCATGCAGAAAATGCTATACTGACAGCTCAGTAATAAAACAGTCAATAAGTTCATAAACGTATTGGCAAGAGTGCCTATTATCCTAAAGAGCAACGGTTTCTGACTAAATATCAAAAATGAAAAGAAAATAGCAATGTTCTCAGGGTTGCAAAGTGCAAGTCTTACTTAACTTCTTCACATTTAACAATGCTGAAATTATATAGTTTCTAAACTTTGGAATTAACTGATCTGGGATTTGACACATACATAATTTGCAGGATTTTATTCTATTGAACAAGAAAGAATACTTGACAAGGTCTAATTTACCTTTAAAAGATGACAAGCAACACATTTTTGCATCAATCCACACATTAAATTGCTTGAATCCACCCACCAGTATGATCATTCTCTCAAATCATTTGGATCAAGTTTCTGTATCCAACACACTTTTACCTTTCGCACAACATTATTTTAAAAGTAAAAGTTAATGGATTATATAACAATGTAAGAACACCCACAGATTATGGCGCGTTACAAAAGGCAAAACAACATTGCCCACACCTGCAATGAAAGATTTCTATAGATTCTAGAGAGATCCACATAGAAATGACAATGACAACTTCAGAGTGGGACTGAACCTTAAGAGGTACCGTATTCAATCCAAATGTCCTCTGACACTGTTCACCTCCATCCCCAAATGCATGCCAGTCGAAGGCTGAACACATCGAAAATATTTATTGCAATTTATGCAAGAAAACAAAGAGCTTTATTTTGCAACACCCGCAAAACATCAGCATAGACTCTGTTTACATAGCACCAATTTGAAGGCTACTCTGATGGAATAAATTGCTTAAATTAGTATTGCTGTCAAACTCATTCCCGTCAGTGGTAGGAAGATTTAACGTCTAAAAATAAACAGCAGTACAGGCTTAGGTACTTCTGTGTTTCCTCAAGCTTGTTACTTTGCATCTGCATCAAATGCAGCTGCACCATAGTCTCTCAATTGTGAAAAATGCAGTGAATCATCCAATATGCACATCACCATGCGTTAGCGGACTTGATCTTGGAAAACCATGCAAGAAGATCATTGGATTACTCTAACACATTTATATTTCAGGAGTTTAAGAATAAAGAGTAAAGTTAAAGATCCCGTTGCACTATTTGAAAAGAAAAGGGAGTTTTCTCCTCCAGTATCATGGCTGACAATTCCCCCAAACAAAATCGCTTCATGAACGCTTGTGAGATTATTGTTGTGCACAAATAGGCTGCTGCTGTTCACCTATACGCTTTGAGAAGACTTCCCATCGTGAAAGGTGCTATATCAAATGCAAGGGTTATTGTATATTATTATTAAAACTGTTACAAGATTGGAAAGACCCCTTTGATAAACTACCCTACCCATCATCCTTTAACTAATAGCAGAACATGCCACATCCTGATTGCTAGAAGTGGAATGAGTTGTGTGGGCGAGCTACAGGGAGCATGGGGCAGCGCTTTAAGGAAAATTCGAGGGGAGAAACATGAAGAGGAGAAAAAAATGGAGGAGAGAAAGAATTTAGAACAAAACTGAGAATGACTCTTCTGGATCTAATCGGAAGTCACAGTTCAAAAACAACCCGCGATAACTTGTAGCCTGCTATCGTGTAATTTTGTCTTTTTAGCGAAGTCAAATTTGAGGTTAACAAAAAAGGGAATTGTTATCGTAACTCTTCAGTAACTCGTATCTATCTTCTCACAATAATACCTTATCTTTAAATGAAATGTGATACTGAGCTTGTATGAGTCACGTAGGGAGCTCGCAGCAAATAACACAGTGAAGCTGTTTGCTTGAACGTGATTCATCTCACACCTATGGGTCTTGTCGTTCACCAATCTGTTTCAGATTCAAAGTCAAGGCCACAGAACACAATGTATTCTTCAGTGTGGTGAAGCTGGAGCTATAACTCGTTACCATTGGTAACTGAACCATCAGGAATATAAGGCACAAGTAATGAAGCAGAGGAAGGCAATCCAAGTACTAATGAAATAATTTTGTTTGCGAAATGCACTTTCACTTGCTACTTGCGTACAATTAAACCATTTATTTAGAGCATTGCATTTTTCTGCATAAATTCTCACAATTATGCTGAAGAAATCCCAGTGGTGATTTGCTAGATCACTCACAGAGCCTCAATCGAGAAAATAATGTGACACTGCTAGACATCAATATTTCTGACATTGATGTGTTTCTCAAACGCCTGCACCATAAAGCGCTCTCGATCGCTACCCTGTGTGAGGGGCGCTATATAAATGCAAGTTGTTGTTGTTATATGCTTCAGAATTAATACGTTCTGAAACACAAAAGGATTATAGTTAATAACTTCACCTGAAATCCTGATGAAGTTTATAGGCTTTCTTCTGTCATATTCCTTTTACACAGATGTCAGTTCCAACCGTATGAGGAACAAATTCTTTTGCAAGGACTGTCAAACTGTGTTGTCAGCGTGTCTAGAGCACAGTGCGTAAGAACAATGACCCTTTTAGTCTTCGCTGTGTGAAAAGGGACTGGAACCAGATTGAAATCAAAAATACTAGAATAATACAATGCAAACTCCACATGGCGTCACCAATTAGAAGAATGGGAATCAGGAGTTGAGATGGAGTCTTATGTGGATTACAAACCCCTGCATGGGCTAATTGGGCCAAATAACCTGTTTCAATATTGTAAGATTCTGTGTAATTCTATATAATTAAAAAGTGCCTGTTTAAGGTGTCAGCTTGGCTGAGTTGGGAGCACTCTCACCTTTGGGTCAGAAGGCTGTGGGTTCAAGCCCTATTTCAGGACTTTTAACTCACAACAACTTGCTCCAATATAGTGCTGGGGTTACGCTGCATTGTTGGAGGTGCCGTCCTTTGGATGAGAATTGCAGTTTTTTCTTTTTAACGCTGATTGACGATAGCATTGGTCTGCACTGCAGTTGCAAAATGAAAGTCTTGCTACCTCTCTACAAGAAAAACACACTTGCATTTATATAGTGCTCTTCATATGGGATAGCATCACACAGTGAGTGCTTCAACAAAGTGAGATCAGGTCAGAGCAAAACACCAAGGTCAGTCTGTTACATTAAAGAAGGTTAAGTGAACGCTCTTAACATGGGTGTGGTGCTTGAAACAACTGAAGAACCTGAGGGATTTAAGGGGAAAAAGGGGAAAAAATACTCTGAACCATGTACAGATACAGTGTTAAATGTAACTTGGGACGTCCTCCCGACATGAAAAGCGCTATACAAATGTAATTTTGTTGCTGTTGTTGTTGTTCACAAGGACTAGTTCGGAATATTATCACTTCAACAAAAGTACACTCATATTTGCTCAGGCAATGTTACAGAAAAGACTTTTCACTGCATTAAAGAAAAATTGTGCACGTGGTTATGTCTGTTTTGAACGTACGCTACGTGTTCGAGGAGTGAACGCTCTTCACAATAAGTGTGGTGTTTAAAACAATTAAAGAACCTGAGGAGTTTCAGAGAAAAAAAGGTGGGGGGGGGGGGGGGAAATCACTTGAGAACGTTACATGTATTCCGAATCGTGTTATATCAAGCAAAGAGGTACAAAGTTGATTTCCACCTGCTCCACTTTTTCAAACAAACTGAAGCTGTTAGCTGGACAACACATTACAGTGTTAAATGTAACAGGTTGACAAGACCTCTGTGTTTTGCTCTGATCTGACCTGACCTAACCCAAGGGTTCCAGTGGGGAGGTTCATTGCTGCACTTAACCACAGGAAACTTTGCTGAAGAATTCATCTTCCAAAGGAAATTTTACTGTTATTTTGATAATAATAATTCTGCAAGAGACTGAAGTCCTTGACTTTTCACACGAGATTCAGAAATGATCTAGAGGAAGACATTGATTATGATATAATATTCTAAATTTTGCCTTTGATACCGAGCTATGTGCTTAGGTGATTAATATGATAAATAAAAATATAAAACATAATAATATAATAAAAGAGAATGAATAACGTCTCAGTTTCATAGTAGTTGTGAAACGGATTCAACCCCCAACCATCTAATACCTTTCCACTGGTGCTCAGTTTTATACTGGTCAGCGTTTAAAATTTAAAGAGTTTCGGTTTGTTCTATTCATTATATGCTTATAAACTTGCTTTTGTGAAGAAATCATTATTCCTTTGTCACTGAGAGCCATAAAAAAAACATCCTGAATAAATGTAACTTGACAGTTGTTGTTTATCTACAATCGGCTATAGCACAGCTAAGCCTAAACTTAAAATAAAACCTGTTGTGAACATAGAAGTGTTAAGATAATGACTAATCCAAGTCTTCATTATGTTGTCTGTGCCACTTTACTGACAAATTAATTTGCAGAGAGCTGTTAATCTAAATGTTATCTCTCTCCCCTATTTTTCAAACTAATCTCCACTGTCCTGAGTTACGGGTGAGAACAACTCAGCACTGGCAAACAATTCTTTTCCACATCCACTCTTGGTTGCTATTTTGTAACCTAAGCATTTCTAAATGAGTGACCTTTTTGTATTTTATTTATTCTCTTTAGGACATGCTTTTCACAGCTGCCTGATCACAGTTGCTCCTAACATTGTGCTATTTCTCCAGAGTCGTGAATAGTGCCACTGGGATTGCAGACTGTAAACTTCCATTTCAATGCTGCTTTTATTTTAATTCATTTCATTTCATTTTGTATAGCTGGTAATCATTGCCACTATATAAAGGGTGAGGACAAATGGTCTTAAACAGTGGGTGTAAATTAAGAAATGAAATTCACATTGCAATCGACATTTTAAGTGCTCTGGGACGCCGCCCAGCGTGGAGGGCGCTATATAAATGCAAGTTGTTGTTGTTGACAGTATATTCGCAAGATTTCACCTCTACAGGAGTATTATATACATGATAAAATATTAGGAATGTGCAAGAACGAGCCAAAGCAATCAGAGTGTGGTTCCATTCGATGGATTGCCTTGGTTCTAAGAATTACGTGTTATTAAAATGATTGCCAAAGGTGTAGAAAGTGGAGTCAACATTCCATCTCATTCAATGGTACCCTTAATCATCCTTTTCTTTTGAGATTTGGATTAAACGGAGTTTCTGAATTGAATCGAAACACCCACACAAACAAACTGAAAGATGATGGTTTAAGTGATGAGTTTCTAATTAGAAGTCAAAAGCCTAAATTTCCACCCAGATTTCCTGCGTAAAACCACTTTGTCTTCAAATTTGAGCTCGCACAGGATTGTGGATTTCTTTTTAAATTCAGCATTATAATTTGTTAAGAAGGATTTTTTTTTAGGAGCTGTGGGAAAATTGGCTTCTAAATTAATACTGAATTCAAAGAACTTGATTCAGGCACTGGATATGTAGTGCAAACATTTTCAAATCCATTTCTTGTTTTCAAATCGACCACTACGTTATGAAAATACAAACTGTAGATGATGCCCCATAGTGCTTTTTTTCAGTTTGGTTCCAGTCAAATTAGATACTGTGATATTGTGAATTCTTTAACTGAACCTTCACTTTATGACCCTTTTTTTTAATAATGCAGAAGAAAACCAATGTTGACTTGTAACTACATAATGTCACAGGTAATTTGCTGTAATGAAGTTGCCTTGGAGACAGATATTAAAAGGCCCACATATCTCATCCCTATTAGAAAATTCTATTTCTGTCAAAATGCAAAGAATATTATTATTACTTAGAATTTGATGTAGATCAATCTGTCCAATACAAACAGGTTTTGTAATGGATTCTATGGGATAGCAATCAATACTGTTGTTGTTACCATGTATAAGGGTTGCAGGAGGCTGTATTGAGGCTGCATAATATTGTTTAATATTATACATTTATACGTATTTATATATAACATATATTTTCAGCTCTATAATATATATTTTTTTTAAATTAAGATCCACGCATTATTTTAAGCGACAATCTTTACCTTCTTTAAGGAAACATTACATGTTGTTTGCAGCAATGTGCTTCATTGGTGATTTAAGCAATACAGGGCAGAATTCTGAGGTACTCATATAAGAGTCACTATGGCCAGGTGTTCGTAAGGTTTTAATCAATCACTCTTTTAGTCATTTTATTGGCTGGATGTTTTACAAGGGCGGAAACTATCTCTGTGCTTAAGAGCATTCAAATCAGTCTGAGGGTTCTACGTATATGTGAATATAACAGCACATATAGAATGAAGAAACAAAAACATAAATAATAAACCAAAGCAATGATTTACTAATAAATTATTAGTCAGCCAAAATATATCAAATTACTGCTCCACAGTGCCCACAAAATGGCAAACTCCACCTACTGCAGAAGAGGTAAGCGGATGAAATTTAGTTATTTTGTTTTACATTTACAGTTTATTCTAAATTTCTTCTTTAAAAATAAAAATCCAATCATGAAGATTCGATAATACTGGGCTTCATTTTCTGGTAAGGTATTAAATTCCAGGTGCAGTTTTCTCCAACCCAGTGAGTGAGTAACTTACACTTAAAATGAACTCAAAGCAATTTGAATAATTTTCTCATGATTCTGACATCTGGTAACTAATTCAAAATGAAATAACCCAATACAATCTCACTCAGGACTGGAGTGGCTGGAGTGAACTAATATGATTCACCAAATTACATTTGGTTCTCTTGAGGCTGAATTCTGAGTCACCTGTTGCCTAGTTTCATCTCATTGAGCCCACCCCGCACAGTTATCTTAAGTAGCTGTTAATTGTATCGTCCACCTACAAATCATTTGAATGAAACATTAAACTGAGGTCCTGACTGCCTGTTGTCAAAGATCCCACACCGCTACTTGGAAAGAGAAGGGAGTTTCTCCTGATGTTCCTGGTCAACAATCCCCCAGATAAAATCGGTCAATCACTTCATGGTTGGTTGTGGGACATTGCTGTGTGCAAACTGGCTGCCACATTCGTCTTCAAATACATTGCACTTCACAGTAAAAAATCAGAGTGAAGCTCTTTGAGACTTTGTGCCGACATGATAAGTGGCTTCAATAAGTGAAAGGATTATCAATTCCCGGGAAGCAAAGAAAGATACTGAAATCTGAAATCAGGAGATACTGAGATCAGAGGAATAAATGGAATTAGCTCTTCTTTTCCAGTTGGGATAATTGTCAACAACACTCAATATCTGTAGAAAAATTGTAATTAGCGTGTTGCTTCTGTTTCATATCGCTAACTACTATTATTGTTCAATTTGTATGTGCCTCTCACTATTCTGACACAGTCACCAAAGAACAAAAGAATTGCTGCCAACTGATAGCGAGCATGGATATTTCAAGCAACATTTTGGTTGATGTATATACATTAGATGCACCAACAAACTGATGAAGAAATAATGATTCTCTGTCAGGGTTTCATTGAATATCTCTGACGCATGATTGCTGCTCACGATACAGTGCTCTTGTACCCATTGATGAACTAATCAGAAGTCTGTAATAACACACCAGGCTACAAGTCACCATCTGATGCAAATTCCTTTACGTCGTATCTAACGTGTTAAAAATCACTGCTAAATTCATCCCTTCAATGCAATAACAGGAAGGCAATTTTGGGCTTCTCCTTCAACCTCTCAGGAAAAATCTGGGTCGAGAGCTATATCCCAATGAGTAGTAATTCCACCTGGATCTAGATTGACCTCTATTAACATAACATATCATTGTGGCCCGAATTCGTCAATTTTTTAGGTTCATTCATTTTGTCGTATTTTTTTGCAGAAAACGGGAATCAAAGTTAAAACAATTGAATTTATGGTCTAGGCTGACACTCCAGTGCAGCTCTGGGGGAACGCTGCATTGTTAAGCCATTCTTTGCTAAGATGCTAAGATATTAAACTGAGTTCCTGTCCCATCTGTGTAGGTAGAGATCCCATGACACCATTCAAATAGAGAAGGGAGTTTCTCCTGGTGTCCTGTCCAAGTAGAAAGAGAATTATAAAGTTCAAGCACATTAATATGCTTGTTAAACATCTTAATTTTTTTTAATCGCTATCTCATAGAATTTGATTTTCCTGTTGCATTACATGTGCGGTGGAATACAGAGATACACAGGAATAATGCAGCGAGTGGAAAAGCAAACTTAGAAATAAATTGTGGTTCATTGTCGACATCTTCTGGCCCATGTTTGCCATTACACGTCATTATCCAAGTTCAATAATAATAATCCTTGCATTTGATCTCGCGCCTTAATCACGTCTTCTTGACGTCTCAAATCGCTTCACAGAATATACCGCAAAGTGAATTGACTGGATATTTTGTGGGCGAAACGCGGCAGCCAAGTGCGCACGGCAGCGTCCCACGCACAGTCGTGGATTGATTCCATTTTTTGGTCAGTCTGACACAGGGTTGTTCAGTATGTCAGTAAGTCAACAACAACAGCAACAACGAAGTACATTTGTAGAGCGCCTTTCACGTCGGGAGGACATCCCAAGGCGCTGCCACGAACCACTCGTGGCGAGTTGGGATTCCAGATGCGGCTCGGTTGCATTTTGAATAAGTAAATAAAAACTGAGTAATCAACACCACTTTTTGGCCCGTGATATCAATGCTCATAGTCACACGCTGTACACATGTGTACTTTGACCTTTTTGGCGCTTTTGTTAGTGAATTGAAATCCGAGACTATTCGAGCAATTAGCTTCCCCCTGACCTACCGGAGCTTCGGGTTGCTGGGTTAACAGACGCTGAGCGGGAAGAATCCCTGGTGACTGGTTGGCATTCTGTTTCGCATTTCGCTTTGAATTGGACTGAGTCATTGAAGGAACATACTTTGGCACCATGTGGCAACCTCTGGTTGTTCAAGCAGCCAGCCAGCCAGCCAGCCAGCCAGCTATCCTCAGGTTCCCAAGTGAAAACAAGCAGTGAGATGTTGAACCTGTTGCTGTTTTGCCTGTTCTTTCATGTGTCTGTCTCCATCTACACTTGCCTGCAGTGGCTGTTGGGTTACCTGTCTATCATTGTCTGGAAAGTTTTAGTTGAGGAAAGTGGTCTGGGTTGTTCTCTCTCCTTGCAATGTGTCTGGATGCAATCTCTCTGGCTTCCTCTGGGTGTGGGAGGGAAAGCCTTTGCTTGTGCTTCTGGTCTCTTGGTCTATGTCCAGCTGAGCTCTATGTGTGTGTGTGTGTGTGTGTGTGTGTGTGTCTCTGGGTCTCCCCTACCTCACAGAGAGTGGAATGTCACTGTGTCTGACGCAGGATGGTAACCAGGGGGTTTTAATGCACCAAACACAGAGGGAAGTGGGGGCCAGAAATAGCACAAGTTACCCTCGGATGCAAGGGGCAGGCAATTGGTTCCAAATACGTTTTTTTTTGGGGGGGGAGAGAGAGAGAGAGAAAAGAGGAATGAGATCATATAAACCAAGAGATTGCAGTTATGTTTTGGAGGATTCCTCCCTCCCCCTCTCACTGTATTGCTGGAAGTGGTGAAACTTTAAGGGAATCACTTGTGTAAGGTAACCCACTCCCACCCCCAACCCCCACCCCCCACCACCTCCCTTGAGGTTCCTCAGAGCAGGGTTTGGGTTTGGGTTGGGTTTGACAGGCAGGGAGTTTGGCAGATCAAGGCACTGATGGACAGAGTGCATTCTGCACCAGGGTTGACCAAAGCTCACACATAATAATTGCTCTTTATTCCCAGTTCCATGGAAATCAAAGGAATTCAAAAGCTTTGGTCATCTTATCACCCACCACAATCAAACTGCCTGGTAACTTGGACCATTGTGTATATACTGGACTGTATTTGTTATGAAACCCACACTTTGTTTCGATAAACAAACACATTCACACACACATATATATATATATACTGAAGTATTGTAAATAAATGTGTAATTTTTCAAAGGTGTTAATAATAAAACCACATTGATTGGACGACTGTAAAACGGACGTTTATTTCAAAGAAATAGTTCTCTGCAGGTCTTAGATACAATGAATGCATTAAATACAAACCTCTATTTGTATGGTTTATTGCACCTGTTGAGTGTCCTGTTGCATTGTTAACAGAATAGGAATTTTAATACGATTTGCTTCAAGTACCAACCCCTCCTCTAGTATGTGTGTGGGGGGGTGAGGGGTGTGGGGGAGAGAGGGTTAAGACTGATGGGAGTAAATCAATGAATCATATCCATCCTATGCTGCATTTTGTTTTTAAATAAGCAAAGTTATTTTTGGCTGCCTCTTTATCTGGCTCTACTGACATCTGTTGGACATTTTAAACACACTTGCAGGTGGAATGTTGCATTAATAGTGTCCAACACAGCTAGAAATTGTATTTTGTGGCCAATCCACTTTACAATATATCCCGTGAAGTGCTTTGAGATATCTCAATGACATGATAAGGCGCTACATCAAATGCAAGGATTATTATTATTATTATAAACGGCGTTTGGGAATGGTCCATGGCTTCTCTTTCATTTCCCAGAAGCTTTATTAGCATTTGAAAAAACTATTTTAATAATAATAATAATCCTTGCATTTGATATAGCGCTTTTCACGTCGGGAGGACGTCCCAAAGCGCTTCACAGAACACACTGTAAAGTGAATTGACTGTATATTTGTGGGCGAACGCGGCAGCCAATTGCGCACAGCAATGTCCCACAAACAGTCGTGGATTGAAAATGACCAATTTATTATTGTTTTTGGTTTTGGAGGGATTATTATTAGGCTCTGTGTGGAGTAAGGAAACTTGCCCAAGGTTTCGCCCTCTGCCTGGAATTGAACTCAGGTCTCTCACTTGCAAAGCGAGTGCTCTAACCACTGAGCTACAGGACTTTTTGTTGATTAGAGACAATGGAGAAGATATATAAATCAGACTCCTCGCCCCCACATCAACCTACGCAGGATGAATGCGGCATTAAATAGTTGGGCGATAATGATTTGGTTCTACAGTACTGTGTAAACCAGAGAAATTACAAAGTTGCACCAAAGGATGTAAAATCAATATAATTTGTGAACTGTAGAACACATTGTATTCTGTTCAATCAAAACAACGGAATCACCGAAAGATGTTAACAATCATTTTTTTTTTGAGTTCAGGTGTTTGAGTTATAATAATAATAATAATAAATTATAGGTGTTTGAGTTCAGTTGTAAGAGTATAGAAACTGCCAAAGGAAAGAAGCAGAAAAATCGGTGGGCAGTTAAATAAATAAGTAGCACGCCACCTGGTTGTTGATACTTGACAATGTTTTTTTAAACTCAAAGAAATCCATTTAAACATATTAACCTTCAGTCTAGTATATGTGGATTTGTTGAATTTTTAGCAGATTTTGTTAAAGTCTATGCTTTGTACTTACCCTCTCATAGAGATGCGGAACAAATTCACAGCACAAAACGGTGCAAACAAAAGGGACAACAAAATCACCTGGAGAGGTGCCTTCCGGGATCATTTTCTTCATTGCAAACCTATATTCTAAAGCCACATTTAATGCAACGTGTTTGGATTACTCTATTTCTGAAAAAAGGTCATCTTTATTAAAGGTAAGTTGATTTAAAAAAACACAAATAATACACAGCAGTCTCAAACCACACCTCGCTCTTGAATCGAGAATGGAGATATGAATTGGTTATTTTTTAAGCTCCTTTAAAAGGGAGATTCCAGCTTCTCCTTTTGTAAATAGAAATGTGTAACGTGTACAAGAAGGTACAAAACCCTACCAGAAGGGAGACGAGGTGAATTTTTTTTACTCAGAGAGTTGTTACGGTCTGGAATGTACTGCCTGAAAGGGTGGTGGAAGCAGATTCGATAACAGCTTTCAAAAGGGAATTGGATAGGTACTTACAAAAGAAAAAAATGCAGGTCTATGGAGTGAGAGCAGGGCAGTGGTACAAATTGGATAGCTCTTTCAAGGAGCTGGCACAGGCACGATGGGTCGAATGGCCTCCTTCTGTGCTGTAAGATTCGACAAAATAGGCACGTGCGATATCAGAGGGAACAAAAAGCAAACAGGTGTACTGTGTAAACTGGGTAATTGTCACTGTAAGTTGGGAGCTACAGAACTCAAGCAGCAAGTTGGGAGATATTATGGTGATGGCAAAGTAAGGTCATTTGAAAACTCACAAGCATACTTTCTTGACATTAAACTGTTTCGACTTAATTGGATGCAAGTTTTCAATCTTGTTTTCAACAGGACAACCTGTGTAGAAAGTGCAGAGAGATATTGGAAACTTTTCAGTATTCATTAATAAACTGAAAAGCAAACCTAAGAGGTGGAATTCTGATGCCAATATGGAAATAGTTTAATTTCTGCCCTTTAAAGATTCAAACTTGTATTTGAATATTAAGTTGATTCAGTAATGACTTCCCATAAATCCAAATAAAACAAAATCAACAGTCTTTATCAATGCTTGGATGGTCCATTTATTGTTCATACTTTCAAGAGATTACCAAAGTATGATTAAATTAGACGTGATTTTGATACAAATTTAGTCAATTACAAAGGCATTATGTTGTTCCTTGATTTGGAAAAAGAATAGATTCTTCTCTAAGTGGGTTGTAATTCTATTCAGAAAAGGTACTTAACAAATCAATGCTGCAGATTGTGAAACATAAGAACAATGACACTAACTAGGACTGATTGATAAATTATGTTAAATGTCCACCTTATCTGAAGTTTTATGATGCTTTGGTTATTTAAAATTGTTGCTTATCCTTGTATCTGTTCTATCCAGTAATGTAGAAGGAAAGGCATGATGGCTTTGCCCTGTGAGCAGTCCACGTTGAAGAAAGAAATTGTGCGAATCAATGAATGTGGGATTCTTGGTGACGCCTGGAGGAATTATATCGACAGAAAAAATAAAATTTTGCAGTTTCTTGGGCAGAATTTGAATGCGGACCTCTTGAGGCGCTACAAAACAAGATTTGAACTTCTGAAGAAATGCTCTTATTATATAGATGTTTTACCCAAATATTTAACATTAGGAGACCAAAGTCAGCTTCAGCCCGAGGTACTCTACCAGCTGATTGATCCAGGCAAATTTCTACGGATGAAAAAAATAGGCACCAATCAGGTCAAAATCCAGCTCCTCTTACTGAAGGAGTATCTGAGCGAGCTGAAATGTGGTCGCGAAGAGTTAAAGATCATCACAAAGATATCGGACGTGACCATGTTTCTTTTGCATTGGAACACAACCTGTGCTAGGCTGGGACTTCTCTCCAACACATTAAAGAACTTCATTTCAATCCTCATCCCCAGCAAACTTCACGTAAAGCACCACCTCACGAGCGATGCAAAGTCAAACAAAATACCTCAGCTCAGACTGGTTCTCAGGACCAAGATGCCCGTTGTGTTTGATCGAAAAGAATCAGTCGCTTCTCAGAATTCGGTGGCACTGAAGTGGTTTATCCTTGGGGAACCCGCACTTCATGAACAGTACGAACTGAAATATAAACTAGTGGAATCCAACTGCTGCAGCGGGAAGGACCGGTGTGGCGTTGTTGCTGTAACGTCAAACAACGCTGAGATCAGTGACCTCCTGCCCGACAGTTCGTATGAGTTTACCATTGCACGAGCAGAAAATTACGCAGTTGTTTATTCAATATGGTGTGACGCTTTGATCCTGAAAACAAAGGCAGCAGTTTGTCCAGAATATCTTGATAATGAAATGTGCTGATTCACATAGAAATATTGCAATAGGCATTTTAAGCTGATAAATGCTAAATCAAGTATCAGTCTCTGGTCCACCTGAATATTCCCTTAACGTATTCAGAAGCTTTGAAGTAAAACAAACAGGAAACCTGCTGCATGGACAATGCCATTCGGCAAATGCGTTGAATGGATAGTCAGATCAGATTGCTTTATATTGCCATAGTTTTACGGAGAAATGTTCCTTCTAAAAATCTGCAGTATTCTAAGCGAGCAATGCATTTATTAGGTCCTGATATTAAGCACAATTCCTAGATTAAGAAGATTGACGAATGACCCCTTCACAGGTCTCTGCCTTGTAGTTGATTGCCTGGCGGTGCACAAGAGATGGCCAAGATAATTCTTGGGAGATTCTTTCCCTCTTCCTATGAAGATGTACCTGGTTTTGGCTGAGCACTTGGCCCTGGTGGACAGGCAAAGATTGGAAGTTACCATGTGAAGGATCAAGCCTGCATTCTATGACAAAATGCACTGGAATACCACTGCAATAATCATGTGCATTTATACATCGCCCAGTCTAATGTAGTTAGGCCTCATGAATGAAACTCGTGAGATCTGACAAATTAAGGTTTTACCTAATTATTAAGGTTTAATTTTCGTGTTAGATGTTTGATGCTGTTAACAATGTTGTACTTCTGGAAGAACTAATGGTAAAAAAAACTGTTTCGCTAGGTGATTTGGCATAATAGAATGATCTTCAATTGTATCAAATTCTGTGCTCCACCATTCATTTTTAAATACTTTCAATTGTTTGACTAAACTGCAGACATAACTGTCCATAAAACCCAAAATATTGGTCATCCTGAGCAGGCTGGAGTACACAGCAGCAGCTTTGGGTCAGAATATTTGGAAATACACCACACGCACACAGACAGTCATTTTTAGCAAATTTATTTTCCATTTCCTCATTTACCTAATTCCCCTTTTACAAAATGAAAATCATTAAAGTTTCAGTTTCAGTGCAAATTCTGATAATCAGCTACATAAACATAAAAGGGTACACAAGTTGAATATTTCCCACTGGAAAATTACATCCAAAATAATTTATAACCTCAAGAAGTTAAGGAGCCATGAAGGATGGCTCTACGATCTAGTGTGGAGTGACGAATGGGCTGTACTCTCTGTCATTCACCATTCCCTATCAATAGTTACCACCTGATTTAATGAAAACTGTAGAGAACTTGCTGGGGGGTGGGGGGGGGGGGGGGAGTTAGTTACAAGGTAGTCTGGTACCAAAACATGTGAAGTGTTCTGCTCTGCACTATGTGTCAATGGCAATTAATCCCCAAACTGCATGCACATGATCTGGGGCCAAGTCCACAAGTACAGCAAAGAGGTGAGGCAAGGTGACTAACCAATAATTAAATCTATCTACCAGCTGCAGAGTGCCACTGACATTGACTGCACAAACAAAGGCACCCAATGTTGCCTCCTTAGTCAAAGTGCAAAGTACATAATGGCTAAAAAAAAGAGACTCGATCGATCATTCCAGATTTAAGGCCTTACAATGGCATTTAGGCATTTTTACAAAAAAACTATCCAGTTGAATACATATATATACATATTTTAAAATAATCAATTTGAATATAATTTTCCACATGACGTTCACAAGTTTGGACGCAAAATTGATGTTTAACTCGGTTTACATTCTCAGAATTCTGTTAAAGGAATGAGCAGTGTATGTGAAGAGCTGAGACTAAGCTGCACAGTGTCTACAAAGAATTTGGGGTGGGAAGTACAGAAACGAACAGACATTAACAAGATTTCCCAGTGATCACTACCATTGAGTGTGATGAATTCTACGTATCTACTAACGTACGCTTCCTCAATATCCGACGATGCAGAGTTTGATAATCAAAGGATTATTGAAACCACTCGCAAAAAAACTTGAGGAATTGCACGTTTGTATAAAATATGAATATCTGCTCATTATATTCAATGGAAAATTAATTGCGAAACTCACTTGTATTCCAGACAGTCGATTCCTAGAATTTATTCGAAATAAATGATTCTCAGTAGCTCACCAATCTATCCACCATTCAAACAACTTAAATCACTTCCCCATTGTTCCTCAGCAACTGTTATCAAAGATCAGATTGGGGGACACATATTAAAATCAGTTAAACAGATAAAACAGGTACCATTCTTCAATAACTTCAGTTAAACCGAAAAACGAACATATTTCTCAAATCATTTGATGCAATGTAAAAGAAAAATCAAGTCTAAAGGAGCTGTAACTTGAATTTTATGCCAGTTGTAAAAGCAAGACCGAAGCGATTGTAAACTTCCCCTTTAAGAGAATTCAACGCAAACGGCCACACAACGAGAAGCTCCTGTACAGCATTTGTATAAACAGTTTTGACAAAAAAATTCAATACCAGCGCAATGCAAATATCCTGGTCAAGGATCACTCACTTCAAAAGGGAAGGTCCACCTCAAACCCTTTCCCACCCACTCCCTCAACACATTAGCCACCGTTCTACTGCTCAGACAACAACTAGCTACTAGGATACATGTTCAAGAGATTCAATCCACTCACAACCTCTACCTATCACCTTCCCACATGGATAATTGCAAGCAAACCCACCTCCTATCCTCCCACTCAACTGAAGAGCATTAGTGCACCCGGCCACTGTACTTACAACGTATTCTACTCAACAACTGCTCCTGTTGCACAGAACTTTGCAGTTCTGACGAAGAGAGCGGTAATTGCTAGCTTCATAAATTTCCGTGTAAAACGAGGTAAAGTAGGAAACAGCGACAGTAGCGAGACGAGACCCTGATGGAATAAAGTACATTATTTGCAAATCTGCTTTTTTGGGGGGAGGAGGGGGTGGAGGGCATCAGGTTCACAGAACAGTGTTGTCAAATTCTACAGCCACAAAAGAAATGCCGTGAGTGGCTGGTAGCTGGAGGTAAATTTCACCAGTGTTTATGAAAGGGAATATTGTGCTGAAATTTTTCATGACCCCCCCCCCACCTCACCCCCTTAAAAAGACTGGCCATAAGATGCAAACCAAAGCAATCGTGTCTTTTTTTTCCCGCCCCCAATCGTTTATGGTGTCTTCGGGTCTTTTTTTGGGGTGAGACCGGGAAGTTTCTTGAGCAGTGCTTCGTGATCCATCCCAACAGTGGCTACAAGACCTCCGCTATTGGAGGGAGAGTCTTTGTAATCGATGCTGCCCCCTTCAATGGTGGTCATATGACCTCCCAAAGCCTCCAGTATGGCGTTCCCAGCACAGATATCCCACTTCTTAATGAAGGTCACGTGGATGTACAGGTCTGCGTGATGAAGCTGGCTGGCTTCCTCAATGTCCAAGAGCGAGAGAACTTTGTACCCTGTTGTGCACCGAAGCAAAAACAAAGAGTAATTCTATCTTCCTCAGTAAATCAGACTTATAGATTCATTCACTATGAAAAGAGGCAGCAGCCACAAAGTGTATCTGTGCATTGGGAGGTGCATTGTGGCACAAATTTATTCAGAACAATTCATGATTTTAATCCAGTCTTGGCTAAATTAGGCATTTTAATTTTTCTTCGTATTTTGGTTGCACAGAGGATTATCTATGAAGCATATTACAGTCGGCTGTAGGCAAGATTAGATTACAATTATAGGAATGTTCCCTCGTCTTGTCACTGTTACAGAGGGCGTGATCTCTATTCACTGCCCCATTGAAGGTGCTTGTTTTGGTCTATCGCTGATTCCCCAAGCACAGCAAGCCTCTGCTTGCCCACCTACCTAATGCTCTGCTCACAGGCATCCTTTACGGCAGTGAATATTTTGTTTGTGATGAGCTCACAGACCAAATTAATAATAATGACTAATCCTTGCATTTGATATAGCTCCGAGACGTCTCAAAGCGCTTCACAAAATATAATGCAATATAATATAATAATATAATGACTAAAAAAAAAACGTACTCATCAATGCAAATGAATGATATCAGCGCTCGGGAATGGACGAAATTTACAATCGGACACTCAGGACGTACTTAATCTACAGTCAATAGTGGAACGCCTTGCTGAAAGGGCTCAGGACTGACAGGTCAAATGGAGTATGTGCCAATTTGTGTGTGGAGGTGTGGGACCAAAATGCATTTTTAAAAAAATCTGTCATTTAAAAAAAACGTTGTCAGACTTAAATGAAACTTCTGAACTAGGATGCAATTGATGTAAGCAACAGGAACTTGGGAAATGTCCTGATATCCCATATACACAGTCCGTCCCTGTTTATGGTGTTAATCCACAGATCTTTATGGCCTGAGGTTGTACAGGGTGGGAAAGAGAAGCAAATCTATTTTATTCCTGAATGGAATGACCTACCTGCTCCTCCTGCAGGAATAATGGAAGTTCCATTTCCAAAAGCAACAGTCGAGTAAGATTTCACAGTTCCTGCGTGAGATCTGGAAACAATTACTGTAGGAGATTTCTCATTGTAGGATTTTCGCTTATGAACATTTGATGCACCTCCAACCATAGCCCAAGCTACAAAACAGAAAGTGGGTTAAATAGTAATAATAATTATTATTATTAATCATAATAATAACAATCCTTGCATCTGGTATAATGCCGAGAATGTCAACAAGTTTCAAAGTGTTTTACAGTCTCTGTAAAGTGAAATGACTAAGCACTTGTCTCTGAGCACTTGTTCCGAACAGATGGAACCTCGGTTTAATGACTCATCCAAAGGTTTGCACCTCTTGACAATGCAATGCTCGGTCAGCACTGATTTGGAGTGTCAGCCTCGCCCTCGCATGAAGCTTGAGCCCACACCTATCTCATTCAGTGAGAGAGAGTGCTATCACTGACTTGGCTGACGCAGGATATACTGGGAACAACAACAACAACATGGATTTATATAGCCGGACGGCGTCTCAGAACGTTTCACAGCAACGGATCCCGGGACCGAGCCGGGGGGAGGGGGAGGAAGGTGACCAAAGGCCCGGTCGAAAAGAAAAGTCTTCAGCAGAGACCTGAAAATAGGAAGGGAAGTAGGCAAGGGGTGGTCAAGTGCTACAAAAATTTAAACAGGTTTTACTTCTTAAAGTATGTCAATTGTAACCCTAATTACCGTAGGTGGGACACAAGTAGAAACCAATAATCTCCTCCACAGTATAGTACCCAATTATTGTACTGTCACTTTGTATTGTAATTATGCCTCCCCCTTGCCTAACTCAACAACGCAATAAACTGAACATGGGAAAGGGAGAAAAATTAAACACACCGACCAATAAAGAACACACATGCCAGAGCTCAGCCTACACAACATATCTCTACCAAAAGCCAGTGATAGGGTCATACAACCAGAATAATAAACCAGAGGTAACCATATACAGTCAGGGCCTTTTTTGTCAACCAAGGCAATGATTTGAGATAAAGCCATTTTTATTTTCTAGGCTCTATAAATTTGCCCTCAATGAAAACAGGTATAATTACGTAAACCGTGGTCCTAACACAGTCTCTTTGTACATACAAGGCCACTACTGTCTCAATGCAGTTATAAATGTTTTCTTTGTTCTTATGTGGCATGAAAGGATCATTATACTTGACTTTCATTCAAGGACAAGCAATGCAGAAAAAAACTAGTACCCAAGGAACTTTTTCAGTGGAGAAGCTATCGATACAAACAGTTTAGCTCTGACACAACTTGCTGCAAGTAATATTGAGCTGGTTCCCTAAGGGAGCAATAACTTAATTGATTAGGTCATGCTTTACTTAGTAGGGCACAAGCCTCAGCACTGAAGTAGTTTCTTCTCATTACTTTACTGTTCTCCACCATTATAACTCTTTCCTTTATTTCTTCAATCAGAACATGCTAATGCTGATTGATTGATCGAAATATTGAACAACAGGTTATATATAAGGGAACATCGCTATTGGAATCCTTTTCTCTTTATACCTTTAAAGTTCAGGACCTTTCTACTCATTCTAACATTTCGACTTAATTTCTCTTTATCACATTGGTAAATTCAGATATCCATCGTATAAAGTCCGAACAAAACCAACTCTCAAGTTTCCCCAAACTGGCTTGCTCCCGCACCCCAGCATCACATTTAACAAGTTCAAATCACAGCCAAGCAGAAAATAGCTGCCGAGATCCACTTTAGCCAAATAGGTAACAAAACTGAGATATATATTGACAACTTACCGGTATATTTTGAAAACGGTTTGTGTATAACTCCAATAACTGGTTTACCATCGACGGCCACGCAGACCATAGTTGTTACAAAGTGTCTCAGATCCTCTGCAAAAAAAAAGATAGTCATAAAAGTTCAGAAAGTGAAAACAGGAAAGTAAACGCAAACTGATCAATCCCTGAAGTTGCTTCAAAAACAACCCCTCCCTCACCAATATTTCTGCTCTCCCTATTTTCAAAAGGTACTTGTCCCCATTTGCTTCCTTCCAGGATCTGATTCCACCAGTACCTGCAATACCTCATCCAAATGATTATTGGCCATGTGAAAACCTCAACAGTGAACATCAGAACACCAGTAAAAAGTGGGCCTGATACAATGACAACTGAGCCCATCCTGGATTAATAATACATTGCACGTGTGCACAGAAAGCCATTTCGCTTCAAAGCTTCCGACTAGCTTTTTGGCTTTGAAATATATCTGCGCTCTGGATCTTGTTTTTGTTCCCCCTCATCACTTCCTGTTCACCGATTTAGTGATAAGCCTTGTTTTCGTTCCCAATACTATACTGAATGCATTTGTTTGTGACTCTAAGACATTAGGTCTCAGCTGTTTAACAGCAATACTCAAGAGCAGAAAAGATCCTCAGATTATAATTCACAATCTATCAGTCCATAGCCTCCCTAAGGTGGGGGTGGGGGGAGGAAAGTGGTGGGTTGGGGTATGCACAGCCTGAGGGAGGAATTAAGTTCTTAGCACTTTGTAAACCGTTTCTGTCTTGTTTATCCAAGACTAGAACTGGGCCTGCACTATTATGAATGCTCTTTCTGTACCGATTTTGAACAGGAGGAAGTCGTAACAAGACATTCTTGTTCCAAGGTTAAAGTTATGCAGAGATCAAATTAAATAGCCGATGTATTTTCAAGGAACCAATGTAGTTGGAATCCGATGCAACTTAACTCACTGAAAGTATATCTAAATGTTGAAAGAAACAACTGTCCACTGACAAATTTAACCCTCATATAAAGTAGAATTAAATCCCAATAGTAAAGCCACTCCAATTCTTTACTTATTTATATCCATTAAATTGTTCTGAACATTTCTCAGCAGTTTTTCTTTAAATTTCTGATCAGAGTAATGTCTTGAATTGACATCAAGACGGTTGCAATGACTTTTGTTTTGAAGGCAAAACTCCATTTTGATGAAATATGGACGTAAACGTAAATCTACCTGGAAGATAATACAAATCTCTGGTGTACACACATGGCAAGACTTTGCTGAATTTAAACGTCTTAGGAAAATACTGCTGCAGGGGAAAGCATTTTGAAGGTTAAGTCCTGTCTCCCTTTTATCAGCACCATATGCAAGCTTTATAAAATCCTCGACTCTTTAGTTGAGAAAAAACACTACTGCAAACCTCTGAGGAGAGATTATTTCAGCTCAGGTGGCAGTGACTAATTCCCACTCAGTCTGCAGCAGTTAGTGGCTGAGGCAGTGAGTGCCTGTCCTCAAAGATCCAGAATCAACATCTTTTCCCTTCTGAATATGCTAACCAGTGTGATCTCTAAACTGGTGCACTACAGTTAATAACTTTATTCTCTAATAGAATGCATTCAGTTGAAGCCAAGGCACACGTACTTAATTATATATAAAAAGAGATGGTCTTAGTACATCTGCTTCCAAGGAAATCCTGTTATGAACACCATTCTCAAATGGATGTGGGTCAGGTTTGTGTAAAGGAACCACAGAAGTCCACAGTGAAACAAGCTTTACCAGAAGAGTTATCGCTGGTGTCACTGCAACCAGAGAAACTGAACACGATTTGATTGTGAGTTCAAGTTAACTCCAAACAATCCAGGAATCAAACCCAGGAACTTTCTTGGTTTGCAAGTCTTAGTCATGTTCCAAATCATAAAGAGCAGGTGCACGGTGACTGGGAACTGAAGATGTCAAAAGGACTGTTTAATTTCAGTAATCGCCTCAATACAATATTCACAAAATGTTACTTCTGCTTTCTGCAAAAGGAAGAGTACAAAGGTCGTAGCGTATTGTATCCTGAGCTTGAGTTGTGGAGGAGTCATGTGGTAAATCGTCATTTTTCACAATGTTCTTACTGTTCAGTAGGTGAATGGTATCTACCTGTGTATTCCTGCGTTGCATCCAATGGATCAATCCACACTGTGATGCTTTCCGCTGGCACCATCTTGGCATCGACTATGCTTTCCTCGATGAAACTAGGAACTTTGGAATTCCACACGAGGGTCTTGTCTAATTTAGTGTCGTCGTGCTCTTCAGAAATCACCTAGACATCAAAACACAAAATTGCTACTAATAGACAATCCAAAAAAAAGCTCCAACCAATAACAACAATCCGTGCATTTGATATAGCGCTTTTCACGTCTTCTAGACATCTCAAAGCACTTCACAGAATATGCCGTAAAGCGAATTGACTGTATATTGTGGACAATATTATACAACTGGATGATCTTAGAAGTGTGAATGCTTTTGGAAATTATTTATTGCCAGCAACGGGCACGTTTTACTCCCTGGGATGCTACACCACGTGAAGGGTGCTATATAAATGCACGTTGTTGTTGGGTGTTGCAACTGACTGTATTATACTATCTGAGTGTCTGTCTTGTAAGCACGCAATCTGTATTACAGATTAAATAACACAGTCTGTTTCTGTCGTGTCTGCCTATGTACTCAAGTTGAATGCAACTCCAGACGTATACATTGCTATGAATTTAGGTGGCACATTTCAATACACTCCAAGGGGTCGTAGATTATGAGATTAAATTTGCATTGTTTCAAAATGATAATGATCACAAGGAACACATGCATAGTATTTTCAGTGAACATTCTGGTGTGTTCTGCTTTGTATGTAAAACACAAGCTTCAGGAACAAAGGCTTCAGTTTGTAAAGCAGATTTCAACAACACGTCACTAAAGGGGGGACACGAAGAGGTGGGGAGGAATGTAAGCTAAAATTTGGTGAAGAGTGGGGGGGGGGGGAAGAATTTTAAATAGGTTATAAAGACTACATTTGGTGAGGACAAGTTTGCAGGGCTATGGGGAGAGAGCAGAGGAGTGGGATTGAATTGGATAGCTCTTTTCAAATGGCCTCCTTCTGTGCTGTATAACTCTCTGATGGCATGAAGGTAAAATAATACTATATCTATCTACGATCCGTACAGAGTGGTCATAGGCCAGAGAAGGCGAGGAGGTAAGGAGAGTAATGTGTTTGGAGCAGGAAGAAGAGAAATAGTTTGTAGCACGAGCTGCAGCATAACAAAATGCTTCCTACGAACTTAAGTTTATGCTTTGAAAGAAACAGTTTCTCTCCCCTGTCCTCTCAGCAGACACATTTGCTGATCGGTCCTGTTGATAGCTAAGTGTTGGTCGCTAATGCAACATTACCTTTCCTCTCCCGGACATAAGACTCTTTCAAATCAATTCGATTTTTACATTTGCGAAAACAAAATAGCAGCCGTCCTGAAAATACAGCCGTGACGGTGAGAGGGGATTTTTTTTATTTTAAAAAACACAAACAACACAGGGAAGGAAAACTCCTTTGAGTCGTTATCTCTGACATTGGTCACTTCAATCCACGACTGTTTGTGGGACGCTGCTGTGCGCAATTTGGCTGCCGCTTTTCGGCCACACAAAAAAATATACAGGGGTCAATTGGCTTTATATATATCCTTTATGTATATCCTGCGAAGCACTTTCAGGCAAATCAAAGACGTTTGATAAGGCGCTATATCAAATGCAAGGATTATTATTATATTATTATTAGATTATTATTATGATCCGCTAATGAGAAACTGGTCAATACTTTTACTAGAACAAGGGTAGATTGAAATGATCACACATAAGAGATACAAGTTGATTCATTTTTTTTTACACACAAACACAACACACTTTACCTTCACATTCGGGAAAGCATTGGCGAACAGACTGGCCATCTTCCTGTGGGACATCAAGTCTCCTGCGGTCACCATCTCCTCGGCACCTTCCTTGGTTTTGCCTTTGGATTTCTCGTCCAGGGCCCTCTTCTCCTTGACCTCCTTGACCGCTCTGCCCCCTTCTTCGGCCGCCGCGATGGACAGCGACAGGAGCTGGCGGAGGTCAATGCGGAGGCTTGGACCGCCGGAGTCGGAGTCGGAGGGGGAGGAAAAGATGCTGATGCTGCTGGCCCTTGGCATCCCGCGCTTTACGCAGAAGATGTAAAGCGCGGCAGCGGCTAGCAGCAGGCAGACGGCTACCCTACCGTGGGACACTTTGATCCCCATGGGAGCCATCAAGAGGTGATGGATTGGGGAGCAGTTGCTATTTTTTTTTACGCACACACACACACACACACACACAGGAGAACAACAGGAGCTGAGCTGGGGCTGGGGTTGGGCAACTTTAGTCAACGTGGCTTCTAAAACACTTACAACTTCCAGGCGATCAGGCGGAAACCCAGAAAACTCTGGTGCTGCCAAACACACACTACACTACATTGCATTACACTCCACTACACACATACACGGAAGTCCCAACATAACAGGCAAAAAAAAGAACTCCCTCTCTCTCTCTCTCTTTCTCTCTCTCTCTTTCTTTCTTCTCTTTCACTTTCTCTCTCTCTTTTTAGGACCTCTCTTGCTTTCTTTTTAATCAATTGATTGCTATGGTTTCTTCCCAACCCACAGCCCTGCAATTTTGCAAAGCCAGATTCTTGCACCAAATAAAAAGTCCAAACTATTTATATTAGAAACCTTACTATTATTAAAAATAAAAATGCATTAGAGCTCAATCTGATCCAATCTTATCCTTCCCACTTTTTCTCTCTCTTTCTCTCTCTCTCTCTCTCTCCACACAAACACATTTAGAATATTTTCTTCTTCTTCTCTGGTTCTGGTGGTTAAGTGCCAAGTTTTTTTCCCCCCCCCCCAAGTAGCAAATGCTCACAACGTTGACTTTAGACTTGTTTTTTCCAGTTTAAGAGAGGTTTACAGCTGGGAAGTGAAGTGGGGTTTTTTTTTGCATATAAAACAATATAAAACAAGAGAAAGAAAAACACACACTTTTTTTTCTTGCAGAAGGAGGAGGAGGAGGAGAAGGAGGAGAGAGAGAGAGAGAGAGCTAAGTCACTGGACATCAGACGTGCATTTCCTTAAAACTTTGCAGCAAATGGAGAAGATTGCACAGTGGTTTGTGAAACCAGTTGCACAGGACTTTAACACAAGCCTATCGATGTGCAACTTGGGGGCTGTACTTCCGTTGGAGCTGTGGGGCATTAAATTGTTTGCTTAATTGCCCAATAAAGTACATCGACCAGTTTTTAGATCAGAATGGTAGCTGTCAAACCCCTGGGATGGATTGTGACAGGGTTCACAGAAAAGTATTCAGATCATAGTTGCCCTTTAACGATCCATCCTGGGATTGTGAACCCATTTCCAGTTGGTCCAGTGAAAAAAAAACAGTTTGCACTTGTGTGTATGTCTTGTGTTTTTCTTGGATTTTTAGTGGAAGCCACTGGAGGGCACACGACACCTATTACTGAATTCCCGGGAGGGATCGATGCCTGTGACTGCAATTCTGCTAACTCCAGCAACAACACCGCCGAAAAACAATAGCCGAAAGACTTTTAACACCCATTTTAACAAGTTGTTGCTATTGATTGTGTTTTTTTTAAAAATTGCAACGCAAAATCCGGCTCATTGTTCGACTTCGAACTGTTTTTTTTTTAAAAAAAAGATACGCAACCACGACAAACGGCGACAGTAACACACCACGACAAAGCCGGATTTACGTAGCGTCTCTCTTGCGTGCGGGTGATCTGCCCGAGGTGCTGGACGGTGAAGGGTTTGCGTCCAAGCTGGATGTTGGAGGATAATATCATTATTAATAATAATAATCCTTGTACTTTGATATAGGGCTTTTTCACGTCTTCGAGACGCCTCAAAGCGCTTCACAGAATATAAAGTAAAGTGAATTGACCGTATATTTGTGGGCGAAACAGCAGTGTCCCACAAACAGCCGTGGGTTGAAAATAACCAATTTATTATTGTTTTGTTTTGGAGCGATTATTATTAGGTGTGTGGAGTCAGGAAACTTGCCCAAGGTTTCGCCCTCTGCCGGGAATTGAACCCAGGTGTCTTCGCTTGCAAGGCGAGTGCTCTAACCACTGAGCTACAGGACTCCACAAAACCTTCTGATTTGCTTAATTTTCTTTTGGGTGGGAGTGGGGTGGTCAGCTGGGTGTCTGACACATGGGGAGACCCATCGCCGTGCTTAAGGGCATCCAAACCATCAAACAGAGTTCCGTGCGTCCCACCTGCACATGGAAATTTCAGAGATAGATTGTTGGAATGGAATGCGCACTCTCTCCCTGGAGGAACGCATCTTGCTTACCTAATTCCGGAGAGTATTAGGCGTAGGTTGGCAAGAGCCAAGGCTTGGGGACCTCAGAGTTATAGCGTTATTTAGTTTTTAAATAAGCAGTAAAGAAACACACCAGAGATTTCTAAAATTGTGTGCAAATATCAATAGTGGAGTCCTGTAGCTCAGCGGTTAGAGCACTCGCTTTGCAAGTGAGAGACCTGAGTTCAATCCCAGGCAGAGGGCGAAACCTCGGGCGAGTTTCCTTACTCCACACACCTAATAATAATCCCTCCAAAACCCCAAACAATAATAAATTGATCATTTTCAATCTACGACTGTTTGTGGGACACTGCTGTGTGCAATTGGCTGCCGCGTTCGCCCACAAATATACAGTCAATTTACTTTACAGTGTGTTCTGTGAAGCGCTTTGGGATGTCCTCCCGATGTGAAAAGCGCTATATCAAATGCAAGGATTATTATATTTTATTATTATAGTGTATTCAACACAGAAAAAACTCTCTTGATCTGCTACCCGCACTCCTTCCCCAGCACTTAGAAAGCAAGCAGATTACCTCTGCCAATTCCGCCCAGCTGGCTACTAAGTGGGATACAAAATTAAGCAGCTACCCTGGTGAGTTCTCCCTCTCTGCGCCAATCATTGTCTGTGCCTCCCACAGTGAGGTGGCAGAGACTAGAAACTGAGCGATGTGGGGACTACATCTTGGTGTTCTACTGCACCGTCTCCCACCGTACTGAACCAATAAAGCCATCCAACACACTGTGGAGGCTCTTATGTACATGTTGACTTGACCTGTTAATGCCTTTGGCTCTACCCAGCTCTATTTCCTCCAGTTTCATATCAATGCATCTTTAACAGTGAAATCTGAAGCATTTCCTAACCTGTTCCTTGTTATACTAATTATTGCAAGGAACATGCTAGAAAATGCCATGCAAGTCACTCTTAATATTTACCACTAAATTAAAAAAAACAAGGAAAGCAAACAGTTGCAAAATACGTAAATGAAAAAGCCTTATTTGTACATTATTTTTCCCCCCCGGGCCTTGGGACACCCTCCTGACATTGAAGGCACAATATAAATGCAATTTGTTGCTGTTGTTATTTCTCCTTCTCAGACTGATAAACTGGATCTGAGTCATTTAATAGAGGGAATCTGATTTTCAACAGAACCTTTTATCGGGACAAAATAATTGCTTTAAAAAGTCAGTTAGACCACCTCCGAACATATTATCAAAAATAAATCCGAAGAATAAATTTATTTCCACATCACTTATTACATTCAGACAAGCACAGAATATTTTTTGCATTGATTTTTCTTGCTACAGTGGCACACTTGTTATACTGTCAAAACTCGCACAAAATCCTCACAAGTCACTCATTATACCAAAAAACAACAGAACATCAAATTAGTAGACAATAAGATTGTAAAAATAACACAATAACACATCTAACAATTTGCCAGTAACTGCAAATTGGAAAGCTAACAGTTTTGTTATTTATTATGAAGGGCTGAAATAATCAAATGCACAAACGCAATTAACTGATGGAGTTCAGTAAATTAAAAAAGAAGTCAAAGTAATATATTGTTCAGAAGGTTACTGGACAAGTACAGATTTATTATTTTACGAACATAATTCTCAGATCTGGGTGTAGGGTTACAATCAATTTGGTGTTTTATTATCTGAATGTATTTTATCAATCGGGCTACAATAACATCATAATATTCTGACATTGAACCTGAACCAGGGTTTTATTTATAATAGTAGACGCCACTTTTCAGGCTTGGCTTTGAATTCAGTTTGAATTGATGGGATGAAAGGCTCCTCTGGTGACTATAAGCGTCCAGAATTTTGTACAGTCTTAATCCAGTTCCTACTGAATGAATTTACAGTATAAAACTGTCCATTATCCAACATTAATGCACAATCTCACTGAGAGATTACAGACTGGGCCAGGGTGGACTGCCTGGTGCAGTAGAGCGTGCGTTTCTGAGGAATATTGTTGTGTGAGCTGCCTTGGCTGTGCCTCATCAGTACGTGCTTGGTGATGCCACCAGACAATGAAAATGGAAGGAAATATTTCACACCCACAACACTGCCACAGCACCTTGCAAAATTAAACCCAAAACAAAAAGATAATACACACACACGCACACCGTCTCAATTCTGGGTTTGTGTAAATTGTTAAAATTCCCTTTTAATGCTACTTTTCAAAACAATGTTTCTAGTTATCAAAAAACTTCAGAAACGTAGTAAAATTCCTTTAAGTGAGCTGAGGGGTAGAGGGGGAAAGGGAGAAGAAAACATGTACCTAATATACTTATGCTTTATCATTTATGCCACAAATCTGGTGGTTACACAAAAACATGGTTTGATGTATTTTTTTTCTCACACGTATCCTGTAGATTACTGTTGAATACCACAGGAATATGAACTGATACGTAAAACACAAGGGGTCACAGAGCTCTTGACCCACATTAAAATTAATTTACAGAACTTTTTTTTGTGTCATTAATGTTGTTATTGACATTGCATTAGTGGCCAAAATGAATCTGTGTGAAGAGAGGGTTATTGCACTATGGCAACAAATATAGAACTGGTGATTCAGTCGTGCAGAACCAATGCATTCCTGCTTAATGCATAATTGCACCCAAGAATATTAGTCAAAGCAATGTCGAGCTACACGCTCTGTATAAATTTCTCTTCACGCAAGACAGATAAAAAAGTGCTATCATCTTACAAAATGAGCTAAGGGGGTTTATGTGCATAAATAGCACATCAAATCCATAACTGTAAACACAATGCACATTACTACACGTTAATTACGGCTGCACGTGAACATCTACAATTACCTTCACAACATGCACATGGTCCACAGAAATTGGAATAAACTGAAGTTCAGCATTGGCTGTAGAAGGTTTGGGATGTCTGGTCATTTGAATGAGTTACGGCGTGTTAGAGACCTGTTCTCTTTCGATGCCACTTGCAGCTCCTAACGAACAAGCGAGTGTTAATATTTCAATATCATCCCATCAAATATCACGACGGTAACAAGCTGAGCTGGCTCGTAATGACGGGAACTAAATAAAGACATGGTGTTCTGGTTCAGCATTGAACTCAGTGTACAGTATTGAAATATTGATCCATGCAGCAGCCACTTTATGGCTGTGCAGTGAACCGCAAAATAATGTCATCAATCACGATTGTGAAGATCTGCTGATCTCAACCCTCTCTAGGGTAAGATCTCAAGAAATCTATTTTAAAAGATTTAGTATTCTCAATACATAACACACTGGACTGCATTGATGCTTACAATCACTTCAAACAGGGTAACTAACAAAAGAAGTAAGGTACCGTTTACCAAACTATATGATGCGTACGTATATTCTTATATGCTGTAAGAAAAAATGGAAAACACATTTGTTTTTTGCTTAAAATAGAGTAAATATTAGTAACCACTTGATATCTCGTGCTCTACACCGAAATATTTACAACAGGAGGGCTTTTTTTAGTATGGAGAGGCCTTTGAATTAAAAGTGATCTGGTAAAGATATGACAGCAGTTATATCAGTAATGCACTGGATTACGGATCTCCACCCACCATTGTTGAACCCTGTTTTTCTTGATCAGCCCATGTCTGACACATCGCCACACTTAAGAGTATCCAAACTAAATTCAGTTCCATGCATCACAACCAGACATGGAAATAACCTAATTTTCCATATATTGTGTAAGTCGATCTACACTTTTAAACTTTCCTTATTCACCCATCTGTAATTTTATTAACAGCTGAATGTTTCTCAGTATAAATCCTTCAAAATGCATTTCCTCTTCAGACCCATAATTGTGTGAACTTTGTGCGAAAGTCTGATAGAATCTGCAGCGAGGACAGTCAGTAGACTTCTGCTGCCTATTTTCTGTGAGTACCCAGAGTGACATATAGTTATGTCTATAAATGAAAAGAAATGCTACGATACAGCTCTCAAATCATACAAGTGTAGTATTCAGTTCCCAAACGACTTATCTCGACAAAGTTCAGTAGTGAATCAATTGTATATTATATATAACAAAGGCAAGTCCGGTGTTCAAAATGTATGGGATTCTGATGCAAATAATAAGCCTGCCTTCTGAGCACTGGGATCAATAGAGATGTGCTGAAATGCCTCAGCCATCTCTTCTTCAACTTGAAACTGAAAAGCTCTGCATATTCTCAGAATAATAAGTATTCACAACTCCTTAATGCATACAGGTTGAGTGCATTGGATCTTCTTCAGCGGTTTGACATTCCACTTCGTCTTAGCCTGAAAGATAATAATATAATAATAGTCTTTGCATTTGATATAGCGCCTCATCACGTCTTTGAGACATCTCAAAGCGCCTCACAGAATATACGTAAAGTTAATTGACTGTATATTCTGTGGGCGAAAGATCAATTTGCCTGAAATTCAGAATCGGCAGAAATGTGGAAAACTCTTAACTTCAATCTTAATTTACAAGACAGTCTTCTGTAGTTGTGAAAAAGAATCAGCAGCTAAATTAAGATAGGTTAAAAAGAATTTTCGGCAAGATCTTACATTTTAATACAAAATAGTCTTGAAGGCTAAGTCTGGATGAAATTTCAGGCCTCGGAGTTGCAGCTACCAACTTGTGGCCTTAAAAGATGCAAAGATTTGCTCTTCCAGATAGTGCACTTGTCACCACAGAATCCTCAACTGATTTCCAATATCAATCTGAGCTTCAACATTGTTGACGTCAATTTCTTTCTTTCTCATGCCTAAAAATTCTGGCCCCATTTCAAATGATCTCAATGGGGTGACCTGAGTATTGAAGGCAGTTGCCTTTTGCTAAATGGACTAATTCACAGAGATACGGAATGGGTATCTCCTCTTGTAACTATAGTGACAATGATCATGATACTGTTTTACTAATTTATTCAGCCACGATCTGAATTAGACAAGTGGAAATTTTGTATAATGTGGGCATTTTAATAACTCAATTAGATCTGTGACATTTCTGGGCAGGGACATTGGATGCTGTTCTGATTTGTTAATATTATGCAATAAATAGCCACAATTGTTTCCACTTCTCTGTTGAACTAACCTGACAAAGGAATTTCAGATCCAATCTATACAAGCGTCATGTTAGCACACTATGCTGTGTTTTTCTCATTAACAGCTTTGTTCACTGAGGTTTGCAGCTCTTCGAGTAAAGACATCCACTTTAACGTTGCTGGAATTACAGCATCACACCGAATTGCTTTTGACTGCCGGTTGCATTTTAATGCGCTATAACTGGACACAAGATAGGTTGTGATCAAATTATTTCAGGATCATGATGAACTCTTTGCTACATGTCAAATAGTGGATGGAGTTTGATAATCCCTGATGCTTAGATGTCAAACTGCAATCTTTTTATTCTGCGAAATGTCAAATGATGACAGCACATTGATGCGTATGGTCTCCAGGTGCAAACGAAAGATCCTCAGTCACATTAATGTCAACCACAAGCCAGTCCAGGCATTTTGCTAGCAGTGGCTTAACCATGTTATTCCATTTTAGCAACACTGCTTAGGGTCAGTTTGGTGTTCCTCGTGCAGTTCAATATGAAAGATTAGGGCTACATTGAATCACAGTGTAATTTGATTCTCAATGACATCAGTGGGAACTTCAACCCAAGATCTATTATTATAATATCTAATGTCTTTGTTTCCACCTTTCAAACTGAAATAATGCTCACGCGCAATTGCATTCTTCATTGTAAGTAAACAGGAATGTTTATAGATTTTTTTCACACCAAACCCTCGGAATAAATCTATGTAAGAATTTGAAAAAAAAGCAAAGTTGAGCACATTTAATAAGCATAGCTTTTGCATTATTAATTTGTCAAAGGAACTCCTCCAGAACATGGATTTCTTTCATTAAAATAGCTAAATTAACCCAGAATATGTTCAAAACAAGTTTGCACTTGGATTCTCTTTTCTCACCGTGATTATAAAAGGATTTTCGATAAGGACATTTCTTTGCTGAAGCACAAGAAATAACAAGACATTTAATTCCCAGCTCCTGTAGCTAACCATAACAGCACTGCATTATTTCCTACAGAAAAGCAAAGGTCATACAATCACCTCTTTTGTACTTTTGAAAGAAAGCTGTACAGAAATGGACCAAATTGTTCTCTGATAGAATTAAGGCACTTTTCACAAAGGAACACTCTCCGTTTTAAAAGAGAATCCGAATCATTTAAGAAGTTCTAAGAAGCTAACAGCGACCACGCTCCTTTATTCCGAGAAAAGGTAATAAGCCTCAGCATTACTCATTACACCAGCACGTACTCAGAGAAATTGCTCGCTTATCCAAAATTCTGCCGGTCTCAACCTCACCTGAACCAAGCTCCTGATTGCCATCATTCTGCCCTTGCCAGGCTCCCTGTCTCTCAGCCATTTCAAGCTCCTCGCTCTCACCTATAAATCTCTTCACCCCAGAGCATCTCCCTCTCCTCTATCTTCTTCTCCTCCATTCCTCTGCTTGCCCCTCCATTTGGGTAGCTTGGGCGTGCTGCTTTGGTGAAGGGTGCAACATAAATACAAGTTGTTGTTATTGTTGGTAGTATTTTATTGATGCATGTGAACAAGATCTTCATAACAAAGATAGAAAGGAGATACCATGGTCTTCAATTAAAATCTGAAAACAAAATGTAACCTTTTGACTTTTGACATAGTCACTGGGTGGTGTGAAACTGACCCATATGGACCTCAAAGGTTTGAGATTCAGTGGATGATCTGGGCTGAGTTACCCGATTTCATTTGAGGAATTAATGTAGAGTTAATGAAAATTGATCTCAGTATCTCTGGGCTATGTAGGAGAAAAATCTGCCAACGTCACGGCTACACATTACCATTCAGGAATCCCTGCTGGAAATTGCTCATGTGTGAATGTTGTTTGAGGATAAGTTTGGATTGTCGCACAACATGTCTTCTTACTTGTGAGTGCGGCTAGTGCACACTGAATCATTTGGTGTGTTAACGTCAATAATAAACTGGACAAACAAATAAACATCAACTGATTAAGAAAAATCACCTTCCAAATGGTATTATTGAATGGAATAGAATACCTATTTTCACTGAATCTGTGGCTTTGGGAACCTTGGTATAGGGCAGTGAGGACCCTGGGTGCAGGATTCAGTGCCTAGCTGACAACTGAAACACAAAAACAGCAAGATATCAGGAATTTGTCTTGCAAACATTTCTCGCTGTGTGGCAACAGTGCCCCAGGCTCAAGAGAGAGAAATAGATCTGGGTTGCATTAACTTACAGCACAATCACCTCTTAATGAAAACCTGGAATGTTATTTGTGTAGGATTTAAGGGAGGAATTTGATTATCCAGCCTTCCCACTGAAGACCTTTGATATTAACAAAAGATTTCAGGGGTGTACATGGGGTGGGGGCGAAAAGATGGCTAAAATGTACAACAAATAAGATTTGATAATATTAGATATAAATACTTTGCAGAGATCTAACACCAGAGAGAGAAGCAAACAATCTTTATTCGGACCTGGATTTGAATTTTTTATTTTTTGTCGAGTTCAATGATAGAATGGAATTTGATCCAGGACCAAACACATGATAAAAAAAAACCTTTCCATAATGAGCAATTTTCATCGGCATCCAGTATAATAAGGTAATAACTCGGGATCTATGGAGCACTGCTTGGAGGGATGTAATTCAGGCCCTAACAATCTAAATAATTTAAATACAATAAATGAATCCATATTCTAAAACAAGCGAGGGGAATTGGTACTATTGTAGCTGACGTCTTTGCTTGCACGGCGAGATAAAAAGATTCTTGCTCCCTCTATCCTTGTCAGCATATCAACCTTTTACCTTTAGCCTTTTGCCTCTGTTTCCCATTAATCCTCAACATCTTCTCCTTGATCCAAGGTCAGAAGTTATCAAATCATCGTGATCTCAGGGAGAATTCCGGGCGACCACAGATTCCTCTTGGTGTCCACTTGTCTCTTGCAATGGAATTCCTTTGCTCTGGAATTCTTTTGATTCCTCCCAGAAATGCTCTTCGAATGCAAGCCGGTATCCTGCAGATTCCATAAGCAGCTTATTGGCTGAGGTTCTGCAATTCCTTTAATTACTTAGGGAGGAGAAGATTGACCAGCGGGTTCAACTCCAGATCACAATCCAGTGATCCTCGCTGGATGCGCGTGTGTGGAGATCAGATAAGGACAGGATTATGCTTGGCTGTGATTCCGTCTGCATATAAGTAGCCTGCTGACATCTCTGTCAAGGCTCATGTGTGGATATTGACTATTCGAGAGAGCGATTAAAAGTTGACTATCACCCTGTGTGAGTTAACTGGGAGGGGCAAAGAATTGGCAATTTGAAAAAGTTACAATCTTGACAATTATAATAAATAATAATAATCCTTGCACTATCATATCTTTGGGAGACATCTCAAAGCGCTTCACAGAATATACTGTAAAGTGAATTACCGTATATTCTGTGGATGAAACACGGCAACCAATAGTGCACAGCAGTGTCTCACAAACAGGCATGGATTGAGTGACCAATTATTTTTAAGGAATTATTACCCCCGGAAAAGCAATGCGCCAATCGACTAACAACTGAGTTCCTACTTACTGCTGGGTAAATAGAGGTGTGTGGAGTAAGGAAACTTGCTCACAGTTTTGCCCTGCTGGGATTCAAACCCAAGTCTCTCGCTTGCGAGACGAGTGCTCTAACCACTGAGCTACAGGACTCCAATTGAATTATTAAGCTACTAAATTATTGAATGAGCAATGGGAATAATTAAGTCTGTTATTTCACAGCACCCTTTGTACCACTCCATGTATGTACACACTGCATAAATGTATTTGAAGTGTGTTAAAAGTTAATTTGAAATATTGTAAATGTACACCACAATTTTTTTTAATAATGCAGAGAGGATCTGAGTGTCTATCTGACCCAGTTTATTCCTCCCATGCCACCAGAGCTCATAAGCAATGCAGGACGTGCTATTGACATCCAGAAGGCAAGGAAACCTTGTGTCTTCCTTTCACTTCCAGATTCCTGCTTTGACATCTAATTACTTTATAGCACAACAAATGACTTAGTCATTCATTCATATCTTCGGCTTCAGATGCTATGCCGCTCACCTCTGACATTCCCTCTCTCTACCCTCCATCTCGTTCCCTCTCTATCTGTGTGACTATGGTCACCTTCCATTTCCCCTCTCTCTCACTCAGTGACTGACCCTATCTTTGTAAAACGCTCATAGATATTATTCTATGTGCGAGGTGCTATATAAAAGCATATCAAATGCAAGGATTATTATTATTATTATAAGTTGTTGTACCTTCTTTAGTTCTCCAAACCTTCTACCACTAGAGAGCCACGTTCTACTCTTGTCGTGGATCTGACTTAATCATCAAGCGATCTGAGACAAGTAAACATAACCCAGGTTCTCTCTTCTGAAATCCCACGTGTGGATGAATGGAATGGAGGTGTTCTTGTTATATCATAGCAAGTGAAGCTGCCTTGATTATTGCGTTCTATCAATAGAAGCAGAGTGAGGAGGGGAGAGTGGTGAGTGTGTGGGGGGGTGGGATGGAGTGAGGAACCAACATGCAAAATAGAGGGAATACCGTCTTGAGTGTGCTGTCAACTGCAGCTGACATAATTTTTGAATCAGCACTGATGCAAAAACAGCCCTAATTCAGAATTCATCAACTATCTCAAAACATGGCGATTTCCGAAGCACCTCTGAAATTGAATGCAAGAATTGTAGCATCTACTTGCAATAGAATGGAACCGGTACTTAGCACCGTGCTGCAAATTGAGCAGCAGAAACTCTGCCAAACTCACACACATGCCCCACACTGGCATGCAAATATGCTGCTTCAAGGGTTTCCATCAAGGCAGCAGGAGTTGAGATATATCGCAGCATAAAGCAATAAGGCATCAAGCTGAAGGCAGAATCCAAATTAGTGTCTCTGACCCACTATTCTCTGTGGGAGACTTTTTAAAAAACAAAACAAGAGCTGCGCAAAAAAAAATCATCTCACAGACTGCAGCAACTGTTCTTCCACTCAGAGGGTTTTTAAAACATGCTGATAGAGAATTGCACAGAATTTAGACCCTGCAATGCTTTGCCTCAAGTGACTGTTGAGGTGAAGAACATAACAACACGCGTAAGGGAGTGATGTAAGGATTTGAAGAGAAGCTACATTAAAGAGTATCAGGGACAGCATGAGAAACTGGTGTTAGAGGTACAGTGGAGGAGCTAGAGCTAGCATAGGTTTGATGAACCGAATGGCTTCCTTCTGTGCTGTAATTTTGATGATTTTAATTAGTTGTAAACATTTGAACTACGAGTGGATTTCATACTTCACAGCTGCATTCACCCTCAGAGGAACCCTGCTGTTGCGTTATTGGAACAGCTCTGCCGATACTAACCTTCCCCCAGGAATTAATGCATTAAGAATTAAGAGAGGCATAATGAGCTTATCTTATATATTTTTTCTGCTGATAAGTTTTAGGAATAACATCCAGCTGCTATGAATAGGAAAAGCTGCAGCAATTGCATGCTTGGTGATTAATAACCGAGTTGCTTCAGGCCATCTGTACACATAAGACTAACTCAAGCTACAATTCAGAACAAAAGAATAAATAAGTGATCAGACATATAGCATGTAACTTCATAAATAACTGGTGTGAAATGGGTGAAAGCATCAATACTGTATGTTAGACGTCAGGCTTAACAGTTGCTGTGTGTACTTTATTCAAAAGAGGCCCTAATTTGTATTAGGTTTCTCACATCACTCTACGTCAAAGCAGGTTGCATTGGAGTTGACTCACTTAAGGTTGTTAAGATGTCTCTCTATGGTATGCTGGCAGAAATATGAGTGTAATGTTCCAGTGTTTTGTGGCGTAGTGGCTGAAAGCGCGACCTCCAATGCTGGGGAGGAGGTTGCGAGGGACGAGCAGGAGGATGGTGCCAGTCGAGCGGAGGCACCAGGTGGTTGGTGGATTGGGGAGTGAGGAGGGTCGGAGAGGTAGGGAGGTGCCAGGGAATGAAAGGATTTGAACACAAGTGTGAGGATCTTGAAGTCAATACGTTCGGTGATGGAGAACCAGTAGAGCCTGGCTCCCCATCACTGTAATATCACCTGGCTCCCCATAATATCTGTCAGTTTCTCATTAATCTGGTTATAAGCATCACTGAAATCTTTTCCAAAGGCATCTCAATCCCTTCCACCTGAGAGATCTCATTGATCTTTTTTTCGGAACCTCCTCCTAGAATTATTCCATTCCTCTATGTGATGGGAGATAATCAACTTCATAATTTTCTGAGACATCAATTAGCAGATGTAACTCATGATTTTGAATTGCTGCCATCCTGGGCACATCTGTTCAGCACCGTCTTTAGATTTTCTTATAGCTTTGTCAGTTTTATGCCATCCTTCATGTTACCTGCATCAGACTCACAACCTATTTCTTAAATTAATCAAACATGTTAACCGATTAGAGTAAAATATTGCTGGTGAAATGCGCGCTGAGCTGAGAAAAGAAAGATCATCTTCATTGATATTATTAATACCATTAGCCTTGCAATGTGACTAGTTTGGGCAATGGAAGAAAAGGAAAGCAAATCTTATGTGTTGCATACTTTTGTTACTGTATTATATAAGTGTCACAAAAATACAGTCATTACACTTTAACAAACAAATTGCATTTATATAGTGCCTTTCGCATTGGGAGGATGTCCCAAGGTGCTGGACAATTGACAGTTTGCACCAGAGCTGAGTTTGGGAAACGACCGAAGGTGAGGTCAAAGAGGAAGGTTTTGAGATAGATCTTGAAGGAGGTAAGGGAAGGGGTGAGGTGAAGGAACTCTGGGATGGAATAGGGGCATTCAAGTTAACCGTGAATCCAGTGAAGCATTTTGAGGTGTCCTCCCAACATGAAAAGCGCTATATCAAATACAAGGACTATATTACTTTCATATGATTCGGGAATTATATCCTTAAAAACAAACTGTAATTCATTCCTCAAAATTCTGATTGCAAATTGGTACTTGCATTTGCAAACCCTTCACTTACTATTTTTGAAAAAATATTTCCTGAAATACTGTACTGCAATTTCAATCAGCTCAGTCCTGAAGCTCTAAACAGATGAATGTTATACCATTTGCAAATGGAGATACCGAAAGTCCGTACACATATCCATAAAACAGAACATAATAAAAATCATTGATAATTTTTCAATGAAATCTTTGACCCACCTGGCTGAAGCAGAAGAGTTCTGAGTGACTAGTGTGCTAAATAAATGCAAGTTGTTGTTGTAGGAGAAAATTCCGAATCTGCTGGGCTTCTGTTAATTATTTTAAATTACCATTTTTTAAAATCAATATCCGATATGAATACCGATATTGTAGGCCCTCAGAATACGTGTTCCAAAACACAGTGTGCCAAATTCTTGGTAAAATTGTTGGAAACATTTTACTTGGCATATTTTGGGGGGAAGTTGGGGGACATGGTGTAAAGTGGGATTTTCTGGATGAATAAAATCTGAGTTGAATTATTACAGATATACAGTAAACTACAAGTTATGCATTACTTTCCTCGTGTATTGTGATCTTGTGCATTCTTCAATCAAATGTATCTATTGGGTCCAAATCCTATGTGAGTAAATTCCTTACATAATTCATTCAGTTGAGACAGTGATTTCTCCACGAATCCTGGATCAGATGAACAAAGAGCTCCCCTAAGAACCTTGAGTGCGTTCAAAGAGAACTATCAGGTTATTAATGATCTATGTAACATCTCTGGATGAAAGAATCACGTATTTCCTTGCTTCAAGGTTCACAGTAATCTGCTTTAATGGTAAAATATTGGCTGTTCTTGATAGAAAGCTGGTAAGTTATTGTGGGGAAGTTAAATTTAGTATTGAAGAAACTTAAGACAACAACAGTGAACAACAGTCTGACTGTCACATTCGTTCCACAGGTGAAGTCATTCTGCAATATTACTGAAGGATATGTTCAAGGTTTTGCTTTTAAAAAGTAGACAAAAACAAAATGCCTCCATTATCTGTCATTTTTCTTACGTACAATACATACGTATTGTATACATACACAGCATATTGGGAGTGAATTTGTGACAGTCTTAACAGATTCAATGGGATAATTATTGAAATGTCACAAATTTACCCCCATTGTATTATATTTTGATGGTGGGGAGTGGAGGAATCTTTGTCAGAATGTACAATAGAATAAATAAGTAATTTAGATGCCCTAACATCATTTTAATTACAAACAGCGTCAGCCATCTGTTTACCCAGTAAAGTCTATTCCTTTGTGTAATCTGCTTTATGATGACATTGTTTTGTACGCCGCATCTCAGCAAAGTCATCAATTTTCATCAAAGTACTGTAAATATATTCTTCTTAAAGAACATATGCATAAAATAGCAAATTATTCGTAATTATTGTCAGAATATATGATTCTCTCTAATGTATATGATATTGAAAGCTCCTAAAATAAGAATAATGGGCATTATAAATGGTCCCATTCAATCCAAAACAAGGATATTTTTAACAATCCTGATTTGTTCGCCCATGAAAAATACAGTCACTACACTTTACAGTATAAGCCGTGAAGCACTTTGAGATGTCCTCCTAACGTCAAAGTCGCTATATCAAATGCAAGGATTATTATTATTATAATTCAATCTCAACCGAGACCTGAAATGTCCTCATAGCCTTAGATTTGAACCTATTTGTCTTAAAATATATAACGTTGGACTATGCAGAATTGCGGAACATTTTTTCAATTTGGTTTCAATTTGAAAGCTACAATTGGCAAATAGGCTCCTCAAATAAGCCTATAATTTTCAAACTTCTGTAAAGGTGCATGTTTAAAGAGAACAGTCTAAGACCATTTGCAGTCTCAATTCCACCAATAATTGATTGGCAATAGAATTCCTTGGTCAAAATAGCCCTATAAAATTTACAGGGGTCTCAATTGTATTGAGTTGGCGGATTAAATGTATGGCACCCTCCTTTTGTTCTGGAGTTAACTCAGGGTGCATAAACCATTATGATATATTGCAAGATCGTGACATTTTAATAGCATAGTGAAACATGGCTAATTAGTGGAATAATTGCTTGTATGTTTCTGTAGCATTATTGATCTACACATTGGTTATATCAGCTGAAAGGTATGTCAGAAGAATTTATGAAAATCTCAGACATTCCTTGAAAGCATAACCAGTGGAGTGCCTCCTGATTGCTGTATATTTATCGATCTTGGTGGGTAACTGCTTGATTGAGGAAAATGATCTGCTACATTACCAGCGTCAAGACTTCTTTGAGAAGCGTGGAAGTGGTACAACAAATGGACATGGTGAATTTGCATGGAAATGGATGGATGGATCTAAAAATATTTTATCACCAGTATTAGTACAGTATTTTATTTTTAAACAACCATAAATACCCCACTATCATTTACATTGTTATTGGTGTTGCTGTAGCAGTCTTAATTTTCTTTCACTAAAAAATTGAGAATACCTGGTAATGCTGGTCTCACACATTTCTGCATTTAACCAAGGATTTTCTCTCTCTTAGTTTAGCGAAAGGCTAACCTATTCTCGTACTGAAACAGTAATTGTTATTGACTGAAGAGCATCCTATGTGAGCAAATATTTTTTGACTACTTTCCATTAATTGACAGCAGTGGGAAATCATCTTCTGCCGAGTTGCATCAACAGACCAGAGAACAAAGAAATGCAACAGAAATAGACGACTGCAAACATCTTCACAAAGGACTAGCTGTAACTTGCAATAGATCCAGTGTAAGGATTTCCTGAGGAATTTCAGGCCCAGTGTATCCTATCATAGTCTCTGTTCTTTCCATTGCATTTCACAAATACATTTAAATTCAAGGATATGATAAAGCTATCGGCAAGTGCAGTTTTCAATCTATAAGGTAATCTACAACCTCTCAACTCAACAGGATATTTCCATAGCAGTCTTATGCAGTCAATATTTATGCATTGTTTACTGCAGAAAAAAATGGTATGGACAGTCCCATTTCAGTGTGCGTCTTCAAAATGGGTGATCAGATAATCCTCATAGCTTGCAATAAAAAGCCCCTGAATATTTTTCAAACCTCACATTAATTTGTGCTTGAAACCCACACCCTGTATTCTCTTCCACATGGTCAAGCATTGACACCAGTTTCTGCTGTAGGATGCAATTATCCCAAAGAGTCAGCTACAATGAATAGCCATGTACTTTAAATACAACATGAATGGTAATGACTAGTTACTGATGAATTCTGCTGAAAAACCGGCGCTCTCTATGTTTATCCCAGAACGATTGCTGGGCTCTGTTAACAGTCAAGATGAATGTGACGATTTAAAAAACAATTAAGTAACAACAGTTGAATCTAAATAAAGGGAAAGCCTCAGAATACTGGAAGACATTTGTAGCTTTGAAGATATACGCACACGTCGTCTTGCAGGCTAATTTAATGCTATAAAGCCAAATTGGAGGCATAGAGGAATGCAGTGCTTCAGTGAGAGTGTATGAGGAATTTAGAAAATATAGTTTTATTAAACTGGTGCTGAAATGATAGCGCAGCCCACAAAGGAAACCCAGCAATCAATAATACATTGAACAAGCGAGCAAGTCAAATTCTGTTCTGCAGGTGCTGTTCAGAATCATTGCGTTGCAGAAGTCCGCAAAGGCCCTAATATCTCTTGACATAAACAGTACTACCTGCAAGTGCTGATGGTATGTCGAGGAAAGGTAAAGATATAGGGTTGAACATTTCATAACGCTCGCAAGGAACAGAACACATTGTCAACCATCAAGCCCATAAAAACAAATGGCAAATAGGATGTTTGGCAGTGTTGCTTTTATTTGCAGGTGACCCTTTTTCTTTTCCAGATATTATTTCAGGTCTTCAGATACCATATTAGTATTTCTCCCCATCAGGGGACTGCTAGCAAAAAAGAAAAATTGACCTGTTAAAAGAATTAAATACACACATGGCCTACCTATGTTTTTTTTTGTCATTGTATTGTCATTTCAGTCCATTTTTAGGTATGTTCAGGCAGAGAGCGGCATCAAAATGAGAGGTATAGCTGGTATAGAGAAGCAGTAATGTGGGAAAAGTGGGAACTTTCAGGCAGATTCCAGCAGATTTCCTGGAGGAGGCAGTAAACAAGTTTGTTAGCTTCTTGCTGAAATAGCTGAGACAACGACTAAAAAGGTTAACGTACCTTCTTTTGTGGTCTTTAGTCTTTAGTTGTGCCTGTGTCATCTATTGACAAGGTGTGTGGTCTCAGATTGCTTGTTGCATTGTATAAAATGGTGAGCAGGGTTACAACCGCACTGAAGTCATGACAACGGCTGATTTTCAAAATGCTAGAAGTAGAGAAAGATCAGGAATGTATTAAGTTACGTAGCCTTTTCTTTGCACAATGGATCTCTTGCAAGTGTGTGTTCAATCCTCTGGAGGGCAGAGAGGCTGTTTCTCAACATTATACCATCAGCAGCGCTGACCAGCATTTCTCTTCCAATTTGTACGTAAATCGATGATCTTGTGAAGATACCGGTGATAGATAGTGTATAAAATAACTGTATATCTTTACTTTAAATGAAACACTGCTTTGTAATTTACAGCGAGATCAGCAGCAATATTGCTGACGCTATAAATCAGTGCAATTCTAATGAACTGCCTGCCGTGCCAATACTGAGAGTGGATTGAATTACCATGATAGCATCACAGCAAAGGTTTCAAAATCTTAAATACCAAGAAAACAAATATCGATATTGAACAAAGGGCATCTGCGTTACACTTCCTCCGTGGAACTGTGCACAGAAAAGAGTAATGTCTTCTACGCTCCATGTGTTCACCATCTTTCAAAATGATTTATTGCCAGATTTTACATCTCAAACTGAAAGGGGATCTTGATTTTTGGAAGTGGAGAAATAGTCCTGTAACCATGTTAAAGTGGTGCAAATTGCACAGCCAAATTTAATTTGCTGTCCACGTTATAGTCAACGAAGTGATAGGGACATTAGTGTGAATTCAACATAGAGCAATAGACCAGGGGATAATGTTTGCGGCATTTCACCATGCATTACCACAAGGAATGGGTTATGAAACAATCCCTTATTTTCCCTCCCGCTTCTCCTCCCACTGGTCCATACAAGTGCTCAGAGGACATCGGCCTGCTTCATGTCTCCCACCCCACCATCGATGGATAGAGTATCATCCATTCTGTTCCACTTTCTGGAATTCCATCCCTCCCACTTGCTCCCTCCCAATACCCGTCAATATCCGTCTCAAGACATAGTACCCCTTTGTCTGTTCTTTTGGTCATCTTTCACCGGCCCATCCCCTCAATGTCCACGCACCCCCTCTACTTCAGTGCCCAGCCAGTAGTGTTAAAAGCTTTCAGACGTCATCCCGATGTGAAAGGCATAAATGTAAATTATAATGGTATTGTATTGTACATTCACCAATTTTTTGATACTTCAACAAGGTTAGTAAAAAACCCTGTAATTTTGTACAATGCAATGGAATATTGTATTATAACAATTTGGATGGGGTGGAAGGTAAGCGGGGAAGAGAATAAGGAATGGATTTGCTGACTGTAATGTTGACAGAATATGAAATTTGGCTGTGAGTTTTGCACCAGTTTAACACAGTTACAGGTCTATTTTTCCATTTCACTCGTGAAATTGCTGTGCACAAATTGACTGCTGCATTCATGTACAGAATACACATTTTACAGTAAATCCTGTGAAGTGCTTTGAGACATCTTCTTGACCTGAAAGGCGCCATATCAAGTGCGAGGATTATTATTATTAATAAATGCCAATTCTCTCACTTGCTGTATTATATGTCATTGTAGCAAATGGTAACATGAAAATAATTAAATGGTACTGGTGGACATTGCATTTCTTATTCTTTTCCCCTCCTTCCATTTCCCACCCTGCCCCAAACTCATTTGTAATAATACAACACTCCTTTGCATTATACAAAGCTAATCATTAATGCCTCTCAGGTATCTATTTCAGAACAACGATGCAAAACTGAATCTGGTCACTCGATGAATTATCTCACTTACGATGCCCTTTTAAATATTAAGAAAGGCTAACCCACTAGCCATCGCCAAAAAAAGGGATTACAATATAAATTTTTCTATTAGTCAAGATTGAGAACCTATCATTTTATCAACTTTAAATCCCAGTATAATTGGAGAGTTTCATTAAAAGCCCAGCTCATTAAAAAATGTGAAATTAATCTCGTTCTTTTTCTGTTCCCGGTGTCTCGTTCTAAGATTTCACCTCCCACTTACAAGTACCTGCTGACCAAGGTATTCCTAATTTCAGGACTATGATATCAGATCTTCTCACTTCTCGCAAAACTTCCACCCAGTCTCTGATCTCTAATTTCTCCTTCCCGTTCCTTATTTCAAACTGACACACTATTTGACAGTGAAGTGGCTTCCAAATTAAGGCTGAATGGAAGAATTTTCTATCACTCTGCTCACTCTGTTTTAAATTTTAAGACAAAATGGCCTTAACAGGGTAACACTACAGAATTTGTGGTCAAGTGTATTTTGTGGCCAAAGCAAAATGAATAAAGGAAAATAAAGGGAAATTAATCAAGAATTAGTGTCTCGATGATAACGACCTTCTGTGTTTTAAAGGGCTACAGATTGTTAGGAGGAAGGCAAGACCAAACAACTGAATGAAGTATTCAGGAGCAGAATTCAATAGCTGAGTAACCATGCTGATTACTTACTGGAGGTTGTGAACCAGTCAATAACTTTTCAAGGGAAGTCAGTGCTAAGCGTAGAGCTATAATTTTAGAAAATACAAACGCAGTGGTTATGAGACATTAGTTTGAAGGGTCAGAGAGACCATGTTTCTTAGGCTGTAAACGCTATCTGCCCTGGCAGTGTCAGTTTGCATGTCTTCATCCATAAACAGGCTGCAGTAGAATATTAGTGCAACTCTTATGTACAATGCATTTTATTTTTGTGCGTACCTTAATTTGAAAGCGTTGTCTTATGGATATTAGATGGAGCTGATGAAGAAATCTATTACTTCTGAAATTATATTATGTTGCTCTTTGAAATCAAGTGGGTGAAAATGCAATGTTTCATAACAGATTGAATCTGATAATTATCTGGTATGAAATGTCTCATTTCCTCCTCCTCCCCACCCTCCCCCCCCCCCCCCCCCACCATCCCAATCTCAGCGTTTCTTTCATTCTCAGTGAATTTTGTAATGCATTTGCAGCTATTATCCCATCATGTTCAGATACAACAACAACAACAACTTGCATCTATATAGCGTCCTTCACACGAGGTAGGATCCGGGAGGACAGATGTATAAAATGTACAGGATGGTAGGAAAAGTAGTTGGTGCTTGTTGGTGACTGTGCCACAACACACACACCAACCCGAATGCAACCCGGCAAATCTAATCTATGTAATTTTACACTGAGGGAAATCACAGAAAGGAGCAAAAGAATTGACCTTTTACACACACATATTAAATCATTGTCCTTACCACACATCCATCCTATGTATTATCCTGGGAATTTTAATAATTTAATTCAGCCTGTGCCAGCATGGAAGTACAACTGCTGAGAGGTGCAGAGTGTTTATAACCTGCGTACATTTCCATTTACATAGGACATGTAGGTTTCCATTTTTCCTCTTTTACGTCCAGCCGGTTCTGTTTTCATTTCATTTCTTTACCTTTTACGCTCAATTTTGCTTAGTTGTTCCTTACCTACAACACGAGCACCTGAATGCAAGAAAAAGTGCTGTGAGGAACATACACTGGGGGCCGGACAAGATTAGCTAATGGGTGAGAAGCAACCCTGGAGGACAGTAAGTTAAGAAGGCAGCAATGAGTTAACACTAGGAGATGATGAGAGAACCCAGCCAAGAGCAATGCAACTCAGCAATAGGCAGTGAAATAAATCACCTAGCTGAATCATGTTCTTCCCTCGCCCAGCACACAGGAATCTGAAGCTACGTTTTAAAGAAGTTCAGACTTTAAACAATATTATTTCATCTGGATGTTCAAAGTACCTTTCCATATAATAAAGAAACTAATGAATTGAACTTGTTCAACAGTCAATGTTTGCATTACTTACCATAAAAATATTAGAGCAAAATCTGCGGTATTCCTCAAGGTATTCCTTTTGCAAATTAATTAACTGTGGATCATCCGATGCCTCATTGTCTAGTGGAGATGGGGTATAAGGTCTTGCAGTGTTTTCTTTCGGTGAGTGAGTTAGGCCCCACTCACCTTCACTCATGGGTTCCTTCCAGTATGTCCGCTTCCTCTACATGAGGGCAGATCAAACTCCTCAGATCAGAAGTATTGCAAAACCCATCCCAGCTAACAGCGGGTCAAAACTCAAGCTTTTGCCACAAGCTCAGTTCTCCTGTAATGCATTATTCGGGTGCATATCCCAAGGAGTAACTGATAGAAACACAAGGTCTTGCAATAGTAGGCCATTGATATAAATTGTCATAGGCTACCGAGAAAGGGATGGAGCCAATTTACAAGTGATAAGCATATAATACAATTTTACATTTGGATAGCATCTTTCACATCGGAAGAACATCCCAAGGCACCGGACAGTCAGGGATTTGGATTCGAGCTGGGGTTTGGGATCGGGGAGGGTGGAGGACAGGGAGGGTAGTAGGGTGGCCGAAGAGGAGGGTTTTGAGACGCACCTTGAAGGAGGGAGCAAGGCGAAGGGAATGTGGGATGGACTTCCATAGGGTGGGGCCCAAAAGGCTGAAGATGTCAGCTTCTTAGTCCAGTTGAATTTTATCTTTGTGAGCGGTTCAGCCAGTACTAAGGTACCCAGGTCAGAACTCGTATCTTTCGCCCTGTGACCTAAAAAACCCAGATCGTAGCTTTGAATTCAGCTGCAAAGCATCTGCATTTCAGGCCGGATGGAGTCCAAATTAAACCAATATCTTATCCTGAGCAGCAAGACCTTTCTATTCTTAGTCACATCATCACTTCTGAAGCAGCAGCCAAAATGACGAGGGCCAGGCTTCACTAAACCTTGGCTGGGTTGAATGCAATTTAGAATTCCCAGCATCAGCAGCCCTGTTTGTTCCAAACCGTCACAAATAAAAATGATTACAATGGTAGGTGATCTTTCAGACTGCTCTCAGATAGAGCTCAGAGTTTGACAATGTCCTCTAATATCCCTCAGCAAAATTACTTTCCCGCACTCCGCATCAGCACCAGTGAGGTGCAGCTGAGCGGAGTCTCAAAATTTATACGTAATTATGTGGGACACACAATATCTGACTTAAGCCCAAAAGATTGTTTATACTAAGCACTTGGTCAAAGGCTTCTGGCAACACAACACAGTTCAGGAAACAGTAATTTACAATACAAGCCAAGGTGATTGTCAGTTATGTCAAGACGAATATCAGGAAGGAATTTAATGATGTACTTTTCATTATTTCATGAGAAGCACCAAGTCAAATGCTTGTTAATTATACAGGAAGCAATGCAAAGCAATTAACTGCTTTCTCAATATGATAAATATTTCCAGGTTGAAGATTAATAAAAATGCCAGTGATTAATTTTTAAATTATGCCTTCCATAAAACTTACACACATACGAGTTATGTCTGTAAATTTTTCTATGGTTCTGTGGTTCGGTAATATGAGATGAAAATACACTGCTGTTTCATAACAGATTCAATGTGATTATCACATTGCATTTTTCAACCCATAATTTCATTTCTATGGACAACTTGTTGAAAGGTGTATGTTCATCATGTGTCAACAAGGAGGAAATTGTGTGATACTGTCCTTTGCAATGAATAATAATAATGTGTTTGATATAGCCCCTTATCATGTCGTCGAGATGTCACACAGGGTATGTTTTAATAATATCAAATGATGGCTTGTTGTAATGCCATGGCTTATTTTAACTCGAGTAACATATAGATTACCTCTACTGCTACACTGATCAACAATGAACTAATGTATTCCTACATGCGGTGTGTATTCTCAGCATACAGTGTTAACCTTCAAAGTGATGTGCTAAATCCAAGTGAAAGTCAGACTGCTATTAATAGGATACAGCACTCAGCAACTATTGATCTCATCAGGCAATAAAAGAAAACTAGGATCACAGCTCAGAAAACTTTAATTTATCCACAAGCAGTCATCTGAATGCCTGGTTCAGACATATCCCAAGCGTTGCATCAACATGTAAGCCATTTCTCCCCAGACAGCATCACCTTGGTGTCCAATGTCAAGCACCATAGTGAAGAAATTCTATTGTATCCAGCAGTGCTTAACTAAGTGAGTCAGAAACAAAATGCATCATTTACTTGATTTGCATCCATTGTTGACAAGTGTTGCACCACAGTTTTAAGAAGCCTTTCATACCTAGCATGAATAAACACCATGAAAGCTATTGGAAATTATTGAACCTGAAAGAAAATATATATGCAAATGGTGGTATAGAACTATTTCCACTCTGCTTATGAGGGGCTGCATGTGGCAGCTCACATTAGAGAACATTATTCCGGGAAACAAATCATTCATCGTTTTGTCTTCAGTGCTCCCCGCTCAGCACTGTTACAGAGTGCTTCATCCTAATTCTCTCAAAAATGTACCAAGCAAAATGCTGCCTCGCTGAAAAATGGGGGAGATATATAAATTCTGCACACATTGTGTGGCACCAGTGTGATTTAACACAGTCATAATTAATGCTCACTGCAACAAATATTTGCCGAAGCCAGGCTGAAAATCTATTAATGTCAGGAAGGGATAAGATGAACTCCTAATAAGAAGAGTTACTGAACCCATCGTATACATGTGACAATTAGCTTTGACTGTGCAATAACTTGAGTTGCAGCTTCAGGGTGTAGATGGTGACCAAAGTAATATACTGCACTCATACTGTAGGGAAAAGGTCCTGCTGTTGCCTTTGTCTTGCTTCTACTAGTAATATTGGTCCATATAACAAAAACGAAAAGCTGTTCAACTCTTGCAGTCACTTATTATGATCAACTGTATTAAATTTTTAATAGACTTTGCATAAGTCCCAATCTATGCCTTTGCTCCAGTCAACGTGCCATCTTTCAATTAAATAAAATTCTTGAGAGCAAGTCTCACGTGGCCCTCTTGACCGAAAGCTAACAACTAGTTGATCCGGACTGATGTAAATCAAACCGCAGTACAACCGAGGCTTCAGTAAACCAAGTGCGTACCCGATTAGTTTTTTACAGTCAGAAGCAGATTGGTTTAGTTGAAAAAGGAAATGAAAATGTGTTGTAATCTCTCGAGGCTACAATTGTGATAAATACAAATCCCTGTGAGCAGGAGATTGTGTTCGAACTGAATGGCAAATAGTGGAGAATTGTGTTCATTGTTTGCTGCTGTTATAAGAATTGGTGGTGGTGGGGTGGAGGAGTTAACTTGTGATGTGATGACTATTACTGGTGATAATCATCACACCACAACTCACAGGAGATTATCTGTATATTTAAGTGCTGGCAAGTACAGAAGATTAAACCCCAATTTTCACTGAGGCCCAATGATATCTCCAAGTTTCATATGAACAGAGAACTAATAGAAGTGGTTCTCAATGGGACAGACTAACAGAAAAAACTATTTTGATCTTTGTCTAGAGTTGCACAAAGTAATAAAGCGTGCAGAAGTTACTTTTTTCGCCTTACTTCATGATGTATAGGTGGAGAGAGGAAACTGGGCCAAGGGAACATTATAAGAGTTTATATCGGAAATCAGCAGTCAACTTCAAGAGGATTTGGGTCTAATTCAACAGGTTTGACCAAAGCAATTCCGAGTCCAAGGGCAAAATATCGATTTCTCCATTTTATGTCATTCACAATGCAAAAAATATAGCTGAAGAGGTATTAAAATATTATTTCCATAGTTATTAACTGCCTTCCATTGTACCACTTACAGCCTGGGACGGCTTCCAATTCATAAACAAAGATTGCTGAACCACAACAACACTTTGACTCTCGGCAGATAAACAGCAGGAGGCTGCCATTGTGCAAACTGATTGATCAAGGGTGAAGAATTAAATTCATGGATCACCTCAGTCAGGAATGTGCTGCAGAAATGAATCACAGAACTAGGTGATAATTTAGCCTTTTGGCTCAATATCGAGAGTCGAGAATGTACGACAGGTCTTTAAAATACGGCTTCACGACTGTACAAAACTGTAGAGTTAAGCAGCTAAATCTGCCAAGTTTGATTTCAGAAAACTTGCTTCTGAGTGATGAGTTACCAGGTAATCCACAGGTCTCTCATTAAATGTCCTCCATGTGTCTAATTCTGTTGAATCAATCAATTAATAGGACAACAACAACGACAACTTGCATTCAAATGGCTCCCTTCACACAGGGCAGCATCTCGGAGCTCTTAACAGTGGTGGAGCTCGACACCGAGCCATATTTAATGACATATTTTTGAAGGACAAGGAAAGCCTGAGAAAGAACCTTTGTTATAGCACCAGCCATAAATCACCTGTGAAAATTATCACATCAGAATTTTTTGCTATTTTTTCCATGACATTAATTCGGATTTACTTTGCATTGAAAATTCTCTGCCTGGCTTTCCTGCTCCTTTGATGCAAAGCAAAATGAACAGCTTTGTTTGTGTCCAAGGAGAGTCAGTATTCAACAATCCAGCTGAGAAGTGGCAGGACTCGCTGTGAGATGAGTTAAATTTCCCTTCACCACTAAGACTAAAATCCATGAGCACAGCAGTGTAACTGGGGCATCTGGTCTGAATGGTTACATTGTGGACTCGCTGCGAAATAAATGCAGCTCATGCTGGTATAAACAATTCCGTGTTAGCAATAAACCAGATCTAATGTTACTTCTGAGTCACCAATAGATGTACTGCACCAAAATGAATCCTGATGAGTACTGAATAGTAGCAATTTAATCCATTCCCATACAACTTTCTCCAGCTCCCCACAGTTACTTGCAAGATTCATGGTTTTCAACTTGTATTAATTATAAAATGATATAGAATTATATAGGCTACATTACCCAAACAGGCCATAGCCCTGGGCCCAACTAATCCATGCCTGTATTTATACTCCACATGAACCTGTCTCCGCTCCTAATCTCCCTCCCCTACCTCGTCCCTCGTGTATGCAAAAGGAACATTGCGAGATTTTAACAGACGCAAAACTAGAGGGAAAAAAGACGAAAGAAAGAAGAAAAACACGTCTATCAGAGCAGATTAGAATCAGACTGTATGAAGTCTTCTTGCAGGATCTGTGAAGCAGTTTAATCAACGGCAGTACTTGTTTTTAATATATAACAAACACAAGAATTTAATGTAAAATTTAGTTTGAAAAGACAACAATCAGGAGTAACGGCAATCAGAACTTGCCTAAGCTCCATACACCTAATTTTTCATAATCTACACTAGACACTCATTAATTAGGTATTCTGGCCACTTTTATCAGTTAGCTGTCAAACACTGGCATAATAAGGTATGAGATTTATTAACAAAGTGTAAAGCTGGCACCGTTTTCTACTACAGCAAATCTCATTTCAAATTCTGGCAAAGTCTCTGCTCTATTTAATCACACGCTGTCATGCTGCAATATCTAATTACGGTGCTTTCAATGAATAACTTCTCAGTTTCCACCTAAGAGGCATCTTTTTTTCACTATTCATTTATGAACCAATACACCTTTCTTAAGCAGTGAAAGTGGCGGTGGTTTCATATGTAATGAGGACACTAACTCCTCGCCTTCAGCGCAGCATCAGGGATGTGAGCATGTCACTGCGGCATAAATTCTGGTCTAATAGCAAAAGTTAGGAGTTTCATCTGTGTAATGGTCAGGTAATATAGAATCAAGACATTTGTCTCATTTTTATACGGTCCCAAGTACGAGTAACTGCAGAGGCTAAAGGTCTAAACAACTCAAAGGGAATTGCAATTAATTTAATCTCTTCCACAATATAAGGCAGGGCTATTACCTTTAAAATCCCTCCTAACTGTCCCTTCACAAGTACTTACAGAAATTGCTTTGCATCCAGTCTGAAAGCACCTTTGTATCCAGCTCAAGAAGCCAGCTGGAGTATTGTAGTACCAACAAAAAGTATAGTTTGTAGGTGAATGCCTACAAAATGAGGAAACACATTCAAAGCACTGCAATATACATTTCCAGCTGCCTCGTCAAGTGGCAGCAATAATACAGTACTGTATACGTAAATTAGGATTGAAGTACACATTTAAAATGGGTGCCACTATCTGTACCAAAAATAAGTCCAGAAGAACGCAGCAATCATTCCAAAGGTAACTGCTGTGACTAGTAATTCCTACAACAGCAGCAAAATTACATTTATTAAGCGCCTTTCACGTCGGGAGGACGTCCCAAGGCACTGTACAGTCAGTGTTTTGGACCCGAGCTGGGGGTCGAGATTGGGGAGGGTGGAGGGCAGAGGAGGGAAGCAGAGTGATCGAAAGCACGGTTGAAAAGGAGGGTCTTGAGATGGGTCTTAAAGGAGGCGAGGGAGGGGGAGAGGCGGAGAGACTGCAGGATGGAGTTCCAGAGGATGGGGGCAGGGTGGCAGAACGCCCGACGACAATAGTGGGGCGAGCAAGGCGGGGGACGTGAAGCAGGCCAGAGCCCGCTGAGTGGAGGGAGCAGGCAGGATGGTAGGGGGTGAGGAGGACACAGAGGTAGGGGGGAGCAAGACCATGGAAGGCTTTGAAGGTGAGGACCAGCATCTTGAACTGTTTCCTCTGTGTGATGTTGATTTGACTTGACAGTAAGTGGGTCATTGATTCCTAATGTTGACTTGATAGTCAGTGGGTTTGGACACCAGAAAAATCATGGAAACGAGTCATTAGTGCATGAATATTGTGGTACTGATTACAGAAAGGCATAGTTACCGATCCAGAGAACAGAACACAATAGCTAGAGCGCACAGACTATCTTTCTTCTCTTTATCTTCCATCTTTGTCTTCAATCCTGGGTCTGTTCCAAATTCAGGCAAGTTACTGCCTTTATTTATACACTTCAGCAGGTTTTTAACACCTTGTGCGATCTATTCAAACTAGCTGTCCACATTACCCATTATCCAACCACCCTACATCTTTTATGCAACAATATCTGATATTATATCAGTGGTGGCACGCTCACCTCTGAGTCAGAAGGTTGTGGGTTGAAGCCCATTACGTCAGGACCTGGAATCACATTGTCTAAGGTGACACTCCAATGCAGTGCTAGGTGGGGTGTTGCATTGTCAGAGGTACCGTCCTTCGGATGAGACATAAAACAGAGTTCCTTTTCAGCTGGACGTTAAAGATCCCGTGGTGCTATTTGAAAAGAGAAGGGAGTTTCTCCCAGTGTCCGGGCCGACAATCCCCCAAATAAAAATTGGTCGCTCACCCATGGCTGCTTGTGGGACGCTGCTGTGCGCAGTTGGCTGCCATGTTTCTCTCACAAATATACAGTCAATTCACTTTACCGTACATTCTGTGAAGCGCTTTGAGGCGTCTCAACAACATGATAAGGCTCTATATTAAATGCAAGGATTATTATTATTACATACTTTACTTACTTATTTTCCTCTGCTGCAGTACTTTCATTTTAAGTTCTAATTCACAGCTGTTACTTTGGGGACACTCCATGAAGTGGTTTGAGATGAAATGCTCCCAAAATAGCTGCCTTCAACTTCCACAAAGATAAAACTTGCGCTCCAGGATTTATCGGCTACAATTCAGCACAACTCCAGTTTTGTTACTTCTGTATTTTTTTTCGCTGAATCTTCCATTATGTTTGTTCCTTTATTGAATGAACAAAATGGCTTCTTCCCCATTGCTACAGAGAACTACAACTCCAATGAGAGTGTGATAATGGCTTGGGAACATTCTTTCCTCCAGCTTGTCTGTAGATGTATATTCTTGCATTGATTGTCCTCTCAAGAGTATTGCTTACCTCAGCCTAAGTCAAGGTAGAAAGATCAAAGAATAGACTGATATTTCAACTGGGTTAAAGAAGGTGACTTTTCTAATTGCATTTTGTAAAGTTCAATCTCCGGTGTGAATTAGAAAACAATTGATTCCCTGACTATTCATGAAAAGAAAACATGAACTCAGACCAAAAGTGATTTTAATTTTGTAACTCATTTTTCATGACTACAGTCAATTTTATACAATTAGCTGCAGTTGGTCCCACTGAAATGAATTAAGAAAGGAAATTGATGGAAAAAAACACTTTTCTGAAGTGCGCTGCGCCTTCATAATTAATCATAACTTCGAATGTTATTTTATGTGATATTTCTGAATCGATTCTCTGGAGAAGGGAGCGATTAATATTCAATAATGTTGTTTTGTGTATGAATCAGTGATTCGCTTTTAATGAGTTTCGTAAAGTTTTTTTTAATTAAAAAGGTCCTTCAAACTTTCTTAGCCCGGTTTAGTGTTGAACAATCTTAGAAAACATGTTATGGAGAAGAACAAGAAGCCATTTCCCCCATTGAGCCCATTTCTTTCAGAGAACCTTTCAGTAGCATAAGATCTATCTACCTTCATTTTTCCGCTCTTCCAAAATACTCACTCTTGCATGTTCTCCAGTGCCTTACCCAAGTGACTAACTTCATGTATGATCATGGATGGTGAATGTTACAAAGGTCTGGAACATCACAGCTGACCTGCCTAAGATCAGCTAAGTCAACACAGCCAGGAATGCAAACCTGCCATCTTCTCTTGTGTGCCTTGGTGCTCCACCAGATGGTGCTCTGGGTTTGCTACCCTGCGCTATATAAATGCAAGTTGTCGTTGGTGGCTTTTATCCATGAAGCCATTAGGGGAACCAACTGGAACTGACTCAAACTAACTTAATAATAATAATAATCCTTGCATTTGATATAGCGCATTATCACACCATCGAGACGACTCAGGAGGCACGGTCAGAGAGGAAGGTCTTGAGATAGGTCTTGAAGGAGGAAAGAAAAGGGGTGAGGCAGAGGGGCTCTGGGATGGACCATGTTCCAGAGAGTGGGGGCAGAAAAGCTGAAGTAGGGGCACATGGAGCAGGCCAGTGCCTGCCGCAACTAATAACCTAATATTTATCTGCGTTAAAATCGATCTGCTGCTCCTAGCTAAATTATAATTGTTTTGGAAGCTCATGGACTTAATTGCTCTTTCCACTCAACTCTACAGCCTTTCCAGTTTGTGCTCACGTAATATGGGAAACACGGATTTAAAACAGAATATTAAAGGCAAAACCAAATGTACTTTTCACAAAAAACAGAAAAGTAATTTGCATATTTTTTCGTGAAAAACTTTCACAACTAAGAAAAAAAAGTTTTTATTGAAGCTGTATTTTAACATTCCAAATTATACCTCTTTGGCCAGGATTTCAATCATCTCTCCCTTCCTCCCCCAGCTCGGGTACGCATCTGGAATCGTTGAGCGCTTTGAGACGTGCATTTACTATATAAACGTAAATGTTAGTCATTTGCATTTCTCTTTTTTTCTTTTGAATATGGCTGAGGTAAAACAAAACGGATAACCTGAAAGTAAGATCATATTGCTGGCAGGATTAATTTAGAAAACAATCACACTTTTGAGGCAGAGATCGTTAATGGAAATGGAAATTTATTCCGTGCTCAACACTAAGAGGTGTGAGAGAGTGGCCTGAAGTGATCAGTCTGGTGATTTTTCTGCTCCTTCCTCCCTTGTGAGGAATTGATTCATCTGTTCTCTGTGCTTTCCTCATGCTGTGACTGCCACTGATAGTTAGCTCACCGGGTGGCAATTGGGGATGTAAACACATGTCCCATCTTTCTCTCTGGCAATGGATCATTGGTGGTGTAATGAAGAGCGACAAATCATTACCCAAATTTAAGCTATACAAATATTTAACTAGCGACTTCCAAAATCTCAGGAAATCCAATGTCAACTTCACAATTAATATGGATTTAAAAAAATTATACTAGAACTGTCAATTCTTCACAAAACAAGGGATGGGGCTTGGTTGATAGAACTGTGTTTTGGAATCGAATAATTATTACTCACTTATGACCACAAGTAAGAATGAGGTATTACTGGTTCCCCTCCAAGCCACTACCAGTAAGAATAGAATAATGTTGCAGTGATTCACAACACAAGCAATGCATCATTTAACGCCACAAATTATACCTGATGTTTCTTTCTGACGAAGTTTCACAATTATTTTTCAGATAGTTTCCTTTATCTGAACATGTTCTTCCATTAATGTGTCCAGCAAGAACATGACTTATCAGAGGTTTTTTGTTACAAATTTCTTAGCTATTACAAAATCAGAAGTGGAAACACGCCTTTCAGTTCAGGCATTATTTCTGGTCTCATTTCTGTGCTTTCGAGTTATTGGGACAGCCCATTGCACAGTGTAATTTGTACATTACAGCTTTTTCTCATGTCTCCTCATCTTCCATGGTAACGGTAGTCCTTCACCATATTCATCAGAAGAAATCTCATAAAACCAGCTTGGAATGCATAAAATTAGAGTAATAATCATAATAAATGTTAAGTTTAGTTTCTGTTGTGATAGTCAAATATCTATTAAATTGCTTAGAGACAATTCTGACTCAAGAGTTCAATTGCCTCGGTTAAGGCAATTCTTGCTGCTCAAGCCCAGTTGCACTGTGAGTTCCACAGCTTCACATTTGCTTCAGAGCGATTTCAAATCCTAGGAGGCCATTTACCAAAGAGTTATCTATAATCCTTCAATTGCCAACATGTCTGGAGACGTCCTCGTCTCCATAAGCGGATGGATTCTGCACATTTTCTGCTACCAAGCTGTGCAACATTAAAAAAAAATGCAAATGTTTAATACAGTGAAACAGTGGATAACTCACCCCTGGGATAAGTTGTCAACTCCACATAACTCGTCACTCACTCAATATCCCGGCTATTTCCTGTACAAAATGTTAATTAACCAGTCACTCTGGATATCTCGTATCTCGTCAGGATTTCACACTTTTAAGAAGTTGTTCTTAAAACACCTCCGGTAGCTTGTCATTTTATTGGGTCTTCAAATCGCTGAGCAATACAGGAATCTGTTTTAATTTAATTTTTTAAAAAGTGTGAAAGTTACTTTGGATAACTTGTCAATGCTGATAATTCATCATTTGATCTACTTCCCTTGGGGTGACGAGCTATCATCAGTTTCACTGCCGTTACACCTTTCTTTTTAACCTTTCTTCTTACCTCCAACTCCTGCCGTCGGTTTTCAAATTCAGGAGCAAAGTGCAATGAATTAAACTGACTCAGAAACGGCTTCTTTGCAGGCAGCGCAAATCCTGAAACATTAATATTTAATGGGCACTATATATCTGTGAGCAGATGAATCATTGAGACAATGCTTAAATGTAAGTGGGAGCTGAGAATGTGTAAGATTTGCCTGTGTAACCGGTAAACCCTCGGCCACTACCCACCGAGGATGACCAGTATATATTATTTTGATCTTCATAATAGGACCATAGAAATGTACATTACAGAAGGAGGCCATTTGGCCCATCATGTCTGTGCTGGTACTTTAAAACAACCACTTTTCAGTCCCATTTACCTGGCTTTTCTCCAAACGCTTGTAGTTTGCTTGTTTTTGCAATAGAATTATGGATAAGTATCATTAAGTATGTGTACTTCTCTTTTGAAGGAGTTCGTTGACACAGAATCAATTGCTTTAGTTCGGAGTGCCCTGAGTTCAATTCCAGGCAGGGCGAAACCTTGGGCAAGTTTCCTTACTCCACACAGAGCCTAATAATAATCCCTCCAAAACCAAAACCAATAATAAATTGGTCATTTTCAATCTATGACTGTTTGTGGGACATTGCTGTGCGCAATTGGCTGCCGCGTTCGCCCACAAATATACAGTCAATTCACTTTACAGTGTGTTCTGTGAAGTGCTTTGGGACGTCCTCCCGACGTGAAAAGCGCTATATCAAATGCAAGGATTATTATTATTATTATTCTCTGGGAATGCTATGGAGTATTATTCTACTGTGGCGAAGATTTATGATAATTTTTTTTAGCATTTCATTCAAAATTAATTGCAGGCTTTACTAAACAACCATACAAAAATATCTACCCACACATGCCACCTCGCAGTCATTTTTGAAGGGAACTGAGTTGAAAATCTGTTAGCTTCAAGTCAGACACACTTTAGATGTCACACACCCAGATACAGATAGCTCTCAGCATGAAGACGTTTGAATGTTTGTGATGTGAAGTCAAGAATGAAGATTGCCTAGAATGGGATTGTATCATTTTTAAGATATTGAAGCAAGGATAGCCACAGACGATAATGCACATTAAGATAAGTTTCTCTGGCTCTAGTGGCTCAGGCAGGTTAAAAATACATCCTCTGCAACGATTGCAAAACATAATAAGCACAGTACTGATGGTGCCTAAGAACAACAACCATCTCCCTTGCCTCCTTCAAGACCCATCTCAAGGCGCTCGTCTTCGACCGTGCCTTCGGTCACCCTCCTACCCCTACCCCTAACACCACCCCCACCCCCCCCCGATTCCAACCACCAGCTCGGGTGCGGAATCCCTGGCTGTCCGGTGCCTTGGGACATCCTCCTGATGTAAAAGGGCGCTATACAAATGTCATTTATTATTATTATTATTATTTGTTTTTGTCGTTGTTGTTGAAAGGAATTCAAACCGAGTCAGTGTTTTAAAAGGGGAGTTTTATTTATAACACTGAGGGGCTAGGCGCGAATGCACCCGTTCAGCTCTGGTACACAATAAATCTGCAAAGCTGTTACTCAGTTGAACCAAGACTGCAGTGGCACTAGAAACACGCATTCAAAACGTTTTTTTTNCTCTATCTTCCCTTTTTTTTGGTACAAAATGGTACAAACAACGATACAAAATATTTGTGCTGTTGACCATTACAAAAAAAGTTTTGTCTAACTGTGCAATGATTGTGTTGAAACATGAATTACGTGACACCAGAAGGAATCGTTCTCCGAAAACAACCACAGTCATGCGGGGCTGCTAGGCTTTCAATATATATATATATATATAAAAAAAACACATGCAGAAAAGAAAAAAGCTCCAATTATACACATAACATTATCTAGGTGGTGTATGCTTCAAGCAAGACTACATTATGTACACACTACATTGAGAACTTAAGTGGATACCGATGTTAAAAAAAATTAAGTTACATTAATATGACGTCAATATCACTCCAGACTTCAAAAGGAAAAAAAAACTATCTGAATACTAATGAAGACTTACCAGTCTCTTCAGAATGCTTTGCCATTATTTGTACACTGCTTGGCAAATCAGATTTTCAAAGTTAAGCTCTATACAACATATACAGTGTGATTAGCCACCCACCTGCTCAGTTTGAAACATGGCTGTTAATACATGTGTATCTCTGTACATTTTGTCTTTTATGTATTTTACACCAATAGTTTAAAAGGCAAAAAAGGAAACGTGTCCGTTAGCCAGAGTGGAAATATACTGATCGTTTATTTTCTCTTCTTAGCCAGTCGTGGACCAGGGATCAATAGATGGTTGAATTTTAATCGCTCCTGAGATTGAGGGAATCCGATAAAACGTACCAAAAAGGCACTTTAAAAACAGTGCTTCTGTACTAAGAAATTCAAGTTAATAAAGAGCGCCTGTCACTCTTAGTTGTAAAGCAGACGTTGAGCGATATTCCTGCTGACTGACCCAAAAATATGCAGCAAAGACAACAAGCATTCATGCTAACAGCTCATGTTCTAAAATAAAAAAAACCTAACTCACCACTAAAAAATATTATGGTCAGCGAGGAATATTAATGAAAAAGCTGCCTCTTTTTGTACAGTTCCTTCATTCCTAGGGTACTGTTAGTCTTCGTCTCCTCCACCGTACATGTCTGCTAGCTTCTTGAATCGAGGTCCCCAGTCATTAAGGTAATCGTAATCATGGTCGCCAGTGCTGGATGAGTTCAGGGAACTGACTGACCCTGCAGTCGAGCCACTGCCTTCATAGTCAAACACCAGCAGGGAATCGTAGGGTGGAGCTGTCGGGTCATTGTCCGCTGCTCTCAGACCCTGGAGACATTTTTCAAAAAAAAATAATCATAAAATCATTAAACGTTCAAGATGACAATGGAATCTCGACACAAAGTGAAACGATGCTTTTCGAAACTGAAAATACTTTTTGACACAAATAATTAATTGCAAAGTTGCGCTAACCTTTCGATTACCTTTGATAACCCGTAAGCACGCATTTTGTCTGATTTGACTACATGATTTAGTGCAATAAATGTTCACTAGAGAGGAGAGGAGGGAGAACAATTCTAGATCTAGTTATGCAGCAATATGACACTCAAATTCCGCCTACTCTTAGCCTATAAGAATTGTGGAAACATATTCAATTCAGTCTTAATTTGCAAGACCTTCCTTGAAAGGAACTGTGAAAAAAAACAGCTTCCTAATTAAAGTTGAGTTCAAGCGTTTTACAAAATTCTTCACTGTCTTAAATGTTAGGAAAAAAGTGATTTTACAGGCTAAGACTATGTAGAATTTCTTATTTCATTATCCCAGTTTCACGTCAAGCTAAATGTTGAATAGGCCTCTCTTTGTATCGTTATTGTTTATCTTTAATCATCTCCCTTTCTATTTCCACACTCCTTTCATTACCACCTTACTATTTTTTCAATTGAGAATAAGGGATAGTGTTGTTATGGTCAAGGACTATATTCTGTAGGCCACAATCAAAATTCATTGAAGAGCAGACTATATAACACATGATTCAAAGAAGGAATATTGTACAACAGATCTTTCTCCAGAGGAAGGAATTCCTCACTCCTGATCCATATTTTCTCCGGCAACTTGTCAAAGAACAAATAACACCTACCAAACCTGAGGTGAGAAAGCCCTGGATAACCTTCAAGCAGTGCTTGACTACAGTACTTCAATTACCGTTTCTAGAATAGTTGTGAAAAATGAATCCCATTCTGGTTTGAAGTCAATGTGTGTGGCAACAATTTCCAATGTATTTTTAAACATGTATTGGTTGCTATCATCTTGATATAGCTTTCCAGTTCAGTTTGTGTCAATTCAGAAATATCCACTGATAAGTAATAATCCTTGCTTTTGGTATAGCACCTTAATCACTTTGTTGAGACGTCTCAAAGCGCTTCACAGAATACACTGTAAAGTGAATTGACCGCATATTTTGTGGGCGAAAGATACGACTTTGTCCAATTAGCTGATTACTTGAATATATTTCTTAACGTGTTCAACAGTGGCGTTAGCAAAAAATGTTTCGTTTTTATCACCTCATTGATGAAGTCTCCAATATCTCCAGGGTGAGGAATTGTTGGACGTATTGGATATTGTGGCTCAGCGCCAATAGGCCGCTCATCCACACGTCTGATTCCGGGAGTCTTTGACAACACGGGGTCCAGTGAGTCTGGCTGTTGTAGTTGGCTCAAGTCATAATCCTGCAAAAGGAGGTATCAGACGTTTTAGACATACTTTCTCTGGGATCATCAATTTATTGAGTTTGCTGAGACAAAGATCTCTTCTGTAGCCGATTCTTATTATTGTTTCCAGACCCACCGGTCATTATGAATTTCTTGTATATACTTACTTGAATAAACTAATTGTAATTATTCTAAACGTTTACCTTGAGTGAAGGTATCAATCCAAACCCGCTGAAATCAAATAAAGGTTTGAGGCCCCTACCCCAGGTATTCCCTATGGCAAGTTCTATCAGGCCTGGGAGCAACTAAACAGTTGCTTCCTATTCCTCTTAAAATAAAACATAGGTTTGTAAATCACATGTATGCTGACAACAATAATAATAATAATCCTTGCATTTTGATGTAGCTTCTCAAAGCGCTTCACAGAATATACTGTAAAGTGAATTGACTGTATATTTGTGGGTGAAACGCGGCAGCAATTGCGCACAGCAGCGTCCCACAGACAGGCGTGGATTGAAGTGACATATTGTAGTATTGTTTTTTTTCTTGAGAGATTATTATCAGGCATATGGTGCAAGGAAACTTGCCCAAGGTTTCGCCCCGCCGGGCATCGAACCCAGGTCTCTCTCTTGCGAGGTGAGTGCTCTAACCACTGAGCTACAGGACTCCAAATGATTTACAATACAAAAGTAGGCACTGCAAATTCATCTGATTACACTGGGTCAAAATTATCTCTCATTCTTGACTTAATGAATAAGGAAGTTAATAGCCTTATGGAAGTTAATTAGCTATAATGAGTCGGCCAAACCTATCAAATACATACAGACTAAAGAAAATAATGTGCCTCAGAGTTGCCAAATAGATATCATAAAAACTACAATTAATTGCTGGCAAGTAGAGAAGAACATGGAAACTTGTGAGCAATCCAAGTGACATTAATTGGATGGATTTTTCTGGGGGAAATCATCCAGTTTTGAGCATGAAGCTTTGAAAGTGTCCATTTCCTGCCTTTCCAATGACGTAGACATTAAAAACGAGAGGAAGAAATTAATTCTGTCCAGGTAAAGCTTGCTCTATCCAGAATCAGATTCAATTTATAGCGAGGTTGATTTGAAGTAATGGAGAAGGCAGGAAAAATAAATATTCGATTTAAAAATCATATTATGTGAAAAAAAAGCACAACACAAACCAAAATGTGTGGAAATAATGATTGCGATTTAAGGAAATAAATGGCCTTACCAAGACAATCAATAAATTAATTATTGAAAAGCTGGACAGAGAGTAATAGATTTTGCAGCTTAAATTTACATCAGTTTAGGCTGCAGCTAAAGTGTGTTAATTGATAAAGGTCCTCCTTGAAGCATTTTGTTTCTTAACCTATTTTCTCTCCTGAAGGCTTTTGATGACTTTTACTCCTTTTATCAAGGGATGATTCTGAAGGTGCTTGTCCCCAGGAACCTTAACCAGGAAGCCAGGATTCACTGTAAACCTTGACTTTGGGATTTGACTGTTTGACTGTGTTGTGTGTTTGGGCGGGTCGGGGAATTCAGTTTTAAGGCTGAACCTGATCCCGTCATCAACCAATGGCCATGTATACAAATCTCGCAGCAGGGATTGATATGTAACAAATAGAAGCCAGAATCCTGACTGATATTCATCTACCTAAGCCAGGCGACTGGCCTCTGGCTGAGACCATAAACAAGCTCTATTGGTGGTAAGCAGGCTCTGATATATCAGTCATTGTTTTATTTTCTGCTTCCTTTTCACGTGTTCTTCAGAGGAGCTCACAAATCTCTTAAGTGCAAGTCGAATCATTTCTTTCAGAAGCTGCTCGTTAGAAGTTGCCACTCAACCTCCTCCTGCATTTCCAAATTCTTTACGACAACAGACCAGCTGACGGCTGGATCACCCAAGCAGCTAACAGGATTGATTTTGCTTTTCGGATCCCAAGCATTTGTTGATATGTTCCATCAGCGCTTTGGCGAATCAGTCACACTGATACTCTGCACCTTCATCCGACGATTAACAGTCATGCTCTTGCAATGTCCCTTGGTAGCTGCAGTTTAAAGCCACAATTTCAGGAATTCCTACAGATCATTGCCATCTCCCTGGTTCAGTGTGTTCAGGCAGTGGGTCTTGGCTACTTGCTGGATATTAACGATGATGTAGTCTTGTCGGATTGCATTGCGAGAACGTTAGCATCAAGAACCGAATGCATCAGACTCCTAGTTCGAAATACTGAAGGTGCCCTGTGACAACCCTTGCTCTGCCTTTCAGCTCCGCTGCGCTCAGTCTTACTTTAATAATATTTTCAAAATGACCCACACTACAATGATAGCCCAGTAATCTTTGAATTTGAGGCACACGCAATCACTTTGCACCTTGCAAATGAGCCTGATTCAATGCTTTGACTTCCATCGCCTCAATAATTATCTTTAGTGCACGATTTGCTCTGGTAGAGTGAATTACTATTTGATCGGGTTGTGTGTTTCCGCAGCTACTGTTGCCTTTTGAGTGGTGTTCACATTCAAATCGTTCTGAGATGTGGTGTAATCAAATAGCATATTATTGAGGATTATTAATCTCACATCTGCTGCAAGTCTCTTCTTTTTGTGTGTAAAAAGTTGATGAAATGGCAGTCCATCACATTTGTCTCCTGATAGACTATCCAATTTAGTAGCCCATTTATGCACCCGCTACGGAGAAATTAATTGGCTTCTAAATATCTTTTTTTAAAAATAGATAGTCTACACAACGCCACTTTCCGTTACTAATGAAATGTATCTGTAGGTATGGTAAGCTGCTCTTCTTGTCTAATGCATTTTATTCAGTGCCATTGATCACAAACGGGCATTTAAATTGGACTGATTATTAATGGTCAAAACAAAGGAGGAAGCACACACTGCTGCTGAAAAAGGAAAGCTGGAAAGCCACCTAATAATTAACTAATAGGCACTTCAAAATTGTGTTAGAATCGGATGGCTGCTAACAGTAGATAGAAGGTCAAACCTACTTTAAAAGAAACAAACTAAAGGTTTCACCAGTGGCCTAGTTGGTAAAGGCACCACCTGTGGCCCAGGTTATGGGTCTGTGTTGAATGAAGTGATCTGAGCCAGGATAGCAATAGGTATCATTGTGTATCAGAGAGGGTGGGTTTGGGAAAAGAAATCAACCAGGATTCCTGATTCTGATTGTTATTTGTAAAGCCTTGTGGTGGAGAGGTGGTTGTCTTTGGGCATCGGGGTCAGGCTCAACCGTGATACCCTCTGTAGTCAAGTTGCCTATCGACATTCACTGTTAATGCCCAGGAGTGAAGAGAGGGCTACTGGAACCCCTGGGTGAAATACCAGAGGTTCACTGAGTGCTGGTAGAACTGTATTACAGTAGAAGGACAGGGTAGGATGAGGGAAGGGATTAAAAAACACTGGTGGAGGCAGAAAAAACAATGAACTAAATGCAGTTGTAATGTGCCCACTAACATTCTTTTGAAAACCGATTCATCAACTTTCATGATATCAGCTTTGCTCCCCAGCTGCAACGATTAATAGTGAGACTTCATTCAGCTCTTCCATTGATAAAGCTTTCATTTAGAGCAGGATTACACATGGTTGAGTGAAAGGCTTTTGCCACTGGCAACTGCAGCAAACACACCAAAAGCTATTTTCGGACATATAACTATTGTTATTTCGTGCAGAGCAGAATGGGACCCCACGATCAGGGCAAGAGACCGTTGAAATCCAAAAGTAGAAGATGGGACTAATTCAAATGAATTGTACAACCTGTATAGGATTGTGCTGTGAGAAATGTTAACTATCACCTGCCCATGTTATTAACCAAAAGAGAAGCAGAACTATCCTTCACGAAAATGTAAAAGCAATCAGGTTAGCTGATCAATCAAGCACGATCTCCTGATAACTTTGGTTATTGTGCTTCAATTATCCATCTTGGCAGCGTCTCCAGGTGGCTGTGTGACTAAATAAAAGCTTCTTTGAGTGTTCAAGGAGCTTCCTAATGCACATGTACAGTGACGCTTAAGAAATTGGAAGATATTCCCCTTGCAACTGGCTAGAAGTGAAGAACCTATTCAACCAGACATCGGGTAAATCTTCATTTGAGATGTGCCAGATGGAGAATTATAATTACACAGATGAACATATGCTCCAACTTTCCACTTTGCCTGGTTACGTTTTCCGTCAACCGCTTTCTTATCCTCATCTTCACAGATGATGGATAAGCATTTGGGAGTTTAAGATCAAATTTACTTAACTCCTGAACATAAAAGGTGAACTCCTGGCACTACAGGCTCAAGCAGGGAGGGAAATTCCCTAGCTAACATCATTACTAACGTGAAACCTGTGTAAGAAAATAAGCTTGCAAGTTTTCAACGTGCTACCAACTTGCAATAATTTGCACAGTAGGACTGCTGTACAACATTTTGCAGACTTTCAATGGGTTGACCAACACCAGAGACTGTTGCAATTGCCAGGGAAGAACTACTGATGTTTCGAGAAGTTACACGATCAAGCGAGTTGGTGGAAGATCACTTGTGATCCTCGAAGTTCCTAAAGTGTTTTCCCTCTACAGATGAGGAAAAAGTCTGGGGTTTAATTTACAGCCCCACCTTCCTGATTCCTTTCCAGTAATCAGAAACACGTCAACTTCACCTGTTGGAACTCTGGCGGTCCTGTGTAATACCTCAAGAACATTGGACACTCCGCTTGTGTGCAAACAGATACTGAAAAGTAGAAGCTCATAGGAATCACATCATGTTGGACGGTTGCAAAGATTAAGAGAGAGATTTTCAGCTCGTCAGTAAATCTACTGATCGGATGTGATGTGGAATTTGGGCATTGCTAGCATGTGCACAGTGCCCAGTGAAAAATCTTGCTGTAAACATTTCAACACCGCCATTACTAATCCCTTCTTACCCTCATTACAATCATGTTCGAATCATGTTTTAGAGTCCCGCTATTTATACCATTAGCTTTTTTTATTGTTTTGAAGACTGAACTCCCCAACACTGCTCATCCAAACATTTTGACATTTCCATGCTGTAAAAAAAAATATATTTTCCATTATGGTTTGTGGTGCCTAGACAAGTCTGCAACATCGAACCAAATTCATTCAGTAACAAGTTCATTTGAATAATAATGAAGGCAACAAAAATGAAATGCAAAAAGAATCTCTCTGTAAGAGAGCACTCACTAAATTAAAACTAGATTTTCAGACCTGGTGATATACCACTCTAATAAACCATAGTGTATCAGGTCTTTCACAGAAAGCGTTCAACATTGTAATAGTTCGCTGCTTTTGTTAGATAATAAAACCGTCTGAAAAACACAGCACTTCTGCTTGACTGACAGTACCTTCAAGGTCAAATGCTGCTCTGTATATACAACAGTCATTTACTTCGGTAAACTTTTATTTTAGCAAATCTTCAAACAAAAGCACTGAACTGGAAATTTCAAAATTGCAGTTTTATCACAGAAAATGATAGGCTGCAGCAAATGATACACCGTTAACCCCTTTTGGATTCCCACCTTCCATAAGACTGGCCTGAAGGCAATTTTCTTTTAAATGAACACTTCATTGAATTTCCCTGAGCCGTGACCCAATTTGCACGAAAGGCCCGAGATCTGGTCGGTAGTCTCCATAGAATGAGACAGTGCAGCGAAGGGGAACCCTGTTATAACACGCTTCATTATCAAGCGGGTTCACTTATAAGACCGGCTGCCCTTCCCGACCTGTCATGAACAGGAAGCCCCAACTGCACAACCGAACACAAAATTGTGCTCATAGGACTTTTGCGCATTGAGGGTTTGGTGGCTTTCTGTGCACGTGCCAACTTCGGAGCCACTGGGTGTTGGTGGTGATCTGCTTTGATCGCTCAGACTGACCGGCACTTTGCCTTTTTTGTGCCTGAGCAGTGAGTGTAGAAATGCGGAGCAGTGACAGAGCCCTATAAGAGCCCTGCTTGGGATTTTGTGGCTCTCATCCTCACCGCGTTGAGATAATACAGTTGGTTGAGTCAGGACAATGCCCGGGTTTTGTCCTCACCTGATCCTCTTCTCCGCCACCCTCCTCGTCGTACTTCAATATATTGTCGCGCACGTCGTCCTCAGGATCAATCAGAAGCTGCTTTGTCTGACGTTCTTTATCTCTGCGTTTCATCCACACCACAAACAGCAAGACTAGGACTGAACAATATTGCGAGCGTGTCATTTTTACTGTTAGAACTCAATCGAGATGAAATAAGCAGACGTTATCCTAAATCTTGTACTTACTTAACAAGGTGATAATACATATGAGGATAGCAATAATAGCTCCTGTGCCCAATCCAGCTGCTGCAATCGCGCCAACAGCTGTACAATCTCCATGCTCATCGCAAGGGCAGACTTTCACTTTAATAACTGAGGTGTTAGACAATGGAGGATTGCCAGAATCCGTGATTATGATTGGAACGTCATACACGCCAGCAACCAGGAAACCGATTTTTAACCTGAGCTGAGCAGAATCTCCTAAGGAATACATAGAATGAGTGAGAGGTAAACACAGGAAAATTAACAAGAATTCAACGTGACGCACACACAATTCAGTGGGGGTGGAGGGCACACTTACAGTCAATTAATTCACTCTACAGTATGTTCTGTGAAGCACTCGAAGACGTGATAAGGTGCTAAATGAAATGCAAGGATTACTATTGTTATTCCGTGCCATAAAGGATGGGGTGGGCAAGGGGAGAGAATATGGCATCATTGCCCATAAATTGCTGTTCTTTCACGGCTTTCAAAGATATGAGTCGGGTGGAGACTAGCGAGCTGTGACTGTTTGCTCACAAGCGAAAGGCTGCCTGGAATCCATGAGAGATTCTGAGAGATTCTGTTCATTCTAGGTGAACAGACAATTGCCAGAATCTCACTGCACCCTTTAATTAACTTCACACTGCTGTGGATGCGGGTGAGTATATTATTAATTTTGTTTTTGCACTTGTGGGAATTATGACTCCACCAGGCTGTGTAAATATTGTTCAGGCAAATATAATAGCTTATTATTTACTTGATACCGTTATTAAACCCATTTACGCAAATAAAAATTTTACTGCAGCAATATACTGCGCCTGTTAAATTATGTCGTTTTTATTTTGTGTTACTGTTGCTCAAAGTTTCACTACATTCAAACTAATCGTTTTCACATCTGATCAATGCAACAACATGCAATCATGGTATTATGTGTATGAAACACAAATATTTGATTACTGATTACTGTACTGAGAAGAGTTATATAACCGCTTCCTAATTCTCGTTTTCACAGAATTAAAAGCAAATAATCGATTTTCGGTTTTAACTTTGGTGCAGATTTGTAAAAAGGCATGTAGTTCACATAACTACAGTAAAAAGCACTGTGTAGAAATCATTCTTCATCCTCAGAACTTTGCACAGTTTTATGGAAATCCTATAGAAAGGTGAAGTTTATGGGATCTGTCGAACCATCTCTACGGTGATAATTTGACACTTTTGAATGTGTAATAGTTTTTTTCTATTAAAGGCAGAACTTTGCCGAAAGAGATGAATCAATTCTAATGCCGACTTCGTACCGCACAATTTGTGGCAAATCACAACTTTGGCTACCAAGAACACAGTGTAAACGGGGGTTGGGACAGCAGGATATCACACTGGAGCCACACTCCGAGAGATGGTAGTTTCAGAAGTGATGTGATTCACACCCACGCAGTGTAAACATGCTGGGTATAATGTGAACTGTCAGCAAGCCCCGCACCTGACCTTGCTGAGCTCAAAACATTTGGTTCATTGCTAAATACCTAATAATCACATTTGACAGCTTCGGAAACTCTCATATTAGCTGCAAACAAAAAAAATGTCAAACATAATGTGCTGGGTCAATATGAAAAAAAATTTACATTTTAAACCTTTTTTTGAAAGTCCTGGGTCGTTTAAAACAAAGAGCGAGTGTTTTTTTTTCTGTAATGAAATTAGTGTTAATTTTTTAAATTATGTTTGTCTATCTTTTAAAAGTGAACCACGAGATTTTTCTTTTAAAATGTGAGGACTTCAATGCAACCTGGTTTGCAGGCAACACTGGCAAAAATTCATGGAAAAAGACTGGATTCAAATAAACAAAGTACAATTTACATAAATCCCAGATGATTCAACTTCAGGCCTGAACCAGGATAAACTTGAATGCTTTTGAGAATCAGATTCCTAAAAATAACTGGTGAAATCTTTACTTTTCCTGGGAAAAGAAACAAATCGAATAACTGCGGTTTGAAACAAATGGAGGAAAAAAGCTATCAAGTCTGTTTTGATATTACTGAGGGTCAGTTATGATAAATCTTTCTTTTTACTCTACCTTTCCTGAAGGCCGTAACTCATGCTGGAGTATCGTTTTGGATAGTCAGTCACTCAGTCAGTCAGTCAAGCACTGAGTTACACTTCAAAAAAAATGGATGCATTGATGTTGACTTTGCTAGTGATACTTGAGATTACTTATCTGAATGAGATTCAGAGTTTCCGCTGTGTTACAAAAGCTAACTAATGAATTCTGCTGATAGAATTTATATATGCAAATTAACAAGGTCAAATTTTCTTTTGTCTTGCACCTCGAGAGTGCATTCCGAAGCATTATATCAGTCGCAAAATTGTCTGTTTCAAATAAAGCAACAGCATGATACCTGTAACCGGAATTTTAAGCAAATCTTTCAATTTGACGTTGTGTAAGAAAATTTAGCTCATTTAGTCAGAGGTTACGAAGGATTGGCTTTCTTCTTCTCAGATAGTATATTATATTACAGTGCATTATTCCCAAACAATGTCTCAATGCTCTAGCTGACATGCGTTGTGAAAATCGAGCCATTTTGAGAGACATAAATGTCAAATGAACTTCTTCTTGTTTTCTTATTAAGGCCATTTATCACAACCCACAAAATTATTCCTGATCAGGCAATCCATTACATACGTCCAGTTTGCTCAGATAGGATTTTGTTTTAACTAAATGAGAAAAATTGTGCCAATACTGTCAGTACCCCCTTTCTGCACTTGACACTCTTGCACAGACATAACAAATGAGCAAAAAAAAAGTTTGTTTTGTGTAAAAAAAACACTGTGAAATATGAAATATTCTTAAAGTAACACATGTGCATCTTTGCATTTTTTTCCACCTATTTCTGTAGATTGTATCGGATCTGCATTTGTTTGATACCATCAAAGTACCATCAAAGTATTTATTTTAATAGAAAACTCTCAGCTTTCCTGTATACCACACATATGGACTCACCTATGGGGGTATATCACGATCTAGAATCAATGACTGACCATCTCTCGCTGTTATAACCTCTGACCAAATACTGTCTTATAGCAGCATTGTCCGATATTCAGAAGAATTTGAACTAAATGCGAAGAATCTCAACCATTAATTAAAGGATGTCAGTTCTTCTTGGGGAAGAATTCCACATGATTCAATGTTCACATTTAGTTACAATGTAGTAAAATTTGGCTATAGGAAAGGCAGTATTACAATTAAATTTGTGACTGTACTATCTTGATGTGTAATTCCCATTTAATTGGATAATTTCTGGGACTTCAATTTGGTGCAGCAGTCTACCTCTGCAGCTTTCCGAATAGTTAGTAATTAATTGCTCTTAAATTCCTTTTCAGTATTTACTCAGGTTTGAAGAAATGGTTGATGATGCTTCACAATCTGAAGATCAATTAATATGAAATCATCTCCACTGTGTTACTCACATCAGATTGCAGATAAGATATTTCAGCTCTACATTATTCAGAGATTCCAAAGTGCTGTTTATTTTGCATTAGCGAGTGTTATAAATAGAAGTTTTAACTGAATGCAAAACCATTCTTTAACTGATGGAAATTGGCCGACACTTCTAGCATAGTCAGGAAATATGGCTACTGGCAATTATGGCTAATAACCAAAGTTGGCTGTTATTCTAAAAAAATTAGCAGACTAACAGAACACTGCAATTTACGCACCACAGACTCACAGTACAACACACTTACACACCCTGGAATAATAGCACACAACAGAGTAACAGCACATGGTGGGAAGTCGATGGACTAGCACCAGCCATGCTATTTAACCTGCTATTCCCACAATATAAAATGTTTGCTGTCACACTGAATGTTTTCAGATACATCAGGGCTGGAGCTCCGAGCAAGAGGAAATTATAAATCAGCCTCCATCTCCCCGTTGTTTATTGGCATTTATGATAAATATGTTAAAAACAAATCATCTTATTTTTATTGGGCAAAACTCTGCCTTATCTTGTTTGATTTGAGGAGTGGGGAGGGGGGGGGCGGGGTATTCGCCTTGGAACATTAGATTTATTCACCAGCTAACGTGGCATGTTAATGGTTATCCTCCCACCATGAAAGGCATTAACGAGGTATAAATTGTATTTCAATTGTGAGCTCATCGCTTACCATTTAAACGAGCAATTGTCCAGTTTCTTCTTACACCAGGTGGCGTTGTTGGCAGCTCGAACACAAAGGGGCCGGTATTTGGATCCCTGTCACTATCTTCTGCTGTGATATTTATCGCATTTTGATTGGGCTTTTCGCAGATTTGAGCCTCTTTAGGAACCAGCTCTGGTGCATTGTCGTTAGTGTCTATGAGGTAAATTTGTAAGGTGCCAGTGCCACTTGCTGTGGGCAAACCTGTATGAAGAGTCCGCACAAATAACGTTAGTTCACAGTGAGGTATTTGTTTGAATAGTTACCTGTAGTTTTTTCTATCTGTGGCAAACTTATGCACAGTATCATACGTACATTTATGAAGTAGTGAAATGGGATACGAAAGGGAAAAACATTTTTTTGCTTGGCTTCAAAATGTAGTTCCCGTGCTCAACACAGCATTTTATCAAGAGATAAATTGTTCTCTAAAGTTCACAGCACTGCACTTGCTGCAAACCAACAACTATATAAAGTAGTTACCAAAAACTGGCCACTTATTTGTAAACTGTGAAACATCTTCTCTGTGACATTTACTGTCTTGTAGTGGTAACAACTGGATTATTTTGGAGATAGATTTAACGCAGGAACTAGAATGATACTGAGTTCACTCCTGTTTGTGGAGATTTTATTATTTATTATAGATTGTGCCAAAAAATGTAGCATTATCATAAAGAAACTATAATATTATCTTAAATAGCAATAATGGCTTATAATTGATTGATGGAAATGAATAGTTGCCATTTTTGGCGATGCTCCACAGTCCCATAAAAATATATTTTTATCAATAAAAATCTCTTCCCCCACTGATTTTTAGCATTGAAGTTATTTCACTTCCTGCCCGCACACAACACCACTTCCGATGATCCAGCCCAAGTGAGCCAAGTTGACACAAACGCAGTATTACTGAGAGGCACTTGATTGCAGATTCACATTGGGACCACTTTTGGAGTTGAATTCTATGCCCTCAGTCAACTATGCTCAGAAGTCACAGAAATAAATTGAAATTCCGATACACTAAACACACCGAGGAACAATTGTTGAGTCCAAATAAGCTAAAAATGACATTTTTTAAATTTAACTCATCTTTCTCAGAATAAGCACACTTACACGCTTATAGGGGACAAGGATTACACGCACACCATTGACTCAAGTGAGGCTTTACGCAATCCGGGAAATCTTGAAATTGAGATTTGCCAATGTTATTTCTTGACATTATTATTCTGTTTCAGACACAGTTGTAAGGAACTTAATAGGGTTCAATTGAAACGACACACAATGACAAGACATCGTCAGGCTAATACATTACATTATATCTCTGCTGAAGAATAAACAGCGTGAAGCCACGACCTACCGTTGTCAGCTGCCAGGAACGTCGCTTCATACATATTATTTTTAACATGGACCGACTCTCTGTCCAGCACTACTGTAGTTGTGATTTGACCAGTTGTGGCATTAATGTTCAGCCAGTTTGCAGGATCTGACAGTTTGGAATATCTAAAGAGAGCAGCAAATATCAAAAGAGATTTTAAATGCTTAGACAGGATGAGTTAGCTGGGCTGAGCTTACATCAAAACAGCCACCTCATTCATAGGCAACAATAAAGCACACGACAATTGATTTGGAATAGGCTCACTTTCAGATGCTTAGTATTGAAGAAAATAATCACCCTTCAACCAATTGACCTTGAAAACAAAATCTGTCTTGTAGCGTCAAAGACTTGTTGGCAAAACCTATAAGGGGCAATCTGTGAAATTTCATCATGCGCAAACTGCCTACTCGCTCAGTCTGGGAACAGTCCATGCTCTAAATAGCTTAAAACGTTTTTTTAATATAAATTATCTAATGATTTGTTTAAAGATCACCAGTTCTGAGCTGGACTGCAAGATGGAGTACTGCTATTGGCTGCCTTGTTTTACCTACAAAATACACAGTCAATCCACTTCACGGTATATTCTATGAAGGGTTTTGAGATGCCTTAATGCGTGATAAGGCGCTAAATCAAATGCAAGGATTATTTTTATTACTATTACTGTCTCCTCTACAAAATGTTTCTGGGATTATCAATAAATACATGCAAAGAAACAATATGATGTGCAGGGAGGAAATATTCAGAGGCAAGTGAGGCTATTCCTGATTACGTAGGCAGGTTGTAAACATTTATGTTTTAATTAAAATTTTTATTACTCCTCAGTTGAAATAAATTATTTCCGCCGTGACCAACTCAGACAGCATAATGGCTGAAAGATTGTTCTTCACTGAATTCAGTGGATGGACTGACAGTGGTAGTAGATTATGAATAAAAACTCTATTGTTGCAGTAAAATCAATTTTCAGTATTTACTCAGCTGCTGTCTAATCTCCTTATGTCAGACCCAAAACAATTATTATTGCAGGAGAAGAAAGGTCCGTACATATACTTAGTATACGAAGAGAGGGTTAGATCTGATGTGAAGCGTCGATTTTGGGGTTCGGCAAAGTTATTTAACCATAGAAATTTACATCACAGAAGTTGGTGCCTCGCCTGGATCTTTGAAAGATTTCTATCCATTTACTCCCGTTCTCCTTTCTTTACCCTCCCTATTCTTTTACATTCCTTAGATTCCATTCCTAGCTCAGAAGCTACAATGGATTATTCTTCAACCACCAATAAGTAGGACATTCTGGGTCCTGATAACTCTAATTTGTATTTTTCACAAAGGTGTAATTTTTCCCTATCCTTCTCAGTTAAAGGCGTTTTGACTTAATTTTTTGTTCCTTTGGGATAAAGTTCTGCGGACACCAGCGCCTTGTCCCAGTGGTCATTATTTCTGCCTTGACACTTCCTGGCAGCAAGGAGGAAATGCAAGGATTATTACTTGACTGGGGGGAAGAGGCGTTGTAGCTCAAGACTCATCTTGTCCTCACCGAATATTCACAGCTCCTGGAGGTGTGAATAACAAGAACAACAACAACAAGACTACATTTGTACAGCACCTTTCACGTCGGGAGGACGTCCCAAGGCGCTGAAATGGTTATACTGGTTAGCAGTCGCAGAACCATGTTTGATTTCCCTGCTCTAATCCAGGTGGCAGAGGCCAAATGTAGCTCGACAACCACTGCCCCAAACAAGATCAAGTAAGTCAGCTGATCTGTGAATCAAACACGATATTTTCCCAGCCCGTATGGTCAGCTAATTACTGAACAAACTCATCGAGTAATTGGGGGTGGGGTGGGGGAGGGGAACTGGAAAATTGGATTTTTTTGGAGGCACATTCTTTTACATACATTTTTGCTAGATGTGCTATTATTACTCCAACTTCTCAACCGACCACTTTCCATAACCTTGAATTTAATGAAGGTGTTATACATGCATGTCAAATCTGCAGAGCAACTACATTTCAAAAATTAATTTGTGCGAGTTTGCTAGCCTTGGTAAACCAACCTCAACCTCATCCTCATTCCACGACTTTCAATTAAGACGCTAGCCACCTAAAAATGGTTGCTTGCAAGTTAAGGGGATGATTTCAGCCGTAAAATTGCCACATTTTATTTTAGATTTACTTTCGAACATGCAAAGTTGAGAATAAAAAAACCCCCTGCATATCTGCGTGCGAAAGTGATGCGTTCAAAGTCGTGAGTTTGGTTAGTTTCAGTGACATTGTGCAAACAATCTAAAAAAAACAGTGAGGGGTCGAAAGTTGTTCTGAAGAAAACCATTAAGTTAACACGCCTGGGAACCAGGTACAACGTCCTTTGAATGACACTTTCTATTCCACGATATCAATCAATTTCAACTTCCCAACCAGAAGTGTGAGCAATGCTCAAAGCAATCTTCTTGCAGCTAGTGAAGTGGTGCAGTACACATGACAAACTAGTCAACTGTACCATGCAGTGGGATCACCTCAAGCCTCTCCCATACCGAATGGCTAGTTTGCCCTGGTAGCCAAACAGAATCGTTGGTTGATATGAAGGGTTGACGCGGCAAAGAGGGAAACAAAAATACGGTAGTATTTTTTTGTGGGGGAAACGATATTAAAAGATGAATGAGGAGCAGGCGATTCTCGCTGGTTTAGCAGCTGATTTTAGGACATTGCTGACAGAAGCCCGGTCAGTCACAACAACAACAACAAAATTACATGTAAAGAACGCCTTTCACGTTGGGAGGACGTCCCAAAATGTCACAGAACGATACATGGTGTAAGAAGAGAACTTTTAAGAAAAACATCAATTATGTATAAATGCTGACATAGGAAAATTGAGAGCATAACTAAAATGTAGAGAGAAATATCCAGACAGGTAGATAGTATTCAGGCGTTATTCGTAGACTTTAACCACAAAATACATGGTCACTACACTTTACAATAAAATCCTTTGAAGTGCTTTGAGATGTCCTCCCTAGTGAAAGGTGCTATATCAAATATATACCAAATAGAAGCATTATGTTGTTGCATTTTATTTATGTAAATTGAAAAGATAATTTTTTCTAAAGCTAAGCTTGCCCAGTGTTCTGCCTGATATTTATTATTTTCCTAATTCTGCAGTATTTTTAGTAAAAGAAAGTATAATGGAAACTTAATGGTATAATGGTTGAGGTGATCGATTTAGACAGTGTTACCGTATGGATAAACCTGTGCGGGTAGTTTTTAAGCTTTCTTCACATTGAAAGCAACTAGTTTTATTAGAATTTCACCAAACATGATATGTGGTGTTGAGGAGACAAGTTAAACTGTGCAGAACCTTTGCACAAAATATCCTGATAGACCCTAATCTGCTCATATGGAAAACTAGTAAAAAGCGAGGAAATAATTTGAAGTATTAGGTGGTGGCATTTCTTCTTACAGGCACAACAAGATAAGGAGAGAGTTCCCATTTTCAAAAGGGAACGCAGTGTCTAACGAGAGGTGGAAGTTACTTCTGACAGCAGACGGTGTATTTTTAAGCTTGGGACAGACAGGCAGACGGCATCAAATGCCATTCCCTACACAGAATGAGTTAGAGGTGTAAGAGATGGAAAGATCAATTCATTGTTGAGTTGGCAGGCATCTTACCGTACTATTTGCTGCATGAAACGATCAGGATCTTGGGCTGTGAATGTCGTCAACAGTGTACCAACAGGCATCCCTTCCTCCTGCCTGATCAGTTTGGGGTTGGGAATAAAATAGGGAGCTTCGTTCATGTCGGAGACCGAGATAGCAACTGTTGCCGTTGACTGGAGTGAAGACTGGATTCCGGCGGCCAGCAGAGCTTGATTGGTTACCATTACCGTCAGAACAAAGGCTCGGTTTATCTCATAATCAACTGGCTGGAAAAAATGAAACAAGTTTTGCAATAAATACTCGCGGAACACGTACAACTCTCTTCAAAAGGTTTGATGGGTCAACCTCACAGCTACAAGGGTTCTGATGAAAGGTTAGCGACCTGAAACGTTAATTCATTTTCCTCTCTCCATAGATGCTGCCTGACCTACTGCGTGTTCCTAGCGACTTCTGATTTTATCGCAGCTACAGGTAGACAGGCAAGGGAGCACCATCAGATTAGGTACACTATTAGATAATTGTTCTTGTCTTTTTCTTTCATAGTGTGTCAATCGCTTCTTTTTTATATAACCAATCGCTCCCATAGATCTCCTGTGGCAAAAAGCATGAGATAATGGGCAGAGCGGTCTGAAATTTCATGGTGTCTTAGCCTGTAAGACCATTTTGTCTTAAAATTTACAATTGTGCAGAATTGTAGGGAAATTCTTAAATTCAGTCTTATTTTAGAGGTTGATTCTTTTACGAACCAGAGAAAACCAACCCAAAATGATCTTGCCAGAAACGACTCAGTAAAATTGTAGGCCTTGGGTTCTTATACTATTCTGCTAGCAGAGGCAATGTTTTTTTTTGGTAGTGTAAGCTCTGGGGTCTCCTAAAGGAATGTTAGGGAGAAAAAAACTTCCTTCTACTCTATAAACTTTCTATAAAAAATTAAATCCTTATTTCAGCTGTTACCTCTTACTTGTGAACGTTTGCAATATTCTCAGACTCAAGGCAATGAGCAATATGAATATCAGCGATAATTTGAGTTGTAAAATTTTTCTACAAATGCCACCAGCTATAAGCCTCTGAACCCAAAGTGAAGGAAAATCAATTGTATTTCTTTGGTCAGATTGCCCTATTCTCAATTTGTGTGAATGGACTCTCGCTCTCACTTGTTGCAATAGATTTGGCAATTGATCCCCAAATGTATTTCAAGGCAAACTCAATGATAGTGGATGTGTGCAAACTTGATTTTTGTCCGATGTCATTTAGGTGACCACTGGCTGAATATCAGAGATTCAGTTCCAAACCCCACTGCTGAACCTTGCTGCTATAATGTGGACTTCAGATGCAAATGTCTCGCAACATATATGGGAAGTGCAGAAACATTTCTAGATAAGAAATAATTATAGGAACTCGTTACTGGAGGGATTAGTTAAGTACAAGTTGTAATGGGGTCATGCCAGGCTGCATTTTTCTTGATTTAGTACAATGGTTTTTGCTGATAATCTCAATGCGTTAGTCAGATAAAATTCAGCAGAATAAAGCTGCTGGAGAAAGAAAACAAACATTTAGCTGCTGTATTGAGATTACCCAGCTTTTCCAATAAAATATCTATTTAGCAGATATATTTCATGCATTTACTCCTACATTTGTTTTAGTAAAATCCTTTCAGGGTAATTGAACCGATAGTTCATTCTAACATAACAAAAAAAAACACCTCAATCCAATATTTGGCAAAACATGTGTGAAGACAAGAATATGCAATTCAAGAAATGCAGAAATACTGAGCAATACATGTAAGATGATCATTTATGGTTCTAGTTTTTAATGTAATTCTTCGATTCATTTAGATTAAACTGTAACATGTAGCTCCAAATGAATGCAGTGAGTGAAAAGCATTTGTACTGAGACATGTGAGAAACAGAGGCCAACTTAGCAAGGAATTATTTGCAGGGCAAATGCGACCTGACCTGGGATAAGTATGTCACACGTGACTTGTACATTATGAAGATATCAACATAAATCACTCATGTCTGGACGTTGCTAAATATCTCTCTGTCTATAGTTGCTGACCGAAAATTCTCAAAAGTCCGTCAAACAACGTTACGCAGATTCCTACAATAATTGGACTGAGAGACATATGGACATTCTCCTTGCAAAAATATGAAAAGTAGTCACCTCAAGCATACATAGAAGGCACTATAAATAGCTGGAATATCACCCGACATGGCGATTGTAATGCAATACCTCACGGAAATAAAAACCGGATACATGGTACAAAGGGCTATCCTTTTGATGCGAAATTATTTCAAAAATAACTCTAACTACCTAGCCATACGAATGGTTTAAAGACATCTAAAATTGCAATAAAAATGCCCTTACCTTTACCACTGTGACCATACCATCATTAGTGACCGGATCAGTTTTAACAATGAAATGCCCAGCAGGGTCTCCACTGACAATCCTGTACACTGCATTCCAATTTGAAGTGTGCGGTTGATCTCGGTCCATTACAGTCAAGTTAGCAACTATAACATCAAGTTTGTTTTCTTGAACCTCCCCGTAGAACTAGGAGAAAAAATTGCACTTTTAAAAGAAGAATCCACAATGAATGTTCCTTCAATGCCACTCATACAGTGCAATTTACAACGCAAAGCTGAGGGCTTCAAAGTGTAATCCGCTAGAAAAAAGCACAATATAAATCTGTGTTGGGCAGCTGAATTCTCTTTCAAATGAAAGAGCTGATTGCGTAAATCAATTCACGTTGATATTGTGTACGGTGTTTTTTTTAATATCTGCTGGCTAAGGTGATGAGAAGCTGGAAATATAAATCAGGCTTCACATTGCTAATGGCTCCATTGATGAAAGTATCTTTGGTTTTCTACCAGCAGCATACATAAGCATTATTCATACAGATAAACAGTCAGTTGATCAGATGCTTTCAAATTGCTGTATCTTGTTTGTAATTCAATCAGATTCATACACTAAATAATTTACCTTTCAATTAATAGATTAAATACCTACACTTGAATTTATTAAAACAAAGTATTACGGATAAAGGGTTATATCAATGATAATAATAATTCTTGCAATTTGACAGAGCGGCTTTCACTTTTATTGAAGAGTAGTGACTGTATTTTGTAGGCAAATGTCTGCAATAACGTGCAACCTCTGAAAATACAGTACATAGACACAGGAAGGTGTAGGTATTAAATAAGTAAAGTTAGAATTTAAAATAGTAATAATAATCCTTGCATTAATCAAATAAGTAAATTAAATTGAAAGCTAATCCAACAAGAGATGTGAGAATCTCATCAGTGTAGGTCTGTGTCAACAGATACTGGTAATCTACTACTTAATTAATAGCATCAGTAATCTAATGAGTATTTGAACAGTTAAATCATCGTAATAATGGCATTGCATTCCTGGTTTAAAAGTCTACCTACTGTATGTTTCAACCAACACACAACCCAATGAATTAACTAGATAACAAATGTAAAACCAATAAATATTTTTGTAAATCTGTAGGTGTTGTGGCTTTCATACCTTTCCTGTCAAGGAAGGTTAAAATACAAAATAAGCATTTCCATTTGCAGTAGAGACAAACCGTTTTTCACTTCACTTGAGATTAACATGAGAACACCCTGAAAGACTGGCCAACGGCTAATTCAACACACGTTCGTTTTTTGAGGCAAAAATAAAATCTGCCTTAGGAAAAGGCTGATGGAACAGCTTTCAACAGTTCACGTGGACAAATGCCCTGTATGTATTGCACAAGTCAAATCTGTGCCTGAGGTTGTCCGTACCAGGACCCTGCTCCGTTTATGATGGTGATAAACAATTGTATGTATGTTCCCGACATGGGTCTTGCAACTGGTTCTTCCGGCCATGATATTTCGCTGACCTGCAGTTAAGGTGCGGTCAGGCCAGCAAGCTGAATTGCTGCCTTGTTGATGAGGGCTGTCTCATCCCAGCCAGAAGATCACAATGGTTAATGTGCCCTGTGACCATTCACCTTCCTGTCTCAGTGCTATTGCCTCCAGAAGCAGGACATATTGGTATGCACTTCTGAAGGCCTTAACACCACCTTGTTTATACAGAAACCAGCAGCAGTACAGTCATATAAATAGCCCCAGATAAGGGGTTTATCAACTCTCATGTAACCTCCGACAATGACTCGGTTTTACTGCAACACCACTACTTTGACAAGACTAAGAAAACGGGGATGAGGATGAAGATTCAAATCAATTTCTGATTCCTGTATAATCTTTGTTTCTATCAATTGCATAAGAATCAGACATCACTTCTCCTGTTCTTGACAATTTTGAATTCACAGCATACGTTTAGGAATACTGCAATTTTCAGGTCTGGATTACAATGTACATACATTAATCCAACAATGATACACCATCCAGGAGTGTGGTTGTTAAAGGAATCTATACCTAAAGTTTCAAATCCTTATTCTGTAACTTTATCTCTATTTTAAACAGAATTCATCAATATATGCTTAGCAAAATAATTACTTTCTGGGTGATTATTGTTTAATTGCACATCTCGTCAAAGTACAATTTTAAAAGTACTTCATATGCACTTTAACCTTTACTTTCACAAATGTAGATGCCACAAAGTGCTAAACAAACCTATTAAATTTTCCCCTCGACTGCAGAGTACTAAAGTATATTTACCGTAGCTTCCCAGTGCTACTGCAAAAACTGTCTGTAGTTATTTTAGAAACTTTAGATCATATCAAGATAGATTGATTTCAACACTACTAATCTTCAGGCACTGTGTTTTCTTTCTATTGAGAAGAAATCGGTTTTCACTTTGCATTTACAAGAACAAAATGGCACTGGCTAAAATTGCAGTGAATAATTCAACAGGACTGAGAAAGTGAGTAAGTAATGTTTCTTATGGTGCATGCAAAGCTTTCATTGACTTCAAAATAATTAATATTGACTAACAATATGTAGTATACGTCATACTTTAAATTGCTACTAGCACCATCCTGGCTCAGTTGGGAGCACTCTCACTTCTGAGTCAAAACAATTATCGGTTCAAATTCTGTACTAGTACTTGAGCTGATAGCTTCGGCTGACACTTGAATGTGGTGCTATGGAATCACTACATTGTCAGAGATGCTGTCCTTAAGATGAGATGTTAAACTGAGGTCCTGTCTGCCTGTTCAGGTGGATGTTAAACATCCCGTGGGAATATTCGAAAAAAAGAGGGGAGTTTTTCCTCGTGTCCTCGTCAATAATCCTCCAGATAACGTTGGTCATTCAAGTCTTGTCTGTGGGATATTGCAAACTGTCTGTCATGTTACACTTACAAATGCAGTCACTACACTTCATAGCAGAACGTGTAACCATTCAACAACTTCATGAAGCATTATAATATAATCAAGGATGTTATTGTAAAAGACATTCTGGAAACATTCGGGTATGTCGTTTTTATTTGAGGAATTTCAAAAATATATCAACAATCAAATGCATGACTGTGTAATGGTGGCATGGATCTGATACTAATTACAATTACAAGGTAGCAGAGATGTATTGATTAACGCAAGACAGATGAGCACGCGTTTAATTTAATTTTGATTCAACTCATCTGTTAGCCCTGATGTACTTAAAGTGTTTGAACCACAGACGTACTGAGAAAAAGGAAAAAAAAAGACGGGTGTCAATTAAAATGTTAAAAACCTAAACATTACGTTTCCTTCATAATACACAAGCAAGTTGGGGAGGAAAAAAAATTCTGCCCAACTACTTCACATCATGATAAAAATTTTAAAGGAATCCATGGTTAACATTTTACAATAAACCATCATGCACGTCTATTTATCATTCCCTTTAGCAGTAAATGTCAGTGTTGCAGGCACACATATACATCAAGAATTTCCTAACGGTAGGAGTTATACCTTGTATCAAATGCCTATGTATCGCAAGTAGATGATCCACTTATGCATAAATGTTATGATTCGCTGATACTTACTGTGGCGGCAGTAAATTCTGGCGGGTTGTCATTCACGTCTGTCACAGTTATGACTGCAGTTGCTGTGTTGGAGAGACCATAGTTGAGGTTTCCCTCCATATCTGTGGCCTGAATGATAATTGTGTACCGTGGGACTTTCTGAAAGGCAAGGACACATTGTACAATAAATAAGTGTTCTAATTGAATCGGGATACAGTTGGGAGTAGAAACTGTGCAGTGATTTAAATAAGCTTCTAATCTAATCAAAATAGAGGCCTTTGCATAATGAATCCCTCTCCTCAACCTAGTCTCAGTCTGCAGAGTCTAATTCACCTGCTAATTAATCGCTAAATATTCTAATTAAGAAACAAAAACAGATGAATTCGACTACCCACGAGGAATCTTCAAACAATGGAGCTAGGAGATACTCCGAGCACTTATGACTTATTTGGGGGCGTCATGACACAATTTTACATTCATTTGGAAATACTAACCGTACTATTCAATACCCAATTAGACTGTCTCGGCATTTAGGGATATTTACATTAAGAACTGGCATCTGAGATGGTCCAGAAACACTACTGCCTCCAGACCAGATGGTCACAGATTAGAGTCACAAGGCAGTCCATCATTCAAGCTCCAACACCTGTCGTTGGGAACCTATTTCACCAAATAAAGTCCATTGCTGCCCTTTTGCCTTATTTTAAAGACAAGATCCAAAGAATCATCTGCAGGAGATCTCTACACTCCATAAGAGCTTGCGGGGGAGTGGGGAAGGATGTTTGGTCTGAGAAAGAATCAACCACACTAGTGGATGTGTTCCAAGGGCTTCCCCTTGGCTGACAACCCTCCTGAGCATCCTTTCATCCGTCCATCCATTCATTTATTCATTCGTTCATTTCAGCAGACAGTGTGCTAAATACAAGGCTCTATGGAGAGGCCTTGTAAATGGAATTGCATTTAATGTTTGTTGATCTAGAGGGAAGCACTTAACATTCACAGTCCTTCCCTTCCCCTTTAATACAGATCCAAAAATACTCAATGCCAAGGTTTGTGAGTGACATTGGCCAGATTGTCATGCCAAAATATCGAGATGTTTGCAACACATTTGCTACAGATGCCACCTTCATTTTGAAATGACAATTTAAATCGCACTGGTACTGCAAAACTCACAAGGGAAACCTTCTCACTCGCACTTCATCTGCACGAGTGTTATACGTGGGATTAAACACCTAAATAGAAAGTGTCGTCTATGCAACCCACACACATAAACATATCGGATGACAGCACAGACTGTTATGAAAAGGAAGTGTAAAGAAAAAAGTGATCTTTGCTGGCCTGGGCAGATTCCAGCCCTATTAAAATGCACAAGGACATCCTTTGCAACCTCCAGTGTACAATGAAAATGTCATGCTGATCCACCAGTGGTGTTCTTGTAAGGCTGAGGTTGAAATGCAGTGTTAGAGCAAAGCAAATAAATAAAGGTACCAAAACACTGCAGTAAGCAGAGGCCGTGTGAAAGATTAGTGCCGCATCACAGAATGTTTTAAAAAGCTCCCATTTCTCTCCGCTGCCATCCTTCATTTTAATAAACAGTTATTATAAAAGTGTCTGTCTTAGTCTGATTATACAACTCTTACGTTTCAATGATTAAAACAATAAAATCTCAGCCCCAATCATATTTGTTTTAATCCTCAAGCACCGCCGTCCCCTTAATAAAAACGGCTCCTGTTAATATTTGCCTCATTGGTATTAAAATTCATAACCGCATGATTTAGTTTTTGGAACCAAAAGCACTACCATTATTCCGAAAAAAATTGAACAGGCTGCAATATGTTCAGCGTTCAATGGATATATTTAAAGAAAAGAGATTATAGCAGGAGAAGATATACAGGTCAAAGCTGCTAAATAAGCTTGAAATAGCTCAAAACTATATCCCTCCCCACAATGTAATCCCTAAGGAATCCCTAAAGTGGGGATTTACCCTGTGGATTCCAAATGAAAAACATTTACAGGTGATGAAATATTGCTTTTTATCTGTTGAGGTGTATTTATGAATCACCTGCAATACAGACCAGCTGCTTGGCACCACAGTCTCTGGACTTTGCTCACTTGCAATTAAATTCAATGCGGTTTAAAGTTGCAAAGAAGTGACTTTTGTCAAAAAATGGTTCCACATTTGAATGCAGAATAGCAAGTCTTGCAGCTGCAATTTCCGAAGGTTCAGATCGCAATTTTTAAGCAAAAGCATCAAATGCTTCCTTCTGCTATCAATGAATGCAACTGACAGGCAGCGATGTCAAACCCCACATAAAATCTCGGAACGCAGTTCAGCAAAACCCACCCTTTAAATGGGAACTTACTACCAGACAGCTTGAGTTAGTGACCATCTTGGATTTGAGGTCATTATCATCAAAATTATTGATGCTGTAAGCAGCATTGATAAACATCTTAAGTTATCAACACGCAGATTAAAATTTATCACCGCTACGAGAGACTTACAAAGGTGACAGCGTAACATGGGAACAAAGATGGCCTGTGATCATTTAAATGAGTCTCACTGCATCCTTTGGTATTGTTGCCTTTCTCCAAGTATACTTAGAATTGTGGCTAAAATGCCCCCCTTTTGAAGGAGATACTCTCCTCCCATCTTAATCAATGCAGACCTGGAGCACGGCTCTTGGGGGCAAAATCTCAAGCAGCTGGAAAAATGGTTTGAAACGTATCCACAGCTGCTGAGCTCATCACTTTGTGGACAAGCAGCAGCAAGTGGAACGAATATCTGATCTCTCCACTACCTGACTTGATGAGGAATAAATTAACGTAGCAACTCTTTTCTGAGCCATAACAATTCACTGGAGTGCTGATTTGGAGAATTTAATAAATAACAAAAAACATAAGGCTACGGATCACACTGAGGGAATGTATCCTTCATTGAATACATTCAAGATTAAAGGGATTCGTCATGTCTTTTAAAGTCAAGAGATAAAGTGAAATGACAATGGAGCCTCTGATTACAATCCATTGGATGTACAAGCTTACTTTATTCTTGTATGTATCAGCAGGAGGCCAAGATTCAATTCTATTACAGTTCAAGGATATTAAAGGAAAAAAGTTTACGACCCTGAGTTATTGAAAGGAAGCTTTCATGTTGTGCAACTCTTTTATTCAAATTGTTTCTGTAACCTTGTTTTTTTTGTGTTCCATTTTCATGCCTTATCTTAGGTGCTATGATATTGCTTTTTTTTTTGCATTTATCAAGCGCTGTTTCCTGGTCCCAAACAACCAGTTGCATTGACATTGTTGTAGTATTTATTCAAGGGCAATATTTTCACAAGGTCACAGAGCGGTACAGACAAAGAAGGCCTTTTGGTTTCAACCTTCCCTCACACCCACCCAGTCTTCCTTCCATTACAGCATCAAGTGGTTTCTTAAAGGATCCCAATGTCTTTCACCCTTCCTGGTTCCCTGTCCTGGCTGTCGATTATCCTGTATGTGAACTTCTTGGGAAGTATCCAAGGGAAAATTATGCACCCGATGCATCATGATGGCTAGGATTCAAAGGTATGAAGGGCTCAAAATGAGGTCTCTTATAAGCGTGTTCAAAAGATTGAACATTACAGTGTATATGACACCAATATCAGTATCTCGCTTCTTAGAAAGTTATGAGAAAGTTTGGACTATTTTCAATTTCAACTTCCATCATTCTAGAACAGACTCCAAGGGGATAAGAGTGGGTTGGACCAAGTTCACAATAAGTGTGATTTAATAGGAGCCAACACAATATAATAAGATAATAATTCTTGCATTTGATATCGCGCTTTTCACGTCTTCTAGACATTTCAGAGCGCTTCACAGAATAGACTGTAAAGTGAATTGACTGTATATATATATATATATATCGCAAAGTGACGGATTGCTTTGTGTCATTTTGTGGTTTCTTATGCACTGGGGCTTACATTAAGAGGCAGCCTGATTTGGAGTCTGTGCTTATGTAAAGGCATTTCTGAAGTGCAGGATGTCCAGTACGACGGCAAAAGTAACTGAATGGCACAGCCCCAGATCTTGTTCTCTCAATGAAGAGCTGGATGTATGCACACCCTCCTTAGCAGGGTTGCCATTGGTAGCACATATGGATCGTAAACACATCCATCTGTGCACAAGTGGAGAGAGAGAGATAGATAGTATATTGATCTCACGGGAAAAAACAGTAAACAGAACAAATGGAATTTATCGCACATAAACAGTTTGTGAAATGAACAGCAGGGTTAAAAATGCAATGTTCACACATTGGTGTGATAATTGGGGCATTTTTTTTGAGCTCACAGCCGTTGTTTGGCTTGTCTCCATTATAATCAAATGCTGGCAAGGTCAGTGACTTTATCTTCTGGTGGAATTTCATTCCCCTCACGTGTCCCGAGTTCTTGCGTGGAGTGGATGAGTCTTATTTTCTGACCAGTCCCAAAGACGTATTTATTATGCCTCCATGTTCAAAAAACCTGGGCAAGATCAACCAACTCAAAAACAAGCCATTGTAGAGGGAGACAGTCCATCAGGGTCTAGAATTACTCTATTTATGATCTTTCGCCCACAAAATATACAGTTGATTCACTTTACAGTATATTCATAGAATCATACGCACAGAAGGAGGCCATTCGGCCTATTGTGTCTATGCCGGCTTTTGAAAAGAGCTTCCAAATCAATCCCACTCCCCCGCTCTCTCCCCATAGTCCTGCAAACTTGTCCTCCCTAAATAATTATCTAATTCTCTCTTAAAAGTTGTTATCGAATCGGCTTCCACCAGCCTTTCAGGCAGTGCATTCCAGATCCAAATAACTTATTCGGTGAAGCGCTTTGAGACGTCTCGAAGATGTGCGAGGATTATTATTATTATTATCTAGAATTTGACAATTTCCTAAATGCAGCCTAAATTTCGAAGTTGGTTTTCTGTATTTTTTTTAATATATAAGAGCTAGCTTTAAAGTTGAGGCTAAATTCAAAAAATTGCCCAAGTTTTAGACACTCTGAAATGCCAAGGAAATACAATGAATCCTAAACCCAGGTGGAATTTTTCACCTCATGTAAGACAAGTTGGGAAATTTGCAGTCAGCTGCAGGATTTCATGTTTGGTATTTGAAACCACGTGCATACCTTTGTAATTGATGTGAGCTATAGAATTGTGCCTCAGTGCCCTTTCTTTGAGGTGAATGCAATTCACCACTGCGAGAACACAGGGGAATCCAGCAGTGCTAGAAAAGCATAAAAGTTTCCTCCTGCCCTGGACTGAAGGCACTGTGAAAACCTACTCGTTTGCACCTGCCCTTTTTGTGTGCAACTTGATTCTCTTGCACTTAATCAACACCTCTGTCACGATGTCAAAGTGATTCATATCTTCCCCTACAGACTGTTGCTTCCAATGCTGCAGCTTTCCGTTGTTCGAAAGTTTAGCACTGTTGTGCACTGATGTCAGCACACCGTGTGGTTTACTGTTGCATTTAACAACAATCTATATGGCGCTTTTCATGTCAGGATGATATCTTAAAGCACTTTGACTGCTGACTGGAAGCCTGAGCTGGGGGAAAGGAGGGGAGGTGGGCAAAAATGTGGTCCAAAAGATAGACCTTAAGACAATAACAAATTACATTAGTATAGCGCCTTTCACGTCAGGAGGATGCCCCAAGGCGCTGAAGGAGAGGTTGATGATGTTGGTTACAAAGACAGGCTTTCAAAGCAGGAAAGAGGTAAAAGAGATCTATAAAGATCGATCTATTCATAAATTTATGACAAACTATATTTGAAGTTTTTCTTAATATAACAATTTATATCTCGCACTGAAAACCTCTCTCATAATCTAAGTGCCTGTACTGTACGTGGTAAAGCACATCTTTTAATTGAAATGATGGGAACTGTATTTTATCTGGCAAATTAGTCTGGATGATTTGAAGTCCCAATTCCTAAACTAAGCTGCTTCAACGATAACTTCATAGATTTATGGGCAGAAACGACTCAGTACTGATCAGTTGATTTCACATTCATTCAATATATTGCCAAGGAATGGAATATTATTATACCAATTAGTATTGTACTATTTTCAGTAGTCTTTTACATCTATATAGAAAATGTCTAAAAACACTCTTGCTTCGCAAAATTATGTTGATAGCTGCTAACTGAAAACCTCTCAAAGTCCAAGTGCAAAGCGTATTTCATAGCCTGACAGAATGCATGCAGTTAAGACTGGTTGACCAATAATGCCTTGGATTGTACCTGGCTTCACCAACTGAGTCTCTCAGAAGCTTATTCAAACCTAGGGACCCTCCACTTACCTCAGGATACAGGATATTTACTGTTATTGCATTCATTTTAATCAATCATAAAAGTTCAAGGTGAATGGACCCACTCCAGAAGCTTCTTGTCCTAAATTTGATCCTCATCTGACTGAGTTACCTGGAAATGGTGCCTCTTATGATTCAGTTATTTACCATTGCAGTTAAGGGAGAGAGAGGGAAATTCATCAATTTAAACAAAGCATTTCTATCATGCAAATTCTTTCTTTTTGTAACAGGTAACGTTAATTAAATCTAATGGTCCCTCTGAGCTGGCAAGTTGTCTGTTTTTATTGTCGCACCTGATACAGTGTGACACTAATATCACACAAATAAAGTTAATCAAATGTCAGTTTTCTTGTAGGAATGTTAACCCCGAAATGACAAAAGAATTAAGTACTTTGCCAATGTAGAATTGGTCTCGCAAAGAGAAAGTGCCTGGATGAGTTACAATTTCCTTTCGAGACCAGTGCTGTAGCTGAAAAAAAATTCACATTAATAGAGGAATTTGTGGGTTAATGCAAAACGATTCAAATCATCACTGCTGGATTTCCTGGATCCATCCCGCTGATTTGCTGATTCTTCACGAGATGTTGTATTTATCATTTTTAAGAGCGTGGATGATACGATTTCACATTAAATACTGAACGGTTTTATTGTGAGGACTTATGACTGAGAGATCAGAGATTGGCAGAACTCAATTAAATTCAGGCCTTTAAATTGCTAATGAAACAAACCGAAAAATAGATAAAAACTGTTCCCTCAGGTCGAAGTCAGGGAGGCAGAGACACAAATATGTCCAATCAGAACACTATACCTGCGTCTTTGATAACAAAATAATCTGTACTATACGTCTGTAATTAACTCCCGGTCTTCAATCTCGGAAAGACTGAGATATCACTCTCCTGCTGCGTTTTAAAAGGAGAATGAATTCCCCAGAGCTCACCTCTCTGTCAAGGCCAGCAGCTACAGTAACAATATCCCCACTCTCACTGTTGATGGTGAACATGTTTGGTGATGGGCTTGTTGGGGTCTGTGACAGGATCCGGTATCTCACCATACCATTGGCTGTAGTCGGATCATCAGCGTCGTTGGCAGTTACTGACATTACATAAGAACCTAGCAATACAAGGAACAAAAAGCTGTCAGTAATTCCGCCCCATACACATATGCAGCATTGACGATAGTTTTGGTCCACTTGTGTCAATCAACAGTTAACCGTTAACGCACCCAACAATCATTATGTGACAGAAACTTCATTGCATTGCTTCACTAAAAGTACAAAGTTCTTAATTAACAAATGGTGTTCGGATGTTCTGAAATAAAAATCGACGACTTCAAAACCACTTTACCTGAAAATCAGGAGGGAAAATACTGCACATACATTTACGGCAGGAAGAGAAATATGTTCTGTTGTGCGAGTCTCTCCCAGATTTATTCAGGCAAATTTATTGAGCAGATCAGCAGCTAGGGAACATTGCAGGTTTATGCAGCATCATCACCACCACCAAACTGCACTTATATAACACTTTTCATTAAGGATAACGTTTAAGGTATCAATGATGGATACATCTCGCTGTTAAGATGTAAACTTAATCGAGGAATAGATATTCATTAAAAAAGGAGACCTGGAAGTAACCCACATTTGTAAAACATAAACTTACAGATTGAAGTGGCATGATCATAACAAAATAGGATTTAAGATTCTCTCAAAATCATTTTCTGATCACAATAAATGCATGATGATAATCTCTGGGTTTAGTTCTTGGGAACACCAAGTCGGAAACATCCAGTTTAAAAATAACCTGTCCCAATTGTGGTTTACTATTTGGTTTCGTGATCATCATCATTTTGAGCTTCCCATCCAACTAAAAAATATGACTTCAAAGCAAACACTGCAAATGAAGCATTATTCATGAGAATTGCATCTCTTTTTCACTCCAGACCATCTCAGGGTTGCAATGATAGTGGATCTAGTCAAAAAGTAATGGCTCTTAGATGTACTGTTCATTGCCAAATGAAATACAGTGGTTGCTAATAATATTTATTGAAGGTGATAATAAAATAAATCCAATCAGAAAACCAAAACGATCTCCGACATTGTGTATTATAAGATAGGATTAAACTTGCACAACTTGTTTTTAACATAGCAATATCTAAACCTGCTAAAATGCAGAAGCTGTTTATTCTAGCCTTTACTGCAAAATACGATTGTCCTACAAGGACAAATAAATTATTATGTGCATTTTTTAAAAATATGACTAGTTCCCACTCGCCAATACCCTCCGTGATGGAGTAGGGGAACACAGAGAGCATATTAAAAGCATGAGGCTTGAGACTGCATTGCAGCCATCTGTACAGCAATCACTCATTTTCAAATTCAAACAGCATTCTTAGAGTGCTGAACCCTATGGGAACCAGTGGCCATCGGTCAAATCCCTGAGAGAATGCCAGCCTGGAAGAGTTTAATTATAATTTCAGGCAAGTTATTGATCTTGTATACACTATAAGGACACATAGGTCGTAATAAAGGTCTTTGAAATAACAGGCGAATGGAACAGAACTTCAATTTACTTTTTAGTTGTCTCTTTCAGCATTGGTCTTGCACGTTCATGTAAAGCAGGGACAATAAAGTCAATACCATCAAATGATTGAAGAGTTTGATATTTTCCAATTAATAATGACAGGCACAGTTCTGATCAATCTATTTTCCCTATCCTTTCTCCAACTTTTCTCCTTCAGCTTTCCTGACGCCAAAGTGCTTGGATGTGTATCAATCCAAGTCCAATCTTGTTCTCGTTCAGTGTACAAATGCATTCACCTTTCAGTACTAGTCAGGAGACCTTGGCTGCCATTTCTCTTCCTTAGCTCAGGATCATGAAGGCCAATTGGGGCACCACTTTTCACCCACAACACACACAATCAAAACCACTTTACATTAAATCCTGTGAAGCGCTTTGAGACATCTCAATGATGTGATAAGGGGCTATATCAAATGCAAGGTTTATTATTCTTATTGTCCAATCTAATATCAGCAAACTCAGCACAGACCATCCAGTTTGCTCGGAGGTATATCCGGAGACTGCAATTCAAGTTGGGAGTTAGAGCGACTTTTGCAAAATTATTACAGGGTTTATGCATAATGTTTATTGAAAAACCAAACAACCTTAACCTTGATACTTCATACGAATCAGTACAAAAATGCAACTGTATACCCTAAAGTATTAATTTCACAGCCTTTTAAATCACTATTCAATTATGAAACTAATTCAAGTTCATAATTGGCTTTCCACTCAAATCACTGAGGCCAACAATTTAAACCTTTTAATTTTCGTATGAATTTTAAGCATCAAGTTGCATCAGTGCGTTAGCCCATGTTATTATTTTCTCAAGAGCATGTGGCACAGACAGCACGGAAATTCTTCTCTATCTGAGAAACAGCACAGGATGGCGATGAACTGTAAAAAAAATGTACTGATTAATCTCCAGCTAATATGTTTTCAAAATCCATATATAAACTCTCGTAGCAAAGTAATAATCCTTTCATAGGCAGAACTGGTATTACAGTGACATGTCCCTCCCTCTGGAGACATCACATTAACTTTACCTTCCTCTCTCACTCTACGCTGGGCTTTTGCCTGCGGTGCTGAACACAGTTGAATTGGGACTGTGCCTTACTGGGCAATGAACGATGGGTGGGCTTCATACAGACACTAAGGCAGACATCAATTAAAAAAAGAACTGACAGTAGCTACGAGTAGATCTGGGCAATGCTTCTGAGCCATGCTGCTTGCTACTCTCAATGTCTCCTCTTTGAAACCTCGCCATCATTTTTTGAGAGTTTCGATTGCACTTGATCAGAAAAGCCGGCGGCTGAAAACAATTCCCGCTTCAATAAATGTAGAATTCACCCTTGGTCCGTTAGGAACTCAGGATTATTTTATTATTATCTTTAAAGTGGTACGACTCTCCAAGGTTACGTTTTGTGTGGGTTTTTTTTCCTGGTGCTAAAATTCATTCCAAAAATCTCGATTAGAAATTAAGACTGAACATTTTCAGAAAAAAAAATCAAGTCAATTCACTATCACCTTCTATTCATTTTCAATTTGGTTCCTTCTTTTAGATTCCCACCCGTGCCCCCCCGACTGCCCTCCTCTGGGTCATATAACATTTTCCAATCAAGAGGATGGGCAAGTTGCCAGCCCCCAGGACTCCGCCATCAGTACTCTCAAGGCAGCATTTAGGAGATGTACGAGTGCCAAGTGTAGGGACTCTGTGTTCTACTTGAACTGGCTCCCTGTATGCAGATGATCTTGGCCTGCACTCACTGCCTTCCCCTGATGATGTTAATGAGATCAGGAATCAGGTACTAATTTGTGCTGCAACACCAGTGTGCTGTTCCACTGGGCCACTTTAACAAAGCATTTGAAATGCATTTGCAGTAGTATTTTACTCTTTTGATAAATCTTTGATCCATTTGCTGATACTGTGGACTGGTGGGGTGGGAGGGGGTGGGGACGGAGTGTGTATCTTTGGCTTCCTGTGAAACTAAATGAACATTGGGTCGAATCTATGTACGTGCGTGGAATGCTGAGATAACTAATAGGATGGAATGTGAGCTGCAAACAAATAAAAGTGATTGCTTTAAATTGAGGTCAACAAACATTTCTCTTTTCACAGCTCAAGACCAAGATTGTTTCAATGCACAGTCTTTGCCACAGCTGCTTGTTTTGATAATGAAAAATGCGTGGGACCGCACACCATTGTTTGTGCTAATCAGGATTCAATGAAAAACATTTTGCTGTCACCACGGACACCTTTTAGATTGCTAATTCATTGATAGTGCTACCTTTGATGCACATTATAAGCAAGATGCCAGCTGCTAAGATTGAACACCAATTCATTTCGTAAAGGGTTACTTGTGTAAAGTGGCCATGCATGGCACTGTAGAGTTATTCTGTTCTTCAAATAACAGACAGAAAGAGTGACATTCAGCTATAGAAACTAAAAACACCATAAAAGAGATACAAACTGAAGAAGGCTCTGTTGCCTATTTAATGTCATCCGACCAGAATATTCACTATTCTTTCTTCCCATCACAGCATCAAGCTGTTTCTTAAATGATTCTACTGTCCTGATCTTTATCAGCCTTCTTAAAGGCCTCATTCAATTGTTTATTACGCTCTTGTATAAAGAATAATTTTCTGTGTGAATATTTAGATAATTATTTGGGGAGGACAAGTTTGCAGGGCTATGGTGAGAGAGCGAGGGAGTGGGATTGATTTGGATAGCTCTTTTCAAAGAGCCGGCACAGACAAGATGGGCAGAATGGCCTTCTTTTATGCTGTATAATTAAATTATTCTATGATATCCTAACATTACCCTTCACTATGTTAAACTTTCACTCTCCTGTCCTGCTGCCTTGACATACATGAAAATACTATTCTGGGTGAAATTTCCAATAGTTGACAACAGATTCAATGTAATACACATTTTTGAAACTTGTACATGCTTCAAATGTATTTGCTCTTGAAGTATGTTGTGGTATTTGAAGCCCACTGCAAAACAAACTGGAGCAAAATGCGTTTCGAAATGAAACATCTACTTCATATGTGAGATTTGAACTTGTAACACACTCCTATCATTCTAATATTATAACAATATAGTTGTGCATCAAGTTGATGCGGAATTTATATTAAATTCAATGAGGCTTCATGTTTCTGAGTTAAAATTCATGACAAAAATATTGGATTCAAATTCTGAAACCATATGGCGTATTGTTAAACTTTAACCCCTAAAACACAAGTTGCGTGATTTGAAATTTTAACCCCAGAGCTACTGTTCCTTAACTGGGCTTCCGCCCTTCAGAGAACAAAGACCTCTAATCCATGAGAGGTCTTCTCTTTGACCGTGCCTTCAGCTCCCCTCTCGACTCTCTTCCTCCTCCTCGCTCCCTCCCTTCCCTCCCCTCACCCTGACCATTTCCCCCCTCCTCTCTCCCTCCCTTCCCTCCCCTCACCCTGACCATTTCCCCCCTGCTCGGGTCATGACCCAACTGTGCAGCGCCTTGGGACGTCCTCCTGACGTGAAAGGCGCTCTATAAATGGAATCTTGTTGTTGTTGTTGTTGTTGATGAGGGCTGCTTTAAATGCATGTCCTCGATCCAGGTGAAAAAGATAAGGTGCTTATCGTTGAGAAAAAATAAAATTGTATTATTTCTCATTCCAAAATATTCCTGTCTTGAAAGAGAAGATGCTTCATTGTAATTTACTGCAGTTTCAATCTTGCAGTGAAGATCTGCGTATCTGTTCTGTCAGCATACAAAGGTACATTTCAGATGATTAAAATCACATTTGCTTGCATTAGTGAATTTGTCCTTTTTCCCAGCTACACAAGCTGTTCCCCAAATAAAACAAATGGAAAAGGAGACTGCTCTTGGCAAAACTAGACATTGATTTGCCTAATGTGATACCATGATTTATGGCTCTTGATGAGGTCTGCTTAGGATTTGGTTCAGGGCTATAATTAGTCCTTCACTGTAATTTGTTCTTGTACCTGAGGTGGGCAATAAGTGTTTTTGTATGGATTGTTCACTCACCCTTTCCAAAGGAGTCAAAGCTACTAACTGGTTCCAATAATACTTTAATCTGCATTCATCGTATAATTCCATCAAAAAAATAATAATTTGGTCACTTAATCCGTGGCTGTTTGTAGGACACTGCTGTGCGCAATTGGCTGCCGCGTTTCGCCCACAAATATACAGTCAATTCACTTTACCGTATATTCTGTGAAGCTCTTTGAGACGTCTCGAAGACGAGATAAGGTGCTACATCAAATGCAAAGATTATTATTATTATTACCAGTATGCCAAATGCAAAATTGTTATCGTCCTTTCTCCCTACCACAAGAATGGGTCCCGTCAATTGATCATGGAAAGGAATTGTGACAGAGAGTTGCAAACATTAGGTTAACAACACAAAATAGCTGTAAGGAATAGCCTACAAGGGAGAGAAGCAAGAGACCACGTTCGAAAAGGTGGTGGGGAAGTGGGAGTGCGATAAGGAACTATTAACGAGGATAATTATCTAATCGATATTTTAATTACATTGCCATGCAAATTAGATTTGCAATTTAACTCTACTCACAATAATTCATAGTGGTGTTACTGCCAGTCAGCGTGAATTTGAATAGAATTGTTTCAATAAATTGTGCCCTAAAACATGTTTAAAAGTCTCCTGTGGCAAACCCTCTGATCATATCAAGAGAAAGGACCCCACTATTAGATTTTACCTAAGTTGCTCTATAAATGGTAGATCATCATATAATTGATGCAAGCTAACATTGCTGATGCTTCCTCTTCCCAGCAAAATACCATGCGTTCACTTATAATAATCCTTAGTATCCACACAGCCTTAGTTCAGTCAGGAATTTATCATATAAGGAATTTCAGCTGTTAATCTTACCCATAAGTCTTGTGGAAAGAATACACTGTTACAACACTAAATTGATAAGCAAAATGGTAGGTGTTTGAGTTAACCACTAACTGCACTGGAGGTTCATGCAATAGAGTTTTATTCATTTGTTATTTAGCATTTTACCTGGTTTGGATCCTTCGTCCACACTTCCATTGTACAAGTGGTTCATAAATTCTGGCCTGTTATCATTCATATCAATAACGTTGATGTAAAGGTCAATTGGGTTTTCCACTTTGTTGCCATTCATGTCAACTGCATGCGCTCTGAGCTGTAAATAAAGAAGCCAAGATATGATCAAAATTATTTATGTCACACAAATTCAACATCTGCCAAACAATCATTTCGCTCTTACAAGAGACATCAAATAGTAAGAATCCATTAATCGGTGGTGTTTCTCTATTCCCAACCTCATGGTCAAACAGAGTACATCGAATTACGTTCGCTGATTCGCTCATCGGAATTGCAAGAACATGCTTATACATCTGAGGAAACTAATGGTTAGGTAGTGCAGTGCAAGTCAATCTGTCCATCAAAGGCAATAAAAAAGTGTTATTATATAAACAGACATCGACCAAAATGTAGCCTATTTCATTCTTCCTAATTGGATTCAGGGGAGTGCAATCCATTAAGTAAAATGAGTACAGCAATCCTAAAGAAATATTCAAAGGTGGAATGTAATCACTTTGAGTTGACTTACATAGAGATGAGGACAGATATTCTACCTTTGTCAACGACAGTTACTCTCTTTCTATTGCCTGGAACCCAGATTTACCTTTCCTTTCTCAAATCTATCCAAAAGGTTTCAAAGATACGAAACTCCTGGAATGTATTCACAGGAGTTTATCACAAGCACTGATTCCACAGAAACAGATAGTGACACAAGGCTTGATACCTCAATCATGAAAGGAACTTGCTTGATACAAGATGTTAAAGCTCTAAATCATGAATTCCCTCGGTACTTTCCCCAGAGTTATATCCAGAGAGTGCTCACGAGGTCCTCAGCATGGTGTCAGTGGGTAATAGGTTGGTGGATTACTTCATCCAGGATTCTTCCAGTTCCGCAACAGTGGGGAACAAAATAATGCATCAAATGTACTGGGGTAACTGAATAATTCTGCTGCTTCAGCTTGATGAAAAGGGACAATCTGAAGACCACACACTAGATGGCACATCCACTTTTTATCAGATGTCTTTTGAGCATAGTGACAGGCGTTAAGTGGAAGGTACTCAAGATTTTTCAAATGCACTTATCAATAACAGAGAAGTACTTTGTTCAACTGATAAGCTTTCGGAAAACAGAATATGAAATTGAACAGAGGAATAAATATCATTGCTCCAAATTTGGATCATAACCTTTATGAAAATAGTTTCTCTCGAGTGGTAAGGGAGACGATGCAGGAAGAAGCTGAGGGCAAAAGACATGGAATTGAACGTGATCGTGAAGTCTTGAAGGAAGAAGTGATGTGGCTTCAGGTCAAGGGGTGAGCAGAAAGATAACCTTCCCTGCTGGTAGAGAGGGGAAAAGAAACTGAGGCCCGTCACCATCTCGGATTCTGCTCAGAAAAGCAAAGAAAGCAAATTCCACCCTAGGTCAATGCTGAATACCTTCCAGAATTTGGATCATACCCAGCAGTGAAGAAAGCTTTCACAACAGGGAACGATGCAGCATAACCTTGAAATAGGATACACAGAGTATAACAAAAACCCCGAAGGGATATAGATGCATTTCCAATGGAGTTTGTACTAAATTCCTATTGACTATTCCCAATTTATTTGGAGGATGTTGATTTTATAAGATAACTAATTCCGAGCAGAATTCCTAAGAAATTCAGAATCTGATGAGAACAAGCCTCATAATTTTGTTATTGTGGTGACACGTTAGGATTTATTGAGCTATTGATTCCCCAAGTGTCTAATTTGAAATATGGCAGTCAAAGAGGAGGAAAAACCGTGCATTAAATTTGACAACAATCCAATAACGCATCAAGTTACTGAAGTGACAAATTAAGCAATGAGAACGCATAGGAATTCAGAAGGGCTGAAAGTAAAGACAGTTAGCTTGATATAAGGGCAAGTCACAATGGGGTGTCAAGCTACTTATCTTTATTTGTAACCTACTATAAAATGATAACTATTTTATTACGTTGAAATATATATTTTTAAATATTTATTGGTTTGTGTTGGTGTTGAAGGCACATGAAAGCTTTATTAATGCTATGTGTAAGGCATAATAACCCACATTATTAATAACAATAATAATTCTTACTTTTGGTATAGCACTTTTCACATTGGAAAGACATCTGAAAATGCTCCAGAAGATATATTGTTAAGTGTAGTGACTGTGCGTTTTTGTGTGATAACATTATTTAAAAAAAACTAATTTACACTCATGTCTCCAATGCTCAGATCTGGAAAATTATGGAGCGAGAACAAAACAAATATAAACACAGGGAAATAAAACAAAGTAAATATTTAACTGCATTACAGCATCCAGCAATACTGCTACAGAGCTCACAGGGATCATTACAATGTTCCAGCTAAATGTGACTGACAAAAAGAAAGAGTGGGGTGGGGTGGTGGGGGGAATCAATAACTTGACTTTGTGACAAAATGTCAAGTCAATAACCAGAAGCAAAGCCTTTTCTTATGATACAGTAAATCCTGTGAAGTGCTTTGAGACGCCTCAGCAATGTGATAAGGCGCTGTACCAAACGTAAGAATTGTTTATTCATTATTATTTGTAATATTGCTTATCTTCAGTTCACAAATTGAGTGAAATGGCTTCACAGCTGAGATTTCCTTCCGCAAACTACATCTCTCGTTTTTTTTGTGTGTGGTCTGTACAATAAAATGGCTTTTTTCAAAGTGTGGTTTAATGGTTCAATCTTCAAATAGTTTTTTTTATTAATAGTGGGAAGGATTACAGTTAACACAATCTTATTGTGGGGATCAGATAAATATAAAAGTTTGAGCTTCATTCTCACAGTTCACAGTATCGTGTGAACTCCTCAAAGTGTTTATTTGCTTATAATTGCTCAACAGTTATCCGCTTCTCTGCATTCGAAACGCCAAACTCCTCATTTAATTTCAGTTAAACTGTAATGTATGTAAATTTATGTAAATTAACACCAAAAATTATCCCTTTATTTAACGTTTGCTAACTGAAGCAGCCAACTTCATTAAGATTTTCCTTTCTACATGTGCGCACACTTCTGAAGATCAATATATTTGAAGCCTTTAAAAAAAGCATTTTCCAATGTTAGTCAGGTGAGAAATGATTACACTTGCGCTCTGGCATGCAGACTTTCATACCTGCAAGATTAAAAGAACACGCTGGTAAGGAACAGAGTGCAATCAGAGATAAAGTAGGTCATGCTGTCCATCAATTTGCAAGTATTTTTCTAAACAACATAATGTCCCACTTATCATTTTAGCAGCGACCTGAAATCTTATTTCTTGAGTACCACAAATTGGAGCAGGAAATGTGGTCCGAAATCACAAACCCAGTTGTACATTTGCTTTCAGAAAAAGAATCAGGGTGATCTTTAAGCATAAGAGAGCTTCTGATATAGAAAGCCATTGGGCCCATTGGATCAAATCCTTCACAGAATACCAATTTACCATTTTCTTACTGCCATCATCAAACTGTTTCTTAACTGGCCTGGCCTCAAACGCCCTGGTTCATAACCTGTTCTAGTGATTGATTATCCTCTATGTGAAGAAATGCCTCCTAGCACCCATTCTCCAAATTTACCCTTCACAGCTCTTTAACCTGGGTCTTGTTGTCCTTCTGCCTTTATACATATGAAAGTGTTTGTATCGGGATGAGTTTCTCTATACTGTGAAGTATATAACCATGAGGGCTTTTGTTGAGACATTGTTCTCTGAGGCTGAAGAGCTATCTCCCTCTGGTTGGACCTGAAGTAAATAAGTCATACCACTATTCTATCTATTTTACCCCTTCAGCAATTTTTTTTTCTGGCTATCCAGCAATATGCCCTTAGATTTGCTGATAAAATCCATAAATCTGCAATGAATACAATTTCATGAAATCTTTTCACACATTACAGGTTTAATATAACACATAAATTGTGAGCACAGTTGGGAGAGGGGAAGGGAAAAAATGACAGACAGACAGAATAAAGAAAAGTAATAATATTTAGTAATCCCTGCATTTGATATAGCGCCTTATTACGTCGTTGAGATGTCTCAAAGCGCTTCACGGAATATATTGTAAAGTGTTGTGTCTGTATTTTGTGGGAAAAATGTAGCAGCCGATTGCACACAGCAGCGTCCCACAAACAGTTACAAAAAAATAAAATGGAAGGACGGACTCTCTTACGTGAAACGAAGCAATATCTTCTCGATCCAAGGGTCGCCTCACATACATCCTGCCGGCAACCTGATCAATGCTAAAGATTTCCATTGGTGGCTGATCAGCGCCTGGCCCAGTAACGCTGTATCGAATCTGGATCTCCTTGTCCTTATCTGACCGAATCTGAAATAGATACGCATTGCCAACTCATCAGAAAATCAACTACAGCTGTGCCATTATACCGTGCCCCATGTATTTTAGACGTATGATCATCACGTCACACACTGCATCGTACACCGACAGCAAAAAGTTGTTTTCGCACCTTTGACGTCATGACCATCTTGAATTTTAAAACTTGCTCAGCGTAAGTGCACGGAATTCTCGATTCCCTTTCGTATTACCATCCAGCAGAGAATCTCCCGATTATTTTTTTGTTTAGCTTTAAACTGTTAGAATGGCGCCCGGGAAATTTAGAATAGGGTTAATGCATTTGCACCCTCTGGTGATGGTAGCCTTTAAGGAGTTGCATTAACAAATGTACTGCACCTGCCTCCCCATAGTCAAAGAGCAAACTAAAGAACAAGTAGCTTTTAAAAACGTAACAAAGCACCAATAATTTCTAGTCCCTCCCCTCTTCTCCACCACCAAGTATTTCCAGCAATAAATAGCTGCCTCCAGTTAATTAATGCCCTCAGTGTCTATCTAATCAGCATGGTAGCCATTACCCTGAGCACATCTCACAAATTGATGCTGTTGTTCAATTCACCAGAAAAAATGTGGGCCTGAAAATTAAACAGCTTTTCTCCGCTATGTAACCCAGGTTGTTGCAGGAACAGGTGCAAAAAAAACCCTCCCACATGTCAGTAATTCCAGATTAAAAAATTCTCCAGTGCAACATGCACAAACTCGTTCCATTGATGTAAATACTGTGCATGAATGCAGCATATTAATGGAAGCTTTACATGTTAAGTGACCTGATAAATAGGCAAGCCTTAGCATAAATCATGTGCAAACTGCACATTTCTCACTTCAAGAAACAGCACCAATAACTTGATTAAAAAATAAAATGGCAAAAAAAAGCAATTATCAGTCAGTACAGGAGTCTGATACTGTAAGTTGGTTATAAGGTATCTAAATGCTTGTGCAAAATCTATGTAAAGAAACCCTTTTAAACCAGTTGTATGCTTCCAGCCACAATAATCAACAAGCGCAGTTAAAGAATAAGTGATGTGTCGATGAAGGGAATCATTTTTTCCCCTTGCTCGTCAACTCTTTCTTTTGATATCTGCAAGAAACTGTAGCTGCTGTTTCTCGCACGATGTTTTATTCATGCTTTAATAACCTGAAACATATCTCACGGAAAAGAAAACCAATCTGAGTGGCTGCTACCCTATTCTACTCAGGTTTTAAGACTTTAATCCTCATCACACCTGAGAAGCATATTAAAAAAGCAGTGAGCATGGTGACTTTTCACCTCAAGGGTGGGAGTTTAAATCTTGCCTGGACTAGTGGGATAAAAATCCACTTCAAATGACAGCTGGGAATGTCCTAATAATTTTGGGGATATTAACTAAGCTGCGAATGTACAAGAGTGCACACAGCACAAAAATGCTCACAAATTAGTTATTGTATGTTACAGCATATTCTGTGAAGCACTTCGAAATGTCCTCTTGACACAAAATGAAATGTACGGATTATTTATTCAGAACGTGCGGTTTTCAAGTTAACGATTGCTAAAACGTCAAATAGCAAATATTCAGATGTCAATCATCTCCCACTCCCTCTCATTCCCCCCACCACCCCCCATCCCTTAGGGGTCAGCATTCTCAACGCTGTGACTCTGGGTCACACATTCTACATGCAGCTCGGAGGTCAGAACTTTACACTTCCACTTATTTAATAACGTACAGTTAATTCTTGCATTTTATGCAGCACCTGGAAAATCCACACGTCTCAAAGAACTTCACAGAGAATTGCTGCCGAGTGTAGCGACTGTGTGGTTGAAGGCAAACGCCGCAGCCAATTTGCACACAGCAAAGTCCCCTCAAACAGCCATGAAGCGAGACAATAGTGCGACACTTAGAGACGGAGGCTTGTATCTGAACAAAACAATCAGAGCAAAGCAGAGTACTGCTATCCTGGGAGTCGAAAGTCTCGATGCACAAACTGCAAGTGAAGCACTTGACCAAAGCCTTACGGACATCAGCATTGACAGCACTGGGTGGCAATGGAGAGTGGGGAGGGTGGTGGGGGGGGAGAATCCTGAATCTGGCACATTCAGACTATTCCAGGAAGCATTGCTTTTCAAAGCTCGAGTTCTAGGTATGTTTTTTTGGGGACAGAACAGAAGGTGCTTTGCATCTAATTGGTGTTATATCTCATCTGGGAGTGCTCAGTATTGAAACTGGATGCAAATCGTAGTCAGGTGTTTTCCATTTCCCAGCACTTGTATCCATCGCTCACCTTGCTTCACGGAATTGTTTTGTTTTGGGTTTTTTTTAAAGAGAGAAAATTGCTTTTCAGAAAAAAATTAAACAACAAAGAGCAGTGTTAAAACGTAATCTTAAAAAGATCCTGAATTTGTGGCGTTAACAGATGTCGCACAATATGCAGCAAGGAATGAGAATAAAGGAACATTGATTCGGCGATACATCCAGTAAGAGTTTGCATCAACATACGCAGTTGTTTATGAGGGAGATTGTTCAACAGACTGAAGCTCATTACATTTGCATTAGTCCAACACCTTAGACACATTGTCCTCTAGGGGATACTGCTTGGTGCACACACAAACACACACACACAAACAGTCCAATTTCTCAATAAGTATCCTTGCAACTACATTGTTTCCCCCCAGTGGAATCTTATTCAGCACCACGGCTAGCAGAATCTCAAAAGAAATTAAACTTGCGATAACTCTGTTCAATAACATGTCAGCAACGTGTACAGTAGTGAGAGATACCAAGGCTTTTGCTGGATGCATACCTTTGATTTAATAGCTGCTGTTAGCTGATTCGGTTTGGCAGCCTCTTTTGCTCAGCCCAGGGCCAGAAGGGTAGATTGAACACGTCTTATAAATTGAACAGTGACTAGGACCACAGGATGCAGCGAAACTATCAGATGCCTCAAATTAATACGCTCCCTGTTCCAAGTCAGAATTAACCACATACTCTTAACTCCCGCATGGCATTTCTTAGTAAATCAGGAGGGCTTTAAAAGGAGGTGAGCAATTCTTTTCTCTCTTTTGTTTTTGACAGTCATGTTACCTCAGCAAGATTCAGTGCTTTGAAGAGAGGATAAGAGACGAGAAAATTGCAGTGGATTTGAATTAGAACACAGTGTATAATAATCACAAACAACGCTTACTGTGGGATTTAAATCCTTAAACTAGCCATGAAATTCAATCAAACAAGATGAGGCTCATTTAAATTACCTCATTTGAATTGTTGTGTGGTTTCTTTTCCTGGCTATGCGTCAGGCAGTGCAGCAACATCTGAAGGGCCCCCCCAACTTCGCCCTCCCCACAATCATGAAGAGAAAGTGGAACGTGCGTTTTGACTGGCACTGACAATTACTCCAGACAGGTGCAGCTAAACCAAATGCCCCACCTGCCTGCGTAAATATGAGGTATTTGGCCTTATCCAGCAATGTAAGGAATTTCTCCTAAACTCAACTAGGTGGAGGCGAAGTGTGTGTTTGTGTGGGGGGGAGGGGATTAAAAGGGAAAAGAACGCAAAGGGTGCAGATTGGCAATTCAACAGTTTTCTACAAAAATTAGAGATGGGAGCAAGTTAAAAGCCAAGTTAAGAGAGGCAGTAAGTACGAAGTATGTTGGAATATAACATTTTCTAGCACAAGCAAGCAGCACATTGTTCAAATTCCCCGAATAAATTGATTCATTCTGTTCTGACTCCAGTACGAAAACTGTAAACCCCAAATTGGAGAGGTTGGGTGGGAAAGATTCAAGGCTGTGGTTAAGGAATGCAGCACAGAGCTGTGATCACAGAACTTGCTGTCTGTGTTGGCAAGGGAATATAAGGAAAGAGCAAGAACTAAATCTAAAGCAATAACTATATTTAATGTAGAATTGCACTGTATTATTAGGCTTGTAATTGCAAACCAATTTATTACGAGTAATTGGAAGACCTTTTCCAGTAAACTAGTCAGAATGTTTTATGTTCCAACAAAAGGCAAACTTTACCGTTCAATCTATTCAATGCTTTCAAAAAAGTATTCTATGTAAAGGCCCATTTTTTACACTTTTAGACGTACCATAATAGACTACAATTATGTGTTTAAAGTGCTTCTACAAAAGAGGTAATGCATCCACTTTAAGTCAGATTGTGCAAATGAAGTGCCGCAATGGGGCCATTTAATTTTCACTTTCAAGTCAGCTTTAAAAATGGATTTTACTTTAATGTTGGTTTGAAAAAAAAGGATATATTAACATCAAAGCCTTGTTGTCACGTGGATTACTTTAGACAGTACAGCAGCAATTGAGCTGCATTTCATTTACTGAAAGGCCATTATGCACTTTAACTTTCTTAGATGCCGCAAACTGTTTCCGTTAAGCTATCAAAACAGATAAAGTTTAACCGAAACATTTCAATGTTCAATTTTTTTCGTAATGGCCCGTGGTCAAAGGTCAACTCTTCACTTGTGCATCATCAGCCTAGAACAGTGAAAGAAAATTACTTTTGGCTGAGCCAAAGGAAAAAAATAATTATTTGTTCTTTACGATTAATGGTCCAACTTTTACTGTTTTTGTGTTGGCCTGTGCACCGTGTAAATCTTATAAAGGTTGGTCGTAGTATTATACACAAAAACTCCTTTGATAAGAACAATCCACATTTTTTGTGGGATACTGCTGTGCACAATTGCCTGCCGATTTCCCCCCACAAAATATACAGCTAATTCACTTTATAATATAGTCTGTGAAGAGCTTTGAGACATCTCAATAATAGTAATATTAATCCTTGCATTTGATATAACAACAAAATGACATTTGTATAGCACCTTGTTATGTTTTCGAGATGTCTCAAAGCACTTCACAAATGACGTGATAAGGTGCTATATTAAATGCAAGGATTATTACTATAAATGCTCTTAAGAAAAGATTTCTACAGTAAGAGTGTTAATGAAAATGTCATATGGATTTGATTTTTTAATTCAGCTTTATTGTTGTGAGGAAAGGGCTATTTTTACAACCACTATATACAGCACCAATTATCCATTCTTCTGAGATTTTATTCTGAGATTAATGTTCTGGACCTTCGCTGTAATAATAGTATATTCATCTTAAGTAGGCAACTTAATTTCAATTATTTCTTTTAGTGAGCCCTTGCAGCACTCACCAAACAGTTGGTGTTTATTTTATATTATTCTTATTATCTATCTTTATTTGAACATTAAAACAAATGTAAACTGACCTCTTTGGAAGTCACAGAAAATAAATGTTACTTCCTTTAATGGTTCTCGGTCATTACTAAAATAATAACAACAATAACTCGCATTTATATAGCACCTTTCACATGGGAAGTATTTTGGAGTGCTTAAAACCAAAAGACCTAATACCTTGCCAAACTGTTTGTGAACAATTACCAGATTAGCGGTAGCAAAGATAACAGTGGATCATCAATCTATCCCAGGTCACGCTGGACCAAAACTATAAAACACAAACAAAGATTATACTATAATACAGAGCAAACGTCTACAGAAATGAATGAGAGAAACTGCTGCACTTATATAGAAATAATAATGCACATTTAAATACCGTAGCCCGGAACAAGATTTCAGGAAATGCTACCCGACGGGAACTCAGTGCAACATATGTAATCAGAATCTCAAACTCTGAATCACATACAGCGACGGCCAAAAGAAGCTGTTCTGTGGACGTAGATGGGAATTAATAAATACTCAAGGTGCTTTCCAATTAAAGCACTTACTGCCACGACTTGTGCCACTGAATGACCTTGATGATCGGAAGCTACAACCTGTTTGCTGTCACCAAATTCTTAACTTGCAACCAATAAAGATCTGGTACCTTAAGAAATCAGACTTTTTTTTTTTTTGGCTCGATACCATTCCAATGCATTTTGTCCTTGCCCGTTTAAACAGGTGGAAGGTTTTTTTCCTAATTGGTGTGTAAAACTGGCATGCTGTGTCCCATAGTGGTGCCGAACGAGCACCATTTTAACGTGTACTAATTAGGACATGGAAAAAAAACACATCAAAAGTTAATGCACATCAATACCCAGTGCTTGGCAACTCTTGGGAGTCCTAATTGTAACCTCTGACTCCTGAACAATACACCAGGCCAGCTGGCAATCCAGATGTTCATTGTCAAATTGTGGGTATCCGTGCTGGGGTTTATTCACCAATTGGAGCTTTGTACCATTTTCAGTTCCTTCAAATTTTGTTTGCCCACAGTATTACCGTTAACATTAATGTAGTTTTAACTGTTAAACCCGTGTCTAAAATTTTGGAAACCTCAGGTGTAAGGAAAGTAAGCATTCCAACCCTTCTGAACCTTATTACATCGCCCAGTGCCGTGGGATGTCCTTCCGACGTGAAAGGCGCTCATACAAATGTGATTTGGAGTTGTTGTTACACTCTAGCATAGTCTCCCAGCATCTCACAAGTATTTCAGGTTCCACCTTATTTAGTTATTTTTCTTCCAAAGAGGTTTGTTTAAAAGTAGCTGTGATTATAAATCTGCCACCAGACTATCTATTACCTATTTGCTGTTGGTTTTGTGCTTCAATGAAGATTTCATTCCGAGCTGCAATGTCTCTCTTGCTAACCACACAAAAAGTTCTACCGAAGGCCCAGTGTGGTGTTTGCCTGCTTTAAAAAGTCATTACTGTCCATGTAATGGCATTAGAGAGCACTCGGGAACTCTGCTATAAACAGGCCACACAATTACACCGCCTGCACAATGAAAGTATGAAACGCTCGCACCTGATGTTACGAGAGGCAAGAATTGAAAATCCCTTTTCAACCATATTCTTCTTTGCAAAAAAAAACACGTAAGCCACAAGGTAAATCCTCTCCTCCGCTCCCCCAGGAAATAAGAAAAGTGCTTTGCAGTTTGCGCGCCTGATAGCTGTCTGCGTGGATGGATGCTGCTTGTTTGTTTAAGTGACAAAACCATCAAATACCTTTTTAATGAAACCAATATTTCAAGTTCAGCCGACTTAAAAAAAATCAAAAGATTTTTTGAAAGCAGTGCCAGCTTTTATCCTGATGCAGTGTCTGAGAGTTAATCCATGGGTTGCAATGCTCTCAGTGGATCAAACTCAACGATATCAAAATGTTACAATCAAAATAAGATTTCATGCAGAACAGCAATGTACAGCTGCATCTTCAAACAAGCCTTTACTATCTCGCTCCACCAAGACAAAAGCTCCATTGCTCCGAACTCTGTCATCCTTCCCACGCTGCTCTTTCTGCTGACACTGCCACAGCACCCATAAAACTTGGTTTTAAACGCATCAAGTGTATTTGGTTTTCTGCTGCTAACGAATATTTCTCAGTGGCTTCTATCCTCACAATTAAATATTCCCTGGTGTACCTTGCTCAAATGATCACCCTTATGCTTTGTTCATACCGACACATCACTGCACAAAGTGCGGCAGAAATTAAGGCTCAGGCTTGAGCAATGCTACAGAGACCACTAGGAAGCACAGAGCTCGATCCCCAAAAGGCTCTTTAAAAGTTTTGTCCAATTGAGTGATTCAAGAACTTGCTCACTCTCATTTCAAGCCTCACACAACTTTAATAAAAACTCATCATCTGTAGTCTTGTGAAATCAGGTGTTACTGTATTTTGGAACAACCCCTGATGATGCCAATGGGAGCAAGAAGAATAATTCTAAATTCCTGCTGCACATCCATCTACTCCTGGAAACAAAATCACTTTGTTTCCAGCAGTTATACACAAGACATTAAGCTAGCTACCAGGCAATGCTAACAGCTTCCCTGAACTCCCATTAGCACCACCTGGTGGGAATCCTTACTCCAGGGCACGTCATGTTGGATTAACAGGAGATTGGAAAAGCTGTTTCAAGGTTCCAGCATGTCATTAGATGGTCATTTAAAACATAATTCCTTGAAAGAGTAATGCAAACAGCCGTAATCACTCAAACCTGGATCCAGGGAACATGAAAAACAATTTAGCAAGAATTAATTTGAAAGGTTTAGCTATTAAAGGAAATTTCCATTTTGTTAAAAAGGCAAGCTGACCGGAATAATCCTTTAAAACCTTTTCAACAGAACTGCTGGGTCAATTCTTTACACGTGCTCAGGCCATTTTATAAGCCCGATATCAAGGTGTCTTACACCCTCATTAACCCATTAATAAGACTGAGATGAGTAAAGCGTGCGTTACAAATTAATGCCACAATAACCACAGTGTTTCCAAGGTCAGAATTAAATCTCAAAGCACAGCATATTTAGGCTGTTGTTTGCAATCTGAAATGGCACTGATGTAAAGCAGAAGCCAGTGAGGGGTTGCCTTTTGCTGGGATCAGCATTAGCAGACAGCAGTATATCTGGGCAGCTGAATCAATGATGAATTGCCTCCTTCTTACTTTTCCACGTCCATTTCCTCGCACCACAGCAGAACCCTTTTTTTTAAAAACAAAAGTTAAATATGTTTTTTTCCATATAAACACACACAACCACACACACATACACACAAAGGCAGACAGAGTATTTAAGTTATGAGAGTGTCTTTCTATGGAGATTGCATCCAGCTAGGATGAGGAAGCTCCCACAAATCTAATGGCATGGATTATTTATACCCGAGGGAGCCCAAAGATTTTGTTTTAATAAGTAGTTGCTTATTATGGAGCCCCGCAGGCCACTCCACATATAAACAACAGTGAATTTATGCAGAATATTCTTGCAGGGCGTGCGATTGAGACGACTGCAGTTGCTTGTGCGAGTTATTTTGTACCTGCTCTTCCTTGGCTCTGTCAGGCAAACAAGTGCCAGCTCTGTGATAAATCTCTACGTTCTCTTACCAACACGTCAAATGATAGGCAAGCATGACTGTTTGGGTTAGCACTATAAAGAGGCTGTAGTTTGGCCTCACAGTTTGCTCCGAGCCAGCCATTGGTCCACATCTGGAGTGCGAGCTATGGTATTTGACACTGATGTGTTATATTATATATATATATACACACATACTGTGCCCTGGATTATGTCATCAAACCTCAATGCAATCTCATGGCATAAAAGTGAGGTTCCCTTCCACTTAGGATGATAGTTTTGTGCTGCGTTTCGACAACAGGGAGACCGTTTGTTTCTGTAGAGATGTATAAAACCTTCCCCGGCTGAGCTGACTTGCTAGTGAGCTGCAGTCACTACAGACACTTCCTCCCAGGCAAACAAGGAACACCATCTGTATCACAGATCACAAACAAGGGATAGATTCTTTGTCAAGTACATCATACCAACTGATCTCTTCAGCCAACTCCAAAAAACATTGCAAAGGATTTCAGGATCTCAATGTGGGAACATTCTATCGGCTTTGAGGTACAGCCAAACCAGCTTTAATCACTCCGTGAGAACTAGACCAACCAAGTTCTAATATGTGAACATACCAGCAGCGGAAGGACTTCCTGAACATGCAAATACACGATTGACAGATTTGGCAGAGTAAAGGTCCTCTGTTACCTGTATTTTGAGGAGAAATCTTGATGAGCTAAATGACCTTTCTCTATGTGTAGGTGTAGTTTAGTCTGTATGTACATGTGATATGTAGTCACAAAGTTTTCCTCCATGTTGTCTTTCCCCTATTATGTGGGGGCAGAGCAAAAAAAATTCAGGGTGTTTGATGATTGAGTCTAGCTTTGAAATAAAGTGCTGATAACTCGTCACTCCAAGGGATAAAGAACTCTGCTATCCAGACATATGTGTAAATATTTAAATACTGACTGCATTATGACTTAAGTGATAGTAGGGGTAAATACCAAAAAAAATAAAAAAAAATTATTTGGTCATTCAATGAACAATGTTTGTGGGACACTGCTGTGCACAATTGTCTGCCACATTTTGCCCACAAAATATGCAGCCGATCCACTTTTTCAAATGCAAGGATTATTATTATTGTGATAATACTTTCTCTAGTGCCCTATAGAGACCACTGAAAGTCAACATGTGAACCCACCCGCCCTCCTCCCGCCCAATCCTTTACAGTTTATCCCATAGAGACGCGACAGTAAAATTCCTCGAGCGAGTAAAACATTTCACGTAAATAAAAGAGCAAATGTTAGATGTTTGCAACTACTTGCAGATTTTGCCGAGTTTCATCTTCCTCGCTCACATCTGGCAAAGACCAGACATCCCCTGCTCCTTCAAAGCAGAACGAATCACAACACTAGCGTTCAACCGAATATTTTCGGATGTGTTCTGTTCTGCACTGGCTCTTCGAACACTTCTTAGCAGTTTAGGGAAACATTCCATTTAAAACCTCAGGGATTTCGTTTTGATTTTAGAATAAAAGAAGTTCCTCCGACCGCCCATCATTTTTGCCAAACTACCTCTGCCCCTCACTAACTTGGTTGGCAAGGTATCCCATAGCAGAAGGTCGATCCTCTCTTTCAAATCATCAGCATATGTGCAACAAATATTCTGTGTTCTCAAGAGAGCAGACTGATCTGAAATTCAGCTAACGCAGAGAGAACGGCAGTACATTTGGGAGGCGCCATGCAGAGCAGTGCATTCTGTAAGGATAAAAGACGATCTTAAAACCATTTAGTGGGCCCTGATAAACATCTCACATGCTTCTAAATTCTATTCATCTTCCCAAGAATCAGGGCAAATAGGCTTTAACAACACGGTCTCTCTTAAACACATTTTTGCTTGCATGGATTCACTCATTTTGGTACATTGCCCATTCAGAATTGGTGGTTACTTTCAACTCACTTACAGCTGACAAAACAGCAATACACATTCTGAGCCTCCCACCTGACAGCTTATGGGTTTATTCACAATTTGGCTCTGAACTAACATACCCTAATTGCACTGCACAACATATTCAAGGCCAAATCAGTTCCTAAACTGGGCATGTTCATATCTCCAATGTAAAGAGTAATAATTCAACTCCCCCCCACCCTTCCAACAACCTGAAATTCCTAGTCTGAGCTGACAGGATGATTTTGTTTCAAACACATAGGACAGAATTGGGGAAAGTTCTTCATTTAGTGGAGAGTGTGAAAGTTTGTTTCCAACTCAGATTGAAGTTATTAATCTTCTATAATTCTGTGCAGTCTTAAATTTTAAGTCTTACAGTCCAAGACTAGGTGCAATTTCATGCATCAAGCTTGGTTTAACATCAGATATTCTGCTTGTACTCCGTACAACTAGGCAGGTCCACAAATTCCCTCTCAACAGAGTCCAGATCAGAGGATGGTGTGAAAGCGATGGTGGGGTTTCAATACTTTGGGCTGTGTTGTAGTTAAAAGCACAGCAAATCTCCAAACAGCATGTGGATTAAAGGAGAAGGCAGGTGCATTGTCAGACGCGAGGTCACCTCCACCTGCGTTTTTTCCTCAACACAATTTATTGCTTAGACGACCTTGATCTACAGGGAGTCTTCTATGGATCTCTGTGTCTGTCCCTGTGGTGCTGAATAAAGCAGAACAGATGAGCTGGGTTATCATCCACAAAAGCATCCAGTTCTACATCGCCAGAGAGATCCTCTTGCTCAGCAACAATATTGTGGCAATTCTCTTTAGACTGCAGTCGTGAGACCTCGGAGTGGTTTCTTACATGTAAAAAACAACAAATGCTTGGCAAAGAGAGAGATAGGACAGCTTCGAGTTGCTACAGTGTAAAGAATGTCCTGCTCTGCTTCATCAAAGTGCTTTGATCCCTTCAAAAATCAGAAGAGTGTGCCTAACTGCACCATTGTCACATCTTACTGTAACCATTTCCCTCGCCAGTCTTCCTATGGTTCAAGTGGGGTCCCAAAGTAGGGGCAGTCTCTGTACTGTGTGTTTCTGACCATGAGACTATATAGACATATTTCACACAGAGGAAACATTGCCTTGTTCGTCTGCTGGATTCACTGCTAGGTTCCAGAAGTGAAAGGACAGTACAACCTACAGCACCACACAGTTCCCTCCACTCCCCCCATCACTCTTGCGACTTGCTTATGCACAAAGTGAATTAAACACAGTGAACACAAGCTCACAGCGCACATCGGGTCGAAATAGGTTACTGATCAATATCTCCTTGATTTGTGTACTAATTCTGAACACCAATTTGTATTGACTTCAAGCACTCTCCAATGTTCCTTCCCAGGTCAGCAATTGTTGAAAAAACAAATCCAACTACTCTGAATGCTTTAGCAGTCGTTTTGGGAGGTAAGATCATCTTGATGAATTAAACATGTCCAGATAGCTTATGGAATCCCACAATGATCCATGCATAAGGCTACTAAGCTTTACAGATGTTATGACTCCAACCCACTTTAAAATGACATCTATCCATCATTTATCATTTGTATTCACGGTGTATGCACTTGGAAAGCGCTTTATTTCACACAATGGAAAGAAATCAGTCTTTGCAAATCAACTTTGATTCATGAGATAGATACCAGGCACAAACCATCAATTTATTCTCTTCCAACAGAATACATAAATCTATTGGATTTATTATATACAGAACTTTATAAACAAAACTCTATAGTCTTGGGAAGTCTGTAAGCCACACAAAATCAATTCCTTTTTGGATGTTCAGGAAAAGTACTGAATGCTTTGTCTCCATTCATATCTTACGCCTGAACACCAAGCCTCCAGTGTGTGGACTCCCTGTACGGTCCACCTGCTGAGATCCATAAATTATTAACATTAAACTCTGCTGCTCAATGGAAACATTTTGAAGAGGTTCAAGAAAATGTAGCCTCTATTGTGAGGACAGTACTGTATAATTTAAACCACAGTTAGGCATGTTTGTATCCTGATTCCACAGCATTTTTGGACACCAAAGAACTGCAGCAAAGCAGCTTCAAAAGTAGAGCTGAATGTAATAGTTTCTAGGGCTCGGTTGCATATTTCACTCACAAAATATACAGTCAATTCACTTCACTTTGGGATGTCTTTCCGACGTGAAGGGCGCTATACAAGTGTAATTTGTTACTGTCGTTGTTTACAGTATATTCTGTGAAGCGCTTTGAGACACCTCAAAGATGTGATAAGGCGCTATATCAAATGCAAGGATTATTATTATTATTATATAGGGCTCAGATGGTCACCAGTAGAGAGATTCCACACCTTTGAGGCTTGGATTTTGATAAGATTGAAGTTAAGAAAAAATCTGTACAATCTGAAATAATGCTGCCGTCTTAAAAATCTAAACTCAGGTGGAATTTCTGGTGCCAGTACATTTGAAAACCTACTCCGGGAACTGTGCAGTGGCCTCATGTGCTTTGATACTCAGCACAATCATTGGTAGGTAGCCCAGATAGACTTAATATAAGCACTTGGAAGTGAGAAACAGACCGATAACAGTGTACAGTAGAGATATGACTTGTGAGCCATCCCTGGAGTATTCCTTTTATATTAAACTTTAAAACCATGTCAATGGCATTTGTGACAGGAAATTATAGTTGGGTTTTCCTTAGAGAGATATTATTATATCTGAAAAATCATAGCTCCTTCCCTCCTCTCTGTGGCAGCACAGATAAATTTAAAGAAATAAAGTGGGGGAATAAAACGAGTGCTGTAACTTTGCATTGGGTGAATTAACATCTATAAGAGAAACGCTAGGTTAAGGTTTCAGGTATGAAGGCTTAAACCCCAAAACACTTGTATAAAAATAATAATCAATTTACCATAACTTTACGCTTTCAGGGGCTTGCTATGAATTTTCAGAATTTTGCTGTTGTTTTAAATCTTTAAAATTTAAAGATATGCATATCTCTTTCTGCCTGAAGCATCCATTTTTTGGTGTCCAACAATGGGGAGTAGCGGGTCCTATTATCCCTGACTGCTTCTGTTCTGTATATAGAACGATTATTATTTTGCTTTCCCCCCCAGAGTGTCTGTCACACACAACTGAGACCTGTACCACTGAAGCCAAGATTACAGCTTGCAATTCTTGCTACAGTGACCGAGGGAGCAGTGTTTATGGGTGACAGGGTTCATACAATTAATTAGTGTCTGGCCTTATCTCAGGTAATGAGGGAATATATTAGCAAATATAGAGTCATAATCTATTCTATATTTTGACATCCCTAAATCACCTTCATAAATTAAGAGAGTTGCAGAAAAATAGTTGTTATCCATCATTACCTGTCGTCCACAAAATACACAGTAAATCCACTTTACGGTATGTTCTGTGAAGCGCTTTGAGACGTCTTAACGGCGTGATAAGACGCTGTATCAAATGCAAGGATTATTACTATCAATAATTTTGCAGGGACAGAATTCCCCCTCTCAATAAAGGCCTTGACTAATGCTGGGCATCGATCACCTTGGCTCCTTGCCTGAGTGAGCATTCTTCATCTGTGAACCTGGATCACTGAGTGTCAGCAGGCTATTTGACCACAGGGGCATTACAGTTGGGCTTATGCTTCGCTCTGCAAGTGTGCATTTGCAGCAGGTGTGAGACATGGACCGAGATCAGAACCGCCGCTAATTGTTCACTCCAAAGTCCAGAAAAAAAAAGACCAGCAAACAAAGCTGTCAGTTATTTCCCATTGGGAGTTTTGCTCGCTCTCTCCTTGTATTCCTAGAACTTTGTCTATTTGAATTTCACCAGCCACGGATTTTGCAAACTACGAATTGCAATTAGCAACAGCAATTTGCACTTAAATAGCACCTCTCAGGTAAGGCGAATGTCTCAAAGACAGAGTAAGAACCTGGGGTGGGAGGGAGATGGGGGAGTAGAAGGGAGGTGGTTAAAAACGCAGTCATTGAGATATGTTTTTAGACAGTTTATAACAGTTAGGGAAGGAGAGAAGAAGCTGAGTTTCAAAGCAAGTAATTTGCAAATACGGCAAATTAAACCCCACTCACTTTTGGACATCCCAGCTGTGGTGACATAAGCTTACCCACAGACAGTAAATCGCTTTCTCAGTGAAAGCCTTTTGTTTGATTCAATGGGTAATTACCGCACAAATTTTTTTTTACAATAACAACAATCCAAATTCGTTTTTTTGTTGCAAAAATCCTCCAACGATGTGACAAAACCAAAGCTATTAGAATGTAATAGTGACAAGCCGCTTCTATCGAAGCAGTCGAGAATATTGTTTATGTGTGTGACTCTTTACAGAGCAACATCACGCAGCCAATAATACAACATACCGTTGGTTTGAAAGAGCAGATTTACGTCTGGTTCCCCTTAGTATTACACCAAAGTAAATGCAGCTTGGCTCCGATGGCAACTCTCACATCTTGGTCAAAAGTTTGCAAGTGCAAACATCACACTTGGGTTTGAGCTCACAGTCAAGGCTAACACTGTAGCGCAATAATGTGGGAAAGCTGCAATGTTGGAGAGGCCATCCTTTGAATGAGATGTTAAATCTAGGTTCTATTCGGGGGAACATTAAAGGTCTCACGAGACTATTCACAAAAGAAGGCCATTTCTCCCAATCTGCTAACCCAACAATCTTCCAGACAAAATTGATCACTCATTTGATGGTGATGCCTCAGAAGGAGGCAAGAATTCTTAACCTCTATTAAAGATCCAGCCATGTGTGTGGACAGCAGGCTGAAGTCACAAACTGATGCCTTGGAATGGTTGAATAGCCTTGCCCAGGTCAACAATTTAACTGAAGATTTTTCACCCAGACTTCTGAGTAAGACCCTAGAAAAGCCCCAAATGCAGCCGAAACCCTCGTGTATGTGTTTGTCACCTCCTGCCTGGATTACTCAAATGCTCCCCTCGCCGGTCTCCTCAGCTCCACTATTCAAAAGATCAGCTCATTCAGAAGTCTGCTGCCCGCGTACTGACCCAGACTAAACTCCGTACCCACATCTCACCAGCTCTGGCCCAGGCTCCACTGGTTCCCCATCACCGAACGGATCGACTTCAATATTCTCACACTCGTGTTCAAATCCCCTCACTTTCTGCCACCCCCTACCTTTCCAACCTTCTCACTCCCCAATCCACCACCCGGGGCCTCTCCTCAACTGGCACCGGCCTCCTGCTCATCCCTCGCACCCTCCGCCCCACCATCGGAGGTCACGCTTTCAGCCACTATGCCCCGAAACTCTGGAACACTCTCCCTCAATTCCTTCGCCTTGCCCCCTCTTTTCCCTTTTTCAAGTCCTGCCTGAAAACCTTCCTCTTCGACTGTGTTTATGTCCACCTCCCTCCCTGGCTCAGATTCAGCCTCTGAGATGCTACCCTACGTAGAGGGCGCTATATAAGTGCAAGTTGTTGCTGCTGTTGTTCTTGAAAAGGGAGAGGGAAGGAACAAAAAAAAACACCACACTGAACTGAACAAACTACGGTAGAATCAAAAGTCCTCACTAGAAAGGAAAACTGATTTTGCAGAGATTTCTCATCGTTTATCTATTGATTTAGTTGCCCTTTCTGCTGGGAAAACGTTAAAAGATTTTCCTACTCTTTCACAAATTGTGCGATGAACCGCTTCCTATTTGCAAGCTTGTATGATAATGTCATGTACTGGAGAACTGGTGCTCATCAAAATCCAGCTGTTAGTTAGTATGCCAGTCCATGCCTAATTCTATAGTCTTGACGCAATAGAACGAGATTATCATGGGTCAAATGGGAAGATCACTCCCTGGGTAACTTATCAAAGTATTCTCAGCAATTTGAGATGAAAAATGGGGTCAGAAAGATGAAGTCAACAGTCAATGGGTGTAGCTATCACTTTTCAAAACAAAAAATTATATGGTTAGAAAATAAATGTAAGTGCTAACGACTTCGTTCATTTCCACGTTCAGGGAAAAAAAGATGCAAAAGGTGTGACCTATTGTTGGAATGATGAAGCCTGTCTAAGGCCAAGGATGGATTAAATGAAAAGACAACCTTTAGAGCCAAAGATCTGGCTGATTTTAGGCACCCATCAAAAGACAGAAGACAGCAGGTTGGTAAAGGAGGAAAATGGGGTGTATGGACCTCAATGAAGGAAAAATACAGAATAGAACCAATAAGAGAGAAAATAATACATATAAATAGAACAATATAGAGGCAAGAACAGGGAAAAAATATCAAGAAAGATTTTTTGAAAGCATATCTACTTATTTATTCCAATAATTTTCTTCGCAAGTCAGTAGTATCAGCTCGTCTTGACTATATTAGGGGTTGATTCTCCACCAGTCACAATGGGTGCTGCGAGCAAAATGAAATTAAAAAAGAAATAGTTTGGCCCAGGGAGCACAAAATTCCCTGGTAAGTCCCCCATTTTGCTACCTACATCCATCCTTACTTTTGTTATCATGAATTATTAACAAGGTGTCGCGTGAACCGAACGGAGAAGCTTTTCTGCAACATGCACATAAAAGAAAGTTCCAAACAGTAGACAGATGAAAACTGACAAAAGGCCTCATGTGCACAGTAGTCGACTGGAGTCCTGGTATTTTAATATGCAACTATATGTGAGATAAGTACCATACGAACTTCACCATAGCCGTGCGGATTTCAATAATTCATCTTGTAAAGTAGACTGGTGACGATTACACTCCGTAAAGTATTGTAACAGCATTGCTCATTCCATGCCTCCCTGGCAGAAGCAGCCATGATATAAGCAGCTTTTCTTCAGGGAATTTCCTGGATTGAACACAAGCTCACAATATGTCGACTTGGACCTCGGATCGCAACGGAGCCCAAGTCTTGTGAGTCTGTTCGACATACAGGGAATGGCTGGAGAAAATCCTCTTTAAGCCACGGGTGTTTTTTTTCCAGCAGTCACACAGTCTCGATTTCACTTGAGGGTTTTTGAGATTCCACAGTAGAAGAGGAATTCAGTGAGCTCCAACACAATTTATCCTGTCTGGGAAAATGTATACTCACGACACTGAATTGTATACCTCGCCATTTCAGAGAGGAGGGGGGAAATCATCAAGAGTGGGTAGGAGGCCTAACCTATCCCGCTGAGCACACCCTTTCCTTACAAAGTTGGTTGCACTCTTGCCTCCGACTCAGAAAGTTGTGGCTTCAAGCCCCACGTCAGTACTTGGAACTCATATCGTCTATGTCAGTGGTGGCCAACATCTTTCGTCTGCCAGCGAAATAAATGTTCTTGATTAAACATTTCTTGATTTATGCCATGTATGCCTTAAGCCTGCTTGTTCAGATGGATGTTAAAAAATCCTATGGCATTATTCAAAAAGGAACAATTGGCAAAGAATCCACCAAAATAAAACTGGTCATTCACTACCTGGCTGTCTGTGGGACGTTGCTATGCACAAATTGGCTAGTGTGTTCACCCACAAAATCTACAGTCACTTCACATTTACAGCAATGCTTTGTGACATTCTCCCGATGTGAAAGGTGCTTCGCTAAACGTAAGAGTTATATATTTTAAATATGGAGCAGCATGGTTGGGGCCAAAGGGAAGCCTACGGCCAAGACATTTTGTAACATCTGAAGGAAAATTGCGCTGAGGTGTAAAAAGGATAAAATTAGAAATACAATTTGTAAATGTCAGTAAAAAGACAAACCACCTTTGTGAAACATATTCCCATGTTAAGGTAATAGAAGCAAGCCTTTTATCATTCTTAACGTGAATAGTCTGCATTCCAAAACCACAAAGCCAAAAAACTTATAATCTGTGTCAAACTTTAATTTTCATGTTTTCTATTGGGGGGAGGGGGGGGTTAATAGTTAATATTTCAGCTGCATCGGAAGTATTTGGAAGCTATTTTCACTTGCTTAGTTTGTCACTAATTCCCTGATCTTGGATTACCATTATTTATTGCATCCATCAATCTTAGTCATGTTCCTCACAGTTGCTCGCTAGAGAGGATTATCCATCGCAGAAGTAAGTACTATACAAAGCGAGATCTTAAAGTCATTCCTGACCCCCACCTGCTTCGCAGCCACAAATAATCTGTGTGCACTTTAAAACGGAGGCTGGTAAAGAATATATTCAGAGCTTTTAATTAGGGGATCAATATGCTGATGTAACTTAAAAAGATGCGTTGGCAATTTAGAATTCATTTTAATGATTCAAAGAAGATACAAAGAGTAAGCTTCAATCATTTAACCAAAATTAATTTCAAACACTGAACTCTGCGCTTCATTAATATGAACAGCAACGCTTATTCCTGCAATAGCCCTGTGCAGAGTACAATATAATTATGTTGCTGCAGATGACAATTACTCATGTATCAGTGAAACACACTGGTGGCTTGTAAAAACTATCAGCTTCATTAGAAGGTTCTTTTTCATTTATTTTCGTGCCCACCACTGACTATTAAAATCAGCTAGGGTGTTTCAAGGCACGACAATTATTCCATTAATCAAACATTATAGAAGTAAATTGTATTCAAATAAAACTTTCACGATTGATTAAATAACTGCAACCAGCCCCTCAAGTGCTTGTCAGCATCCTATCAGTTTGTGGCAGACTGCCTTTCTAGACTGGGGACGTTGCTCCCATATGATCCCGTACGTTTTGTTCGAAAAAACACTCTACAAATCCCTGAGGATTGCAAAGAACATTTAACTGGGATGTATCATAGGATACTCAAGAACAGGAGGAGTAGTGAACAAGAAAAGTCCATTTGGCACAACGAGCAGGCTTCTCCCAAGATATCGTATGCAATTCACACTGTTATGGATGCTTCCCAAATTAATAATGAAGTAAAGGGTCAGGCAGCCTACCCAGCTTCCACCTTTAATGAACCCATTTCAGGACCCTGAGGAATGCCTCTGTATGATTTTCCCACCAACAACAATTGTCCTTCCATTCCCTGCAGTATAATTTGATCCAAATCCATTTGAATGTTTCAACAGAGTCTGTTCCATAAATCAATGGTTCTAAGTGTGACAACGTTATTCCATGGTTAACCTCTGGGGAAGGTGAGTAACTACAGCTGTGACTTCTTGCAGATCCCGAACAGTTATCAAATGAAAAGGCAAATGTTCTCAGTTCCTGATGAAGCTTTTCTTGTAATTCACACTATCCCTGGATACTTTCCTACGTATCAAACGGATCAAATAAAAAACAATTATAAAACAAAACCCCATTCACATCTTCCTTCATGATTTCTCCAACGTGTGCGGACTGTACAGTTAGTTACTAAACTTCCTGTGTATCTTCATTTTTTTGCCATTAGTAGTATTTTTACCCGCATTTTCTCTTTCTCTCTTTGCGTGTCTCTTTCTCTTTGTGTCCCCCTCTCTCTGTTTCTTTCTCATTCCATTTTTCTTACTCCTTTACATCTTTTCTTTGCTTCTCTCTCTCTGCTGTCTATCTTTCCCGATATCCCCATCCCCCCACCCCCAATTTAACGTTTGAAATGTCTGCTGCCTGGACATGTAACTAATACACATCTACAGCGAAAAAAATTGCTACCAGAGTTTTCAAAGAAAAACAGCAATTTAACACAGAATCAGAAAATTTCAGCAACCATCTGCCAATGGCATTCATAACATATGGAATTCTTGTCTGGATTATTTTCCAACTGGGAATCTGATTTCAGTATAGACAATCTTGGGTGCGCTTAAAGAGGATAAAATTCTGACTTTCATAGAGGATTTTTACATCTACAAGGAATCAGTTGTGAAATGTTGCCAATTTCACCCAAACAGTCAATCATAAGATCATTTTATTAATAACACAATGAAATGAATTTTCTTTGTTCATACAAGCTCACACATTTTCACAGGAAATCCTGTGGTCTGGTCAACCTGTATTTTTTTTCCCTTTTTGAATGGCTAGTTCCTTTTTTTAGTTCAACAGCACTGTGCGCTGCAAGTGTGGACTGGTGTTATATGAAGACTGCTCCAGAAATGATTTCTCTAGCGTATCCTGCATGAGTTTTGAACTAAAATAGCAAATATACATCTACACACACACACACACACATGCAAAAAATGTATCTGATTATTAAAGAGCAACAAAGCAAACTGAAGGAGGGAATGCACCTCTGTCTCATTGGAAGCCATAGTTCTCTCCTGATATGAGCAACATTGCAACAGCGATGGAACTGAGCAGTGCAACTTGGATAGAGCTCCAGACTGCTGGCAGGAACGAGCTCGGCGTTTGCCAAACAGTACTATCAAATCTACAGGACAGATGACATCGTGGAGGCCACACAGTCAACCAGGCCGCTTCACAAAAAAAACACACAATCAGGCAAACGGCCCAGCCTGTTCCTTCCCCTCCCAGCACTGCCCAGGATTTTCATTCGATTTAACATATTTTTCCAACTTAATTTCACGGTCATTTTCCATTTTGAAAGATTTTTAAATAAGAGAGGAAAGGCATGTGTTTTCTTTGCATATTTATGTACGGTTCCATACACATGAACACTTGGTTTTTTTTTGTGCTCACTGCTTACCCGAACCAGCTGGAGGGGGAAAGGCCCTCTGGAATTCTCCGGGACGTTGATTGGAGGAATAACCCAGTCTCTCTTTTGTCGCTTCAGCCCGCTGGAACTCTGCTGTTGGCGCCAGAGTAAGAGGGTATAGCCAAGCTGCTGGGTAGGCTCTGGAGGGACACTCTGTGGCCCATTCTGCTTATAAAATAAAAAGCAAAACTGCTCTTCATATCAGTACTTCAGGCGATCAATTATTAAAACGGCACTGGCAGTGTAACGTGATGAAAATTCACACATGAAAATTAATAGAAATGTTACAGTTCAATAGCTTAATGCAGTTTATTGGCATCTGCCCTGTTTACTGACGCAAGGCAGAATTGCTATGTATAAGTCAACATGACTGCCAGAACTTTTGCATTCATACTCCAGACACCTCCGTCTTTGAAGAAAGAGTGCAGCGTTTTCTAAAACATTGTAAAAAAAAACAGTGAAATAAATTCTGTACAGCAGCCATAAGTAACCTGCGATAAATCTGTGCTATTCAGTTGCTTCATAGTAACCGCACGGCACTTACAGCTCATTATGCAGAGCTCAGGCAGTAAGCAAAGATTTTATTTCAATACAGTGGTTAGTGGTAAATCTAACGAACATTTGAAAATATATTCACTTTTTTTTTTAAGAGGGGAAAATTATGTTCAGTGTACTAAGTAGCTGCTATTACCATCTCAAAGAAATGTGGAGTTCTTTTTTCGTGTTACCCAGGATTACATTCCTCTCCCAATCCAAACCTCTTCCTAAATTTTAATGAATTGGCAACTTGCCTCATTGCTGTTTAGGCAATATTCCTGGTGCAGATTAGTAGCCGGATTTAACTGTACAATAACAATAACTTTCACTTCTAGTTAATCCGGTTTTGAAAAGTGCTTGAAAGCATTTATTATGTTGTAAAAGGGGCTATATAAATGCAAAGTATTATTTATTAAATGCTGCGTAAAAGTTTATATTGGTATGAAATGCAATCTCACGTCACTTTAGTGATCTGGCAGTTTGCTGGTATTATTTTGGTTCCCTCCTCCCCTCCCACCCAACTCTAGATTCTTCTGTGCATTGATAAGATGTGCTATCAGTCCACGCCTGGTGGCCAATTGAAGATACTCTCTATGGACTTTAGAACTACAGGACATGGCCTGCGATTGAAGGGGGTACATTCACATATCTAGGGAAATACTATTTCAGTGAGCGGTTGTAAATGTATGGAACAAGCTCCCGAAGAGAGATGGTGGAAGTTGAAAATGTTGATTCTTTCAAAAGCAAATTAGATAGATTTCTTTTAGGAAATAATATCTTCAGATACAGTATATAGTTTGGGACATGACATGTGCAAGCGACTGCCGGGATGAAGGCAAACTGGATGGACCTTGGTCTTCTTTCATCTAGCAATTCTTCAGTTCTCACGAACTGCCAACTTTTCTTTAGCTGGGGTGTTATTTGATATTCTCCAGGTTTCTGATAACATGAAGAGTGCTAGACTCGCTGCAGTTAGGAAAAGCTGACACCTCAGCTGGCTACGAAGCTTTTTGTTGTACATGACACCTCCGACTTTTGCCAAGCTCCTAGAACTTGCCAGGATGCAGGATTTGATTTCGTCAAGGTGCACACCATCTGGAATTGATTTTTGAATGTAATCAACAAATTAATTTTAAAAATAGTCTGCAGGGTACTCTGATGGGTACGATGATAGCTGGTTGGGAGATAATTGGGAAACTCGAGTTTTAATCAAAGTCTTCACAAGCATTTTGACCTTTAGTTTCCGCTGACTGGCGTTAGTGGGAGCAGTGAGTATGTCAATGTGGGTGATGTAAAATGAGGAAGAACGTTACACAAGTAAGGATTTTCGTCTTTAAATGACTTGGTGCACTTATTGTTGAAGTGACTAAGATGTGGCACTTAAGAGGCTCTGTAGGATAACTACTATCAGCTCATCTCACCATCCTCTTAGCAGTGAGGGATATAATTTGTGCAACAAGACAATCTAGATATAGAGGAATGGGAAGGAGGAGAAGAGAAACTAAGATATACCAGGGAGTGAGGTCACTGGAGCTCAAATCACCTGACTAGTCCCAATTCTTACACAATGTGCCCATACTATAACAGATCTGGATCCACATGTTTGAACAACAAAGATCTACTTGCACGCAATAAATAGGGATAATCTTACGAAATGTGATGGAGTCAACCCAACAGCTCTGTGCCCATGTTTGACAATAGACTGCATTTAATTCCACTGGATTTCTCTCCCAGAACTTGAGAAAATGTAAAAAATCAATAAAACTGAAGCCACACGCAAGGTATAAAATGACTAACAGCAACTGAATTACATATTTACTCTAGTGTTTATATTTACCGTAGTGTTTCGAGATAGTGGAACTTTGCCAATCTAAGGCATTATCAGGTTTCAAACAATCAACACCAATGAACAGATAAGTTCAGGTTATTTGCATATCGATACACAAGACTGGGATTTTGACCTTTTCATACAAAACAACTGAAATTGTTCAATAAGGCAATTTCAAGTGAATCACAACAATTTTGTTTTTGCATATCTGTGGGATCGCTTTTAAAGATCAACTGACACATGTGATAAACCATTAGGCACCATGGTGCACATAGGAGGGAAATTGATAACGAAAATACATGAGGAAGAAGTAAATAGATGGGGATTGGAGAGAGAATGAGCAAGGGCACCATGGAGTATAACCACTGGTATGGATTAGATGGTCAAAATGGATAATTTTGGTGCTATAACTGTTTACGTAATCCTAGGTAAAACTGCTGGGGCAACTCAATGTTTCCTTTCAGGGGCTCGGGATGTCCTCCCGACATGAAAGGCTCTGCACTAAATGTGATTTGTTGTTGCTGTCATTTCTTTCCTAATCTGTGTTCAGAGACATTTGCTTGGATTGTAATTTTTAAACCACTGAATCTTTCAGGCAATTCTATCAGAAGCTGACGTTAGCTTTTGTCAACACGGATCGTCCATAAATTTCGCAATGAGTCGAGTGTCTTTAATGTTCCCATTTGACAAGACCCGTTAGCGATTACTCTGATTCGTGAACTGGTTTCGTCTGAAATCCTTGCAATTGTAAATCTCGATTAACTGAGATAACATTCCACAGCACCTTGTTGTCACAATATTCATTTCTTCACAGGAAAAAAAATCACCCCAGCGGTGGTGTCATTTTCCAGTTCATTTTAAATCCTCCTTTGTAAAAGATAATCTACAAGGTGGGAGAGCCATTAGGAAAACTAGTTGGACGTTATGAGTTTTTAAAGCGCCCTTCCTAATCTTATTGTTCTCTTCGAGTCCTTTACCCTTTTTGACACCTTTGCCACAGAGCCTGGGACCTGGTGCTGTAATCCTAGCTCAGGATGTAGCCTGGAAGCAGGCAGATTAGTGGAGCTCACGAGACCATAAAAGAACGTTATGGATGAAGAAGGTGCTTTGGCCCATTGGATCTGATCTGTTCAGAATACTAACTCCGTTACCCAGGTGTGCTTCACGTTTTGAGTATCGAGTCCCAAGACAATCAGAATTAGAATCAAGCTTTGATTTACGTGAAACTAATCCAAGGTAGGCCTGGCGTACATTGCATTGTGGATCGCACTTTACTCTGGAGGTCAAACAACAGACAATTTTAGGAGGAGATCTGGAAAACGCTTGCTCGGAACATTTGGGGAAAATGTGGCTTTGCTCCAGTACAATTCCTGATCCCGGGAAATATGTACCGGGGGAATATGTATTTCATTCTAAGAGCGTTAGCAGCAGGTAACAATAATAATAGAATAATAAAGAACAAGTGGAGAAATGTGAAATGAACTGAGAGTGTTAAGTTCGGAAGGTTGGCAATTGCTCGGCCTTTAACTTTAAGGATTTTGTGCATTAAGAAAAAGGACATGACTCCATCTCGGTTAGAAACTCTCTGCTTGTGCCACTTGCAGTCATTTACCAAGCTCCAAGAACCACAGTGCGTGAACTACCACCAGCTTTCACTGTACACTACACTCAGCCGAAACCAGCCTTGCCAGCTGGTGCAGATCTGCTAACAGCAAACCTGCCTTTGATATCAATCAGCCTCTAGCTGCCTAGACATCTGGAAGGTATTAGTCAGTAGACCAAATCACCAGCCATTTGCATATTACGGTATTTGAGAGGTTTTCAGCCCAGATTCTTTTAAGAAAAATATCTTCAAAACAGATGGCGCAAATACCTTTTGTACATTGTGCCTTGCATTTCCCTGCGCTTTTACCAGGAGCTTGACCACTGCTTCCCATTTCTTCTGGGCCTGAACATCTTGCGCTGTCACAGTAAACTTCACTTGCTTTGAGGCGATCTGCATCGATCGGGTGGCGTATAAGGTGCCGTCTGTTCCCACCTTGAAGTCGGGGTCATTGGTTCCATACTGTATGTCTCGATTCCCATCGCAGTCATTAAATTTTACTAGAAGAAAAAAAATGGGTGGGAGGGGAGGAGAGAGAGAAGACAAAAGATTGACTGTGTTGTGATTGGCAACAGACAAAAAAGCAATCAAATACAACCTGGAGATATTTAATTCCAAGCAATCCATCTTCGATCTTCAAATGCCTGTCAAGGAAATGATCTAACAGCTTTCAGTGAAATACATTCGACCTTTCAAGCTGACGCTTCTATTTTATCTCTGTCCCGCAAGAGCCTGGACTGGAGGCTTTAATACATTCAGAATTGTACCATCAATTCATGAAAACAGCCGGTTCCCCATGTTCCAACTGAGATGAATGCTGAGTGCATCTCTCTCACTCGCCAGTCTACTTTATCTTCCCATTCTTAAGAGAGTGTGTGCAGCACCAAAGAAGTCTGCCACTTGTGGTTAAAGCTCTGTTGCTTCCAGTTACTCTTTGGGCAGTTTCAGTATCAAAGAGGAAAGAACGAGACAAGGGACCACAACTCCACTCCAACAAGACTTAAACTTGATTCATTACTTAGGGACGGATGTGACAATTCACCCTTAATCAGGTATCTAATTTTACCTACTGGGTCTTTAATCTGCAATTTTTGGATTATCATTACCAGAACTTTAATTATTGTATTATTGGACTAAAATCTCAAATGCACTTCCAAATGAAGTTCAATTTGAACCATTTCCTGCTGACAGACGGGTAAAAGCGACTGAGTGCATGAGATAAGACCACAGCCTCTTGAGTGACGCAATAAAAGTGACCTACAGTCACTGATGTCACTGTGAAGGACTATTGCGCTCTCAGGCCCTAAATGGTTTAATGAAAGAGCGTTAGATAAACTGAGGTTGCAGGAAGCATTGTTCACCATCAATTGCAGACATGAATTGAAGTGTGTAGTAATGCATTCAGCTTGCCACATCAGGCATTTTAAGGTTCACTTTGATCACTTCTGTGAACCTCTGGGCAACATTTTACCAATACTGCCCACACAAACTTTCAAGATTTTGCATATTAGTGATAAAGAAGATCATGCACATTCTGAATAACTTGCATAAATCAAGTTGCACAAGCTGTATGCTGCCAGATTACAGGATAGACTGTGGTAAGTGCATTAACTTCACAGAAATACGCGCATTTCAAAGAAAAAAATACTGTTCATTTTAAAACCTACTGAACGCTAACATCTATATTCCGATCCGTAATGAATCACAATTAGGCTGTGATGAAGTCTCAAAAGCCTTCAGGCTCCATTCATTCTGTTGAAGCTGTGAAGCTGAAAATTTAGCTTTGAAGCACTACCCCACTTCTGTTACCACTGACCTGATGTGTCTAACACTTGTGTCAACTACCCACTGGTTATTCGGATCCAAAATGGCATCAGTAAGATGCACTGTGCTGGAGCCCGAAGGTCTGGTGGGCAAAAGTCTGTGTTTGCGTTTCGTGAAATGATTATATTTAATTATAGATTTAAATTTATTTGCAAGCAAAACCGTTTTGGGGACAAAGCTTCACTAGCCCATCTTTGTGACTCTCCCTAAAAAATTTTTTTTAAAACTTCAACCAGTAACATTGATGTCGTAGCCAAGGGGTGAACATGCAAGCTTCCCCAGCCCACTGGTAGCCCTCTGAAGGCTTAATATCTCTTGTGGTTCTCAAGCTCTGTTTGAAGCCCATTTGGCTTTGGGATGTTGCTGGCGCTTGGATTCATCTCTCTCTCCTTTTCATGCTAGGCACTAGGCCAAAATAACGCAACGTTATTAGGTGCAGGTATCCCAGCAAATAAAAAAGCCATGTGACAAGCCCACCACTCAGACGAGATCAAAAATCAGAAGCTCAACACGTGCAATGAATCATTAGCACAGACCCCCATCCAGTCTCTCGGTGGAATGGTATTTAGAAGTGTTCTTGAGAGTGCTCTTCAAGCAAATCACTGCTTAATATAGTGGTCCTCAAATAAACTACAGGGAGTAACAAAGCCATAGAAAGATAACAAGCTTTGCAAGTGGATTCTGAAGAAAAGGATCTTAAAAGGAACAGGTACTAATAGGCTAATGAACGTGTAACATGAACTACAGCACATGTCTCACTTAACACTTGTGATTGCAGTCTGCAAACCTGGGTTGCAAGTCACCTTTCACTTGGATGGCACATCTGGTGTAGAAAGGGTGCAATCATTTCAATACAGGAGCTGGAGGTGAAAATGGAGATGAGAGGGGCACAGTGAGATTTTATTTGGATTTGTAATCAGTCTAGCCAATGAACAATGAACTGTATTTACACATCGATATCAATAATAGATGTGTGTGTGTAGTGTCTTGCCAAAGTAGAAATTAAAATATCAAAAAAGCTTAGTCTAAATTCTCTAGGTTAATTTCAATTTTTAAAGGTAGGAGGCGGTGTCTGTCCATTGTGGTTGCTCAATCTCACTGTAAAGAACATTTACAAAGAGAGAGTGTGCTCAATAGAGTGGTACCCCATCTATTTACTGTGCAAAATGGGATGGGAATGTGTTAGGTATTGCAAGTGATAATTATCAGATCACGGAAAATTGCAGTTCTTAAATGTTGACCAGTTTCAAAGCTGAACTGCCCTGCCTTGATTTAAGACTGTTTTTGAGTGCAACTTTTTATTAACGTTCAACAGGAAATCTTTTCATATTTATTGTGTTTTCCTTTGGTCCCAGTGGCTGCCCACTATTTTTGTCTCCTATGCCCTGTGGAGCTGCTTCACTGACATACATTCTGGATGGACATAAGTTATGGATTTTGTAGACAGTGGGCACAGAAAGAAACTGGAGCTCAGCACTTGGGACCAGGCTGGATATTGATCGGAAGTGGCCTGAATCATGAATAGTCAGCACCGGCTGTAAATATAGAAAAAGGCCAAGCTCAATTACCTGCCAATCTGCATCCAAATCGATCTTTACTGTTAACTTGTTCTAATAGCCTATAGATATCAATAGCTCTCATAACAAATCTGCACAATCACCAGAGTTGTGTGTCTAAGCAAAAGCATTCCTCATCCCTTTAACAGTATAAAATGGGTAGTTTCAGCATTAACAGCTGCTGCACAGAAATCCTAAAAGATTCTAGTGCCAGGAGTATGAAAAGGGGAGAATGTTCAACACCACAACGAGACATTAATGTGGCCAAAATTACATCGCAGTTTGCCAAATCTCATTTGACAGTATTATTTTTATCTTTTTTGTCTCCATAAATAACACATTTTATTTGGATTTGCAGTCAGTCAGTCCGGCTAAATGGACAATATTTACATAATAGATGTGTCAATGATTCATTTATGGATTAACGTCAATACATACTTATTCATAGTTCTGAATACCTCTCTTTCCGCAAGTCTTTCTTTTTATGCATTGGTCCATCACTTTGTTTCCTGAAAGTGTCTGCTCGCATTTAATTCTTTAATGTTGGATTCATTCTGTTTAATATATTCTCTACCCCCGTGTGTGTGCACTGGAAATGAATGCCAAAATGCAAACTAAAAAAAAAAAATTGCTAACGTAGGGATTTTGTCTGTTACCAACTAAATCTTGTGAGAAAAAAATACTGGAGTTTAGTTAATGTTGCACACACAAAGAGAAAGCACACTGTGCTATTTTGGCTGACTGCCTCTTTTTAAACCTGACCCAATGACCTTGGATTGCTGTGTTCTGATTTCCAATTACCTTCCTACGGGCATTGCAGCACCCTTGATGGAAGCACAAGGGAGGAAGGATTCGAAGAGACAGAGAAGTAACATTTTTATATGGTAAAAACGCGATGGACCATGCATGTTTCGGAAAAGTGCAGGTTACAGGGTTATTCAGCTCTCTCTGTAAAATAGAAACTTATCTATGCGATCTTGATCGCTAAAAGCAGCCTGTGCCTACTCGTTATTGATCACGTTGAGTACCAGTTTATCCACTGCAAGATAATAGTCTGGTTTGACTAGGATCAGCTGTTGTTCCCCAGTTATCAGAGAATACGAACGGGGACAGGGGAGAGTGCACTACACTTGTAAGGTTTCCTTTTTGTTTTAAATAGCTCTTGTTTATGAAGTGAGGAAAACAATGCGTTTCCTAACGGTTACAAGCAGTTAGTATCCAGTTCATTCCACCCCAGAGAAATGCGCGTAATAATTCCCACGCAGATTTCCAAATTTCATACATTATTCTTTGAAAAATTATTTTAATTAAAAAAATCATGCTGGTTCTCAAGACACCCCCTCGACTGAGAGAAACCACACACTACATATTAAGAGATTTTATTTATCAGTTAAAAATAATAAGCCCCTGCGATTTTATTCGAGTATTCAGAAAGTCGCCTACACACCCCGTCAGTGAATTTCAAATGCAGTCCAGAATGATACAAACAGTAAAACGATAGTTGCTCTGGCTCATGCAACAAACTCGCTGCCAGTTTAGATTATTTTTTCTTTCAAAATAATCTATTTTATTATTTTTACCATTTATTTTTAAGCCACTCTTGCAGAACAAATTCCTATTTGAGACTTTATCTGCATCGAGATTTTTTTCTTCCCACTCTCTCTCCCGCTGTTCAGGTGATCCTGGATTCAGGAGGTTGTATGTTGCCTATCCTTTTTGACTGCACCAGCAATGTTATTCAAGTTCTCATCATTTGGAGGTGCTATAGACCAGTCCCCTTCTATTGGCTAAGCACCTTGTCCCTTTTAGATCTAGGGCATGTCTGACGATGTCTGGGAGTTGAACCAGTTCACAGCGCAGTGTAAATATGTGCTGCATCACAGAACTGACCTTGCTTACTGTGCAATCTGATTGAATAATGCCCTCTGTTTTCCAGCCATCAAGAGCTATTAAGCTCAATTAAGCATACCTCGATGTGGTGCTAATGCAGCCGACATCTCATATTGAACTCAACTATCATCAGTAGGGCAGAGGTTGCAAAAGCATAGCTCAGTGTTTGGAAGACAAGCCCGGAAATACTGAAAGATATGCAACAAACACTAAAATAAACACAATCTAGATTTCAATCACACTACTAAGAAATTTTACTGGTTTTGTCCTCTACTTCTGGAGTGGGGGCTGTTGGGTTGTAACATCTGCCTGTTCAGGTGGGTGTTAGAGATCCCATGGCACTGTTCGAAAAGTGAAAGGAATTTCTCCGAGGGTCCTGGTCGATTATACCCTCCAAATAAAATTGGTCATTCATGGCTGTTTGAAGGACACTGCTGTGTGCAAGTATTCTGCTGCTTTTGCCTACAAAATACAGTCACTCCATTTCACAATAAAATCCTGTGAAGTGCTTTGAGATGTCCTTTCGATGAGATAAGACGCTAAACCAAATGCAAGGATTATTATTACTTCACCTGTCAAGGCTAATGTATTAAATCTTACTGAATTGGTTTGACTCAAAGCCACAAAGGCAAGTATTTGTTCTCCTGCAAAGTTTAATCGAACTAATCAGCATGCTATTTCATTGGAATTCATTTTGAGTAAGGGATGGGGGAGGAAGAGAATTATTCCACTCTCGGACTCAGGACACACTACACAGACATGGTGTGGACAACATGTTATAGACAGACCCTCTACCACTGCCCATTGATGAGCCACATTGCAGTTTCTGGCCCATTCACATGAGTGAATAATATAAGCAAATACAGAACAAGAGAAATCAATTACCACGTCAATATTGCTTCTACTGTCATACCTGATGTGGAATCCATCCCACAGAGGAATGGAGGGCAAATTTCATAACATTGACAAATCAGGTATCGCAGAGCCACTTATCCAGCTGAAGTGGCTTCGACAATATAAATGTGATATAAAGGACAACTTGCAGTCTCATCCTTCAATCATTCTGCCTGTCACTTACAACTTACTCTACTCCCTCAGTGTCATTGTCACTTAAGTAATCAACTGGTAGTTTTGAGTGTATTTCTAATAAATGTCTTTCAATAATCAGATTTCAGTTGTTTCCATCAGGTAAGAAGGTGCTAAAAGTTCCTTAACAGCAACTCGGCTAGATATTCTTACTGTGTTTTATCCCGAGGACTGAGCACCGACTTGAAAGCAATGTCACCCTTGGGCTCCTTCCTCTTTGAATTTCTCCATTGTCAATGCATTTCTGTATTTCCCTATCTGATCATATCAACATTTGGGAGTAAAAGGAAAACCAAAAGGCAAAAGAATAAATAATCTGCCATTAATGATGATCCTGATTTCTGCAGGAAAGAACCTCCTGCAGTGACTAAATTGCCGGATTGCAAAGGTGGGGGGGGGAGGAAGGAGAGAAAAATTAAGACATTAGAAGTCTCCCACAGATAATGTAAAGCGTGCCCATGGGGTGTTCAATTAAAGTGTGGCCTTTTTATAAATTTTATCAATAGCAAAGCACTGGAAATATTAAGTCGAGCAGCAAGGTAACCTCCAGAAATTTAAATCTAAGAAGGTAATTTTTTCTCACACAAATTCTCTGTGATGCATTAGTCAGGTGTCAGTGCTTGCTCACTCACAACACGCCATTTCAAGCCTCATACATCCCGTTAGGTAGCTTTGAGTTTAGACCTGTGAAATCTACTTTTGTTATTGACTCGTTCCTGCATAAGGCTACGTTGCTAAGTACATTTGGTGACTGTATTGTTGAAAATACAGTTTCTTCACACAGAGGTTGTGAAGCTATGGAATGCTCTGCTGCAGAAAGCTGGAGAGATAGAATCAATAGGGATATTTAAGAGAAAGATAGACAGATAGTTAGATATTCAAGAGAGACACTGGGAATTAAAGACCTACCAAGATGTAATAACAACATGCAACAAAATTACATTTGTATAGAGCCTTCCATGTCGGGAGGACGTCCCAGGGCACTGGACAGACAGAGTTGCGGACCCGAGCTGGGGGTCGGGGTGGGGGAGAGCAGGGAGACCGAAAGCACGGTCGAAGAGGAGAGTCTTGAAGTGGGTTTTGAAGGTGAATAAAACTAGTAGAGCAGGCTCAGTGGGAGTTCAGATCCCGTTTGCTTATTTTCCAACAATAACCACGTTTTGTAATATTTACGAACTCCGACTTTTAACCTTAAATAGAAAATCAGTTTGAATGGTATTACACTGAGGCCTGATAATTTTAACAAGGCATGCTGAGAAAGGTTGTAGTTGCTTTCGTTGTCTTCCGCTTGTATGGGTGTGTGTGTGGGGGGAGTTGAAGAGAAATCCTTTTATTTAGTAAAATAATATCAGGCATGTTCAACCCAGTGAAGATTTGAAGTTACGGAATTTAAGGAGGCAAAGTAATGGAGTGCAAATGCAATGCACAAAGAGCCCCAGTGTCATCTTCCATAGAACTAAATTAAAGGTAGAAATTTCTCATAAAAGTAAAACGCATTTGCTATGATATACAAAGGGTGGCCAACAGATACAATATGTTACAATTTGATTAGTTTGCAGCCCACAGTGTTCCTGCTTCTTCCAAATAGGCTGTAATGAAGTATAGTATTCCCTCCCTCTCTCACCTCCCAGTGGGTAGGTGACAACTCAACATCCGTTCACAGCCCTCATTACTTGGTCTATCACCATATTAATCCCCCTCGGTAACTAGCAGCAAGGGGGAAAAGCTGCATTATGGCACCAGCTGCCCATTCATCTTCAAACACCAGCTGGTTACTTTAAACCTAAAAATAAACCTTATCCTGCCAACTAAACGGGAAATGCACACAATTAGTAAAAACAAATGCGTTGATTTAAAGCGTCCAAACACGTCGTAAGTATCTTATTCCCGTCCCCCCAAAACTGCGCTCCTTTGGAAAATCAACACAATGAAAATAATTAGCATTTTCAGCCGATGAGGATATTATAAAGACATTCAGAAGGCAGCGAATATACTTATTACAAGTTATTAAGATGAGGGAAAATGGCTTTGTTGAGCAGTGTTCTTTTTCCATATGTATTGCAGCATATGCAGTGAAGATCTTTTCTGCACTCCGTTTAGATGGTACTTTTTGCAGTGATTTAACTTGAAATGCTGTATGAATTGGGTTGAGCAATGCAATTCGGAAGCCCCACAGCTGAGACACATAGAGAAGGCGGGGTTGGTGAGAACTTCAATTCATTCCACGGTTGTCTAATCAAAGTGAAGTGTGACTGAAGGTCCAATGAGCAACCCTAGAGCTTTCAAGGGGCATTTTGTTTAACTGTTATTATGGTGCCTCCTTACTAATATTAAAACATTTACAGCCAATTTCAGCGTTTTAAGAATGCTGTTGATGGTTGAACATGAGGAGAAGGAGCTTCATCAGGCTTCTTGTGCCTCATCACTTACTCCTGGAAGCAACATCGCTTTACTTCTAGCGTTCTAAAAAGGCATTATAGTCAGTGTGACCTCAACCTACACTGTTTGGAGTTCACAGATTTTAAGTCAGGTTTACCCTCACGAGTGAATCTGAAGCCCTTTTTTTGGACAAATCACTCAAGACGCAATAGGTTTGGTTCAGGAACGACTGCGTACTGCAAGATCAGCACTCTAAAAGACTGGTCATGGAGTCACCTTAAAAGAAACATCGGTTACAGTGTGAAAACTAACAAGATTGAATAAGTGCTATTTCAGAAATACCCAAATCACCCTCTGAAGCATTTTCCTGACAGGTTATTTTTCAGTTCACAGCCATTATTGGACTTACAGATTGGTTATGTGAATTAAAATGGTTACAAAAAAATAACAAACTAAGTGAAGACTCATTATCTCCAGAATGTGTTTCTGTAGCTTGTATTATTTACATTTTGCAGGGTTTCTCCCCCTTATATTTAGATAAAATAAATGGATCTGACCTTGCATGCACACACAGACACATGATATCAAAGTGGAACAGAAGAATAAGAAGCACAAGTGATGATGCTGTAGAAAAAGCATCCCTGGAGAATCTGGCCAATCTTTAACTGCTGAGAGCAGCAATTTCTGTTGAATGTGCAATTTAGTCTGAGTAAGAAAACTACAGAACAAGAACTGCTCTTTGCATGAAGCCACTTTAAGACTGTGCAATTATTCATGCCTGCAACCGATCTGTAGGATAACAATGACTTTACTTTAAGATGTTAAATCGGTTGATGATAAAACAAAGCCTAAGTTTCTTGAAAACCTCAGTCGCTTCCAATTGTGTGACCTCAGCTTTGTACCGGATGGTTTTATTTCACACAAGGAGAAGACGGTGTTCAAAGTATGGATCCTGATCAGTTTCCCACAAATTAGGCTTGCAAGCTCCCATCAGCACAATACGTTTCTACCCTACATTTTGAGTTCCAACCAGCATTCGAGAGGGTATTGTTTAAGTATACTCCCCCAATTCCTTTACAAATGCCACAACCCTACATTACTGCGTTAGCACGAGCTTTCACAGCTGAGTATTCAGACCAAATTCTGGCCCCAATGAATTGTATCCCTCTTTTAAAGGTTACAATGTGGCTTCACAAATACCAGTAGCCTTTAAGCATCCTGTTCAAGTAACGGTTCTTTGAATATGAGCCAGGCAGGTTTTGCAATAGCGTAGACATGTCAGAGATACTCTCCTGATCTTCACCCACAATCACTCGCAACTCCGTAACTGGATAAGCTATCAGAAAAGGAAATCCTTCCTTATTTTCTCATCCTTAACTCAGGGATGTTTATCCATCACAACATATTCATTATAAAGAGCCCGGCGCATAGTGGCGGAAGATAATGTCTAAATGCATTGTCTAAAGTGCCTGCTCAGCTGATTTAGGAAACACAAGGAACAAATCTAAGGACGTCCTGCCCTATGTGGCTCTGTGTCTCGGCATATTTGGTACATTCACCTCATCATTATGTTAGGTGGTTCAGGGAAGATATTTATTCCACGGTGCTTTTAAAATATTACAATTCACAACTGCTCTAATTGGGAATTATTTTATTTTAATATAACGTAAAAACACTAATGTTTCGTGAGATTTAACTTTTTTTTAATGTAGATGCTAACTTGATTTCAACACAGGGGTAGCAGCTTCTCTTCTCCCGTTCTTCTCCCCACACCTCTCTCTCTCTCTGGCTGTAGAGAGATCAAGGTCCATCAAACTCAATTGCAATATACAGGGACAGTTTTTCACGCTGCGGGATTTACCTTTCTCTTCAGGTTTCTAAAACACAATTCATGCGTGACCCTTAATAGCCATTTGTGGTTCTCTGGGAGTACCTGCATTTTTTATGCACAAAATTCTCCCTTGGATGCTCAGATTTATTCCAAGAGCATCCCAAAGATGTATTTTACAGTTTCTTCCCCAGACATATCTTACATTGAGCATCTAGTCATGCTTCATGAAACAGCAGCGCTAATAGGGGAGTTGCAGTGTTGTTATTCCCCCACCCCCCTCCGCTGCAGTCCTTTCTAATTCAAAGATTCATGATAAGATCTCTCAACAGGAAAAGTGCAGTGAGCGAGTGGACTAAACGTACGGACTGTATCCATGATGCTTAATTGCCACCGCTGGAGCTGGATAGATGAGTCCCATTTAACCATCTGGTTGGTATAAGAATGATCATTTCTTCCACCTACAACTGTGGTACAAGTTTCAGTGCAGCTGCTACTTTCAGATTTCACTATTCTGAGCCAATTGTACACAAAATACCACAGGGAACCCAAGGTACAGCGGTTCTTTTTAATAGAAAATGACTTGCTCTTAGACTGAATTTACACCGGCGCAAATTTAACAACTATTTAACAGCTCCAATATATGGTATATATTAAGACAAACTGTTCTTTTGTCAAACCCTAGACTGTGCAGCACTTTGGGATATCTTCCCTAAATGAAAGGTGCTATATAAATGTAATTGTTTGTCTGTTGTTGTTGTCTTATGTATCGAACCATACATCAGTGGTCCAGTTTAATTGGATTTCGAACACTTTAGATGCCCATACACATCGCAACAACTTCTTGCATTTATAATAGGCGGCCAGTTTGTGGTTGGGTTAGAAACCCATGTGTGAAATTTGCTGGTTGGATTAATCATATGCAATCATTAACATACAGAGGGAATCAGATGCCCTTAATTATGTAATTTACATTCAATGGAAAGCATTACAAGTGCTTTTGTTATCTTTACATTGGTAAATTACATGAGGAGAGGCTCCTATAACTTCCTGTGTAAACTTGACATGGTTAGCACACCTCGTAAATTTTGGACATGGGTTCCGAACCCAACCTGCAAATTAAGACACCAGAGCATCAATGACAATAAAAGAACATCTCAAATGTTCAATGATGGGAGTGGTGAACATTGAGCAAGTAGAGAGGGGAATTCACAGGGAACAGGGATAGGTCTTCAGGTGACTTTTAAAAGGCAGAGAGAGTGAAGTGGAAGGAGGTGATGAATTGGAAAAGTTCAAGAGGAGAACCACCAAATAGAAACACCTATATAATGCACCAAATACCTTGCTGGGTGGTGTGTACGTTGTATGCTAACACTCTTGAAGCATCAAGCAACCAACTAGGAAAATATAATGTTGCTCGTGTATTGCCGTGAAAAAACTGCCCAATCAAAATTTTAGAAAACAAGTAAAAAGTAGAGGGAATCCAATGTTCTCAGACACAGAATGGCACGTCACTCAAAAGGTCCATCTGGACTGTTAGCACATACAATTGTGACTCATTCACCAATTATCCTCGCTATTCCAATTAGTAACATATCCTCTGCTGCTACTGGCTCAGTACCTGTACCCATCTGTCAATTAGAAAGATAACTGCTGATGAAATTCCGACCACTGGTGCAGCCAAATCATGAGTATAAAGGTCAATTTGAAAACCATTGATCCTCTCCCACCCATCGCCCAATTTCTGTATTATTCTCTTGCTTCTTTAAAAATGCATGCCTACATAATGCAGAAATCTGTATTGCTGACATTCTTAACGATCTGAGTACAGGTCCGGTGTCCTACAGATTTCATGAAAACTTCTCTGGCGGTTTCGATCAAAATTGTGATGTTTCCATTGACTTCTATTCATGATCTCATGCTTTATTTAAAAACACATGATGGTAATTTTTTTCCTGAAATATACATACTATGAACACAGGGGAAAGATTACTGTAATCGGAATATGTGTCACCTATTTCATTCATACTGAATCACTGCTAAATTCATAGCAATCCACTGTCCACTATGAATGTACCGCAGAACACATTTACATTACGCTTCAACCCAATATAATGAGATTTTGAAGGTGATCCAGGAACATTAATTCCCCATTATCTGCACTTGAGTAATTGAATCCAAAGCTATTGCAACAAAATCTGCCATTTTGTCTAGCATCCAGCATCCAGTGAAAGGAAAGGAGAGGTCGAGAGAAAATTAGAAGAGGAAAAAAAAGGCAAAAAGAAAAGTTATAATAGGGTTATTCTGTTTTATTAAACAAATTAATTGCAAGGAGATTGTGCAATAAAGCTCCACTTGCAAAGTTTCCCAAAAGTGTCACAGTAGGCGTAAAAAACACTGTAATGCAATTTTACGAAACAATATTATTTTTTAAATGCAAAATTGAATTATAATTTCAACACTACTGTTGTCATTTTCCCCACAAGTTCACCTAAACGTAGGGCTTAACCTATAGCAGTTTTTTTACAGTGAAATATTAGGAGCAGAATTACTCTCAATACATTGTCTTCGATGCATTGAGTTAGACAAAGAAAACAAAACAATCTGCTTTGCCACCTCATCCAACACAAATGGGAAGACTGATAAATAACTGCTGCCACTGTGTAAATGCTACAACAGATCCCACACAATCCTAGATTTATATCTTATTTTACACTTCAATCGTGGTCAAAATTAAACTGCTAAAGCATTTCTTTTAGCTGCAGTATAAAATATTTGGAGCAGGGTAAAATGTCCAAATTAGTGTAAAAGATTAATGAGTCGCACAAACTGAAAAGTAATTTACAAACCTTTTGTTAATAAAGGACATTAAATAAGCATGAAATTAAAAGCATAAATAGGATTTTAATAAGTCTATAAAATGAGCCCTGTTGCAGAGCAAAATCTGTACTTTCATTTTTTTCCCCCATTTAATTGTCAGTTCAAAGCCAGTTGATTATGTGGACTATCTGAATAAAGCTTTATCAAGAACACACACAGTATAATAATGAGGCGTACATTGGAGACAACTAAATCCTATTAATTTCAACCAAAAACTCAACTAATTGATTGATTAATGTTCAAAGTGGAGGGAAAAACGTTGAATGATTAATCAAATTAATCTGTATATTTAAAATTATTTACTTAAATAGGGTCTCCCACCCATCACAGACCAGGCTGCAGAAAGAAAAAATATTTCAGCTGTTTTTAAGAACATTCCAATTGTATGACACCATGAACAAGGCAAGACTACCTAATGAATCTTACTGCCCATTGAATGTAAACCAGTTTTACTAACCTCTAATCTCTAGGATTTAGGTATAACAAAATGATGAGGTGATTTCTTATGGGATTCCTTAACAAGAAATCTGAGTTGGATTTACTTCTGGCAACGCCCTCTGCCCTGAAAGCAAACGGTGTCAGAGAAAAATTTCTGTTACGTACTTCCAGTTTCCTCAGCAAGGTATCCTGCTAGAAATCACCATTTATTAGATCCTATTTAAAGTCAAAGATTCAAGTTTAGTTTAATGTCTTTTAATATGAGCGCTTTCCTCTGCTGGACATAGTCAATTGTTAACTCGTATGCCTGCAAGACACCTCTACCTCAGTTGGCAGCACTCTTGCACTTCTCGTCATAAGGAGGTTCAAGCCCCACATCAGAACTTTGAGCTCAAAGTCTAGGCTGACATTCCAGGGCAATGTTGGGGGCGTTGCCAATTGACAGCTGTGTTCGTCAAATTCAGTCACTGCGCTTCATAGGAAATCCTATGAAACAGTTTGAGATCTAAACTACTGTATCAAATGCTAGGATTATTTTAATCCAGATAAAACACACATGATCTTAAGATGCATTCAAAGTATACACAAACATTGGACCTTTTGATTTCTTGGATCTGTTTTGCTTCCTCTTACATCTGCAATACGTTATTCCAGTCCTTTTAATTTCCTGGCATATTTTTTGACACATCCTCGCAATCAAAAGGAAGTATCTATCACTGTGCAACACGGCACAAAAGATATCTCAAACCTACTACTTTTCATTTTGTCCGTGTTAACATGCAACATTTACGGAATTATTCTGCAACATTTTCGTAGTGAACATTAATATTTTACATTGCTCGAGGCTAAGAGTAGTAGATATATAGGAAACATTTATATGTTGCAGATATGACTAGTGATGAGCGGCTATCTGGGGTTACCGACCTTGTCATTCTCCTTGAACATTAGTCTGCTGTGTGAGCTACTGGACACCCCAGAATCAATCCTCATTACTCTTTAAAATTAAACCAAAGCCAATGAAGACTATAAATCTCACCATATAACCCAATTACTTCACTGGAGAGCAGAACACCAACAAAATGTCCAAAAAGTCAACATGAACGACCATAAACAACAACAACAAGATTCCATTTATAAAGCGCCTTTCACGTCAGGAATAATAAATATTAATAAATAAATATTAAATTAAAACATTTCCTAAATCATGCACAGGATTAAAATACACATTTTAAAGAAAATGCCATCCAATATGCTTCCCCCTTCATTGAAAGGCAACACACATAGTTTGCAGGTCACTTAACATGTCATACATATGGGCAATAATTAGCCAAGACTGTTTATGCAAGATAATTACAATCTCAATCTCAACCCTATTTCATATTCACTGAGTGCAATTTCAATTTAGTTGTCAAATTACAAACAGATTCAAGAACAAAATATGCTATTTTAAATACTGCATGGTAAACATTTTTTTAAAAACAGCATTATTAATATTAGTACATTACTATTAATAATAGTATAACATTAATCCTTTCATTTGATACAGTGATTTTCACATCAGGACGACATCTCAAAGCCCTTCACAGGATACTCTGTAAAATGTAGTGACGGTGTATTTTGTTGGTGAACATATTAGTGATCAGAGTTATATACAGTCTCTGTTTAACTTTCAGGTTACCCTGTGATACATAGAATTTGTAAAGGCAATGGGGAAATGCTATAATATTGAGTACTGTCAACAAGACCGATTAAGGTTATAATGGCTACTCTGGCTTTAGCGTAAATAGTGCAGTAATTATCATTATGGTGTTGGGGGGAGGAGAGGGTCAAAGATTACCATCCTGTGAAACTGCGATTGATTCACACAGTAGTTAAAAGATTCCTTTTATAACCCTGTAATGATATAAAAGGAGACCTCAGGAGACTAAACCTCTTTGACAGATTATATGTCAATGAAGCCCTTTTGAAGTAGCTGCCTAAGTATTTGCCTGCTGTTACTACCTACCTGCGTCTCCCGCCTTTATTTATCTTATAAGGTAGAGATCTGGAGTACACACGACCAATTTGATTGGAAATTAACTGCTGCATTTTGAATTAGGCTGCTGAGCTGATATAGATACTCCTGGTTTTAGATCAGGCCCTTTGAAATCCTTTTTCACTCTATATTATATCCGACCAAATTCAGATCTGTCCTTGGAATGCATAAACATTTAAATTGAGAATTTGATGTGGCGCAGGCAGATTTGTCTCTGTTGTTGAATCTGCCTGTTCGTGTTTTCAAATGCTACTGGATTTCCAACAAGCAGTACAATCAGCATGTAAACTGAATTCAAGTGGCATTGTTCAAAACACGTTTTGGTTCAAGTAACGTTGAAGAAACATCCGAAAAAAGGACAGAGGTTCTGATCATCTGAGAAAAAGAATCTGCAGATATATGCAAACATATGCAGATGGTAACATCTTTGTTAGCAACTAAACAAGAATTCCAGGAACTAAACAGCACTTTCCAGAATCAAAGAGGATTTGATAATACGACTACAGAAGACAGTGACAAACAAGTTCCTGGAGCTCTGGGCAGATTATTTCTTCTGAGTCTTCTTGTGATCCCGGATATGTGGAGTGAGTGCAGAAGGTAAGTCTGCAATCAGTTCACAACTGGACCCAGACTATCTCCCCAATCAGTTCTCACTGATGATTATGGACTCAATAGCTGAAACCCGCTCACCACCCACCCCACCAGTAGTACAAGGTGACCAAAACATCGTGATACAATTACAATGTCTAATAAGTCTTCACAAAATGCTGATTTTTTTTGAGATAATAGGGTAGCTGAAAAATAACTTTTTGGTCATCCTGTTAGACCTTCAGATCATTTTTTTCTCTGTATGATGCGGGTCAGCCAGCCAGCCGACTAAAAGTGGGAAGATACCAATTTATTTTGCTGTGTATTCAATGGAAGACGGCGGAGTAAAAGGTTGCACAACCTGTGTAGCAGATATGACATTAAGTTTTCACTATCCAATTGTGCTGGCAGGCTGTCCTTGAATCCTTTCAGTTCTATACAATTTCACTCTTTCATGTCTTTATACAGAATCAGACTTTGAATTCTCCATATATCCTAGTTTTTAAAAAAATAAGTTGGCTGCCAACAGTTTACTCTCTACAACTTCTTATGCCCTCATCAAGAACAACTATACTCAAAGTTTTAATTGATATCTAATACTCATTTGTTGTTCATCCTATAATAATCCTTGCATTGAATGAAGTGCTTTTTGTGTCAACATGACATCTCAAAGAACTTCATAGGAATTTACAAAAACAATTTGCATTTATTTAACATCCCAGAGCGTTTAAATTTACTGTGTATTGGGTACGCAATTTGTGCACGGCAATGTCCTACAAACAGCCATGATGGCCAGGACACCAGGAGGAACTGACTTAATTTCTTCAGTAGTGCCATGGATATGTTAACGTCCATGCAAACAGGCAGACGGGACTTTGGTTTAACATCTCATCTGAAGGACAGCAGCTCCAACAATACAGCACACCTTGCACTGCATTGGAGACTCAGCTTAGACTATACGAGTTCAAAGTCCCGACTCAAGGCTTGAACCCACAACCTTTTTGACTCAGAGGCAAGAGTGCAACCAACTAAGCCAGGCTGACACACGCCTTGTACTACTTATATGATTCTGCAACATAAAGCCCTTCGGCTACTCTGTTAATTTGTTTTTGCTCTGCAGTTCACAGTTGTGCAGTCTAAAAAAAATGTTTGGACAGAAATCAACAGGTTTAAGAAGAGATGATCAATAAGACTTACTTATCTGGATTGATTAGCCTGCTACTGAAGATATTAGTGTTTGTTTGGTTAGTCTTCCCCAGCCCCCACTAATTGCCCCAAGGTTACAAAGCTTTTGGGAAGCTTAATTCCAGGCAGATACAAAAAGAACATTGCTGCTTTCTACAGTAAAGAAAGTGCTATTTACAACATTGAGCAGCTCAAGTTGTCAATAAAAGCTTAACTTTTCAAGCATCATAAAAAGAATAGGGAGGGGAGGGGGTGTTAAAGAATGACCAATGTATGCCTCATTCAGTAAGTGTGGGCAAATGGCCAATTCTTCCTGAAAGCAGTTTTACAATACACTTGTCAGATAATTTATTCTGAATAACATTAAAATAAAATGTACTGTACATTCAAAGCCTTTAAAACCTCTTAATCCTGTCAGGGAGATTGTAACCTTGCTGCAATGAAATAAAGACAACAAGGTCACAATTTATTCTGTTTTTCTATATAAATACTGGTGACTAAAGAAATAATATGTGGTTCCTTCACTGCTATTATCCAACTAAATATCAATGAGATGTTTGTTGGAATGATTTTTTTCTAGAAGCTGCAAATGAAAAATAGGATGGTAAAATTTAATTTGTTTAATTTTCTCTCAGCTCTTGAACACACACACACATACACAAACACATTTGATGTTGGGCACATTTCTTGAGCACTTAATAACTCTCCAGTACCTTGTCCTTAACCATTCAGAAAAAAAACACACCAGTGCCGCAATTCTACTCCCGAGACAAACCATTCGTACAGCCTCTCCCAGCGACCTTGACAATTTGGTGGCAATATACAGTTCCCACTGGGAAATTTGCTCAGACAGATCCATTCCTTGTAAAGTTCATTACAGCCAACAGAGGAGACTGTTATCCTGTCAGAATAGACTGGAATTGAACCTGGTTCCAAGAGGTGGAAAGAAGATTGGGTTAACCAACTGTGCTGCTGAGTTTTCCTCCATGGAGATACTTCCATTTTATTCTTGTAAGAGTTTAATTTCTGTAGTGCAGCATTAAATATGTGATCAAGTGAAAAAACCTATTCAAATATACCCAAAATAAATACCCACAACATATTATTTATGTGATAAAGGTTGCACATTTCTCAAAGCTAAGTAGATAGCATGTCAATTAATCAAACAAGAAATAATAAACACGCCTTGTTTAATTTTCCCTGCAGTTCCATAACGCACAAATGCATGCTGTTTAAATAGTACCATGGGATCTTTAACTTCCAAAGGCAGATGGGACTTCGGTTTTAACGTCTCATGTTCGAAAGACAGCACCTCTGAAAATGCTACTCCACTCCCCAGCACTGCCAGCTTAGAGTATGTGATTCTAAGTCCCGACGTGGGGCCTGAACCCACAACACTCTGACTCAGAAGCGAGAGTGCTACAATGCTGATCAAGTGCTCAGCCCAATTTCTGACTAAGTGTACTACAAATAAGTGATTCTGTGCTCACCCAATGTTCACACATTCACTTTATAGCAGGGTTCATTGCAATACATTTCCTTGATGTTCTCTTTCTCCTTGCACAAAGGGTATTGAAGACACTTGTACAAGCCCATACTGTCACCCGGAATCAGACCAGCTATCCCAGCAACAAAGCGGGATGAAACCCGGGAATGCCTGGTTCTGTAAAGCTCAGTTTCACTCTTGACAGTGGCTTTCCAGCTGTGTCGTTGGAGGACCTGTTTCAAAAGATGTAATTTTAAAAGCTCTGCTCTTCATATACTCTTTTCTTCTTAACAAGCAAATCCATCATACCTTTTATAATCAAATAGTCTGAAGATGTGATCACACAAGAGAGGAGAAAATCCATTTTCTAAAACAAATGAAACATTGTGCTATAGCTTGCTCATTCTCCGCACATCTGTCAACGAAAGCAACAAATCTGACATCTTCTATTAACCAAAAAGACAATGGCATCTTCCAAAAGGGACTGCAAAAAGAGAATGTCTGAGTTTTGGAGATTGTAAACTCATGGTCTGACAAATAAGCCTGTCAGTTTACAAATAAAAGGGCAAATGTGTTATGGGGGTAGATAGAGTAGTTGACCACAATGTCAGTCTCACCTACACATCCGCAATATAATGTTTACGTCCAACAAGCCGAGGAGAGATTACACACTTTTATAAAGATGGCAAAACAGGCACAAGTTAACTTTTGAAACATGATGTTCACTCGCAATTGGTAAGATCTCATAGCAAGTGGACTAATATTCCCTGAACTTTAAGGATTAAAACTACTAAACTTTCTAAGGTGATATAGAGGAATGGAGGAAAAAGTATATTTTCTGGGCAACTAATAAACAACTTCACTCGAGGTAGCATCTCACCTAAGAACATTAACAGTCAAGGATAGACTCATGCTGTGCTTAAATGCTGTGTTTAAATAAAGTTAGATTCTACACTGTTCTATTCCATTAAAGGAGAGGAGTTACACAGAGAGTTTCAGTGGATCTGAATCACTAGATGTCAAAATTCTAGAACTTTATATGGAAATTGGGACGTTTGTAGGCATTTCATAAATTTGGATTTTATACCACTCAAGGGCAAGATAACAATTAGCTTAAAACAAATATGGTTAAAATCACAGACACAATACTATTAAGAAAACCCTCCTAAAAGGAAAGCAGAACAGTGTTGTGGGAACCTTGGCATTACTCTGGTGCGTCTTAGACAACAGCAGCAAGACCAGCATCAGCAGCAGGATTACCAGCCCGATGACTGGCACCAAAATCACCAGCATGACTTTATAAGCAAAAATCCCCAGATAAAACTGGTCATTCACCTCATGGCAATTGGTGGATCATTGCTGTGCACAAATTGGCTGCTACTTTTGCCTACAAAATACACATATACTGCACTTTACAGTGAATCCTGTGAAGCATTTTGAGGCACTCTCCTGACGTGAAAAGTGCTGTATCAAATGCAAGGATTATTATTTCTTGTTATTATTATTTCCACCCGCCCCCACCATCCAATAGTTCTTATCTCTCTTTAGTACTTCCTCAACCAACAAAAATACTAACATACTGTTCAACCTCTGGTACACGGTTCCTGAGCCTACTGCTAAACAAATGCCCAAACACACTCGAGCATATCATAATAATAATAATAATCCTTGTATTTGCTATTGCGCCTTATCACGTTGTTGAGACGTCTCAAAGAGTTTCATTGAATATATTGTGAAGTGAATTGACTGTATATTTTGTGGGCGAAACGCGGCAGCCAACTGAGCACAGATCGAGTGACCAAATTATTTATTTATATATCTTTGAAGGGACTATTAGCCCCTGGAAAGTGATCCGCCAATCGACTAACAGCCAGGTTCCTACTTCTTGCTTGGTAAACAGAGGCATATGGAGTAAGAAAACTTGCCTAAGGTTTCGCCCCGCCCAGGAATTGAACCCAGGTTCTCTGACTTGCTAGGCGAGTGCTCTAACCAACACACTACAGGACGATACAGGATTCCATCCTGTACATATCCTTCCAGCTTCCATTCCCCATGTGAGGATGCAGCTGGTCTACACTCCACACCTGTGTTTGCATGGCTGTGATCAGGAACTCAAGGGGTGAGAATTCTCACGGACAAAAACATTTCCAACCACTTTATACTCCACTGCGTAAGAATAGCTGTGCATTGCAACATGCTACTTTACCACCCTCCTTTAATAACTTGCTCACGACTCAGTAGCTCAGGTAGCCCTTCTCATTAATTAAATAAATCTGCTGCTCACATAACATTCTCTCCATGAAACTTTCATTAAGTACACGGAGATGAAAGGCTGTCATAATATTGTACTTTAGATTAGTTTTAAAATCATATTTGTTAAATTCCTCAGCACGTGGGCTACTGGGGTAAGAAGACAGAACGGATTCTTAAGAAAAGGTTAAATACATCCACACTTCTTAAGAATAGGTTAAATACATTCACAGTTTCAAACATGTGACTACCGGTCTTTGAGGGTAGAAAATGTTGCACACGACAAGAGGAAGGTATCCATCCAACTGTTCTCAAATAAGGTTCCAGAAAAGGCTTACAGACCTTTTCAGTTATTCCCTCTATCCCCTCTCTTTTTCTCGCTCGGTCTCACACACACACACACACAACATACAAGTATTATTGAGAAAGTTAAGTCAGGGCCCCAAACACCCAAATTTAGTGCACCAGTAAGATTGAGAAATTGAGAGCAATTTATCAGATGATGCTAAGCTTGCGTTCGACAAGGAAAATATTGGACAAAGGGTTGAGGAATGAAACAGAAAGAGGGGGAAACGATGAGATGTAAAACTAAATAAGGTGCTTATAAGCATGAGGCAGAGGGACTTGAGAGGCAAAGGGCTCAAGAATCGTTGATTGATGAAGATCTAACCTCACGGGGTCACAGGCGCTAGTTAGGCTCCGGCCTCGTCTCCTTTTCATTAAATTCTTACTTGTTGTGCAAGCGCCAGTGATTGTCACTTTGTTTGATGAATGAGCTTGTGAAAGGTGTTATAGCTGGTTTAAAACGTCAGTGGCCCCATTTGGAAGTGGCTTGTGAAGATCGGGGTGCTGGCTCATACATCTTTGTCAACAAGGAGAGCCTCCCGTCACTTTTGTTTATCGCTCTTGGCAGTTTAACTACTTCTGCTCAAAAGTTTGTTGTGTTATTGCAGTCAATTTTAAATTTGGTTCAATACTCAGGCGGGTTTTCTGCATTGCTGTTTGCGTAGAAAAAAGAAAAGCCTTGTATAAAGCAGATGCTACAAGAGTAATATTTGACAGGAGACTGTCAGGGCCACTTCCACCACAACCCTCTCACCATCGACAATAAATAAAGGGACTTTGGAAACGTTAGGTCTGGAAAGGCTTGTGATGTACAGGCTATGAAATAATAATAATCATTGAATTTGATACAGCACCTTATCATGTCTTTGAGACGTCTCAAAGCGCTTCGCAGACTATACTGTAAAGTGAATTGACTGTATATTTCGTGAGCGAAACTTGGCAGCCAATTGCGCACAGCAGCATCCCACAACTATATTCCAATGTGCAATTGGGGATGTAATAATTATTTGCTGAAAGCTGTTCTGTGCAAACCCTGGGATATCTCTCCAATACACATGCAGTTGGTGAATATTATCTGAGGCCTGGTTTACTGAATGCATCCATTTCTGATGCCGCACAAAACTTGAGCAAAATCTTTTTTTTAGTTTCCTGCAAAATTTCATCACGATTTTTTAAGGAGAAGCTGGGATTTTAAAACATCAGGAAGCTGCCAAATATAAATCTCAACAATTTTTCTTGATCAATGAGGGAGGATTTTCGATGGGATGAATAAGTCTCTGCTCATGATTGGTTTAAAGAATGGTTTTAAATAATGGTTTTAATGATGGCATCTCATCCAGTTCTGATCAAAGATATCAGCATTCACATGGAAAGGAAAGGATTTGAGTTGGAACTTCTTAGACCTGGGCTGTTGAGCCCAACTTAGCTTCCCTTGCTGCTATTCTGGTTGCGAATAGCTAAATTATCGCAGACAAGAGTCTTTTCATGGACAGTCTGGCTTTACATCGCACAGTCTACAACAACAACAATAACTTGCATTTATATAACACCCTTCATGTGGAGTAGCGTCCTGCGTGAAGTCTTTTTACCCACTGAGCCATAAAGGGAGCCCCAGTTTCCAAATCTCTGATCCATTTCAAAAACAGAAACTTGCAAAAACACTTGCAAACCAGAGGGTCAGTAAACTTACATCCCAGGAGTGATTTTGAATAATGAATAAGCAATAGTTTGGCTCACTTGAACAGGCTATAAGATGACTTGGGCACAGTTCCAAAAGAAGGACTCGTGGGGGAAAATGGGATGAGCAAATTGTGCTCAGAAATAGAATAATCAAATAGAGGAATAGATAATTGTCCTGCTTCCAGCTAGATGCTTGCCTAGGAATAACAAAGAAATGAAAAAAGGTTAATTCTTTTAATTAGGTAAGGCCCCTGTGAATACTGTATATTAATGTGATGGCTGGACAGAAAGAGATTCGAAAAATGTTCAACACAGCTAAAAAAAAAAAATGGTTTATAGACATCAAAGTGGCAAACTTGGGGTGAAAATTGAGATGTTTCTTAACCGATTCTGTGTGATAATTATTGCACTGAATCGGTTTCCTTTGTTACACTAGCTTAGAAGAGGGCATTTGATTATCCTGTTCGCATGTCGTCCATCCAATTTAAGCCTAAGTGCGATACTCTGAGATATTCCGTTTAGAATCAACATGGATGTAAATTAACAAGTAGAGCTATATAAACCTATGTAAACAAATTGCATAGAATACAGGATAGAAATAAATCATTTGGGCCAACCAGCCAGTGTTGATGTTTACACTCCATACAAGCTCCCACCCCAACTATTCCCTTCCCTGTATCCTGCTATTTGGGATATTCCTCTGTCAAGTGATGCACCTCGAAATGGAATAATGACAATACTAATAATAAATAAATAATCTCTGCATTTGACATCATACCTGATCACGCTGAAACGTTTCAGATCGATTTACAATTAAGTGTAGTGACTGTGTATTTGCAAGAGAATACACACTGTGTGACATTTGAGTACAGGTGGATTTATGAAGGCCATAATTTGATCAGCAACATTTACTCATATTTCATCAAAACAACTAATCATAATACTGATTATAGATAATAATGGGTGCCTTGTGAATGGGGCAATTTTGCTAATGGGAGCACACAGACAGGTGTATGTTGATCTTCATACCTTGAGTGGAAAAACATCCCAACAACTGCTGCTTTACAGGCACAGTTTTGAGATTAAACCACAAACAACCCATTGCTGTATTAGTAGATTTTGGTGCCACAACCAAAAACAATAGTTAAGCGGTCACCTGCATGTATATAACTCAGTCCTGTGACATTTTATCTAGTTATGTGTCTTACAATGGGTCCAGATAAAGGGTGTTAAGATAAAAATTAACTGAACTATGAACAATCCAATGCAAACCTGTTGCAAGGAAATGGGTTAAAAACATTCAGTTTTATTCTTATTAGACATGTCAGGACGTATTAGACATGTTAGCACTTGTACATCTATTCAACAATACCGATTGTACAATGGCTCAAATGAATGGAGAGTTCTGCAATATTATTACAAAACTCAAAAACATGTAAACCATTAAACTGTGTCAAAGATTCACCCACAAATATCTCTTGACTTTGAAGTGCCCAGAGGTATTTGTTGTGTAGCAACTGAATTCTGTTAACATATTTGATTCATTTTTAAACAAAAGCCAGCAGAGATAGCAAAAGCATTTAGTGTAGAAAATGAATAGGTCTTTATCCTTCTGTTCATATAAGGACATCTGAAAATGGATAGACTTCAAAGCTTACTGCTGTACGCTCTTAACCAGAGCAAAGTGAAAAATGCAGCAAACTGAAGACAACCAGAAGAAACTTTGTTCCCATTATGATGGAGAATGTTAGTCTGAGATGTGAAGCTCACGCAGAGGACTTTCCTTTGAGGGGGACCATGTCAATCTTATTCAGCTGGGAAGCATTGAAAACTGATGTAGAAGCAGGTTAATGAAACAGTGGGAGAGATTGTGTCTGCCCTGGAGGTAGTTAATGCAACTTGGTGTTCTCCCAGTTAGGGAAAACCATTGGCAGATTCCGAAGGTTTCTTTGTATTGCAGATGACAAATGTAAGGTCATCTTTTTACTCCCTTTGATACATATCCACCGTCTAAACAAGATGCTTTTGCCAATCTTTCTCTTGTTGTATTTATCAGGTTGTGACTTTCATTCAAAATTCACAGCATGTCCGCTCTTCAGACTAATCACATCTTGTCATCTGAAGACAGTAGACAAAAAAAATCCCAAACTTGACTTAAAAGCTCTTCTAAATAAATAAATCAATAATAAATTGGTCACTCAGTCCATGACGCGTTGTGGGACGCTACTGCGTGCGATTGGCCCACAAAGTATACAGTCAATTCACTTTACAGTATATTCTAGAGACGTTTCAAAGAGGTAAAAAGGTGATATATCAAATGCAAGAATTATTATTATTATCTCATGGTGGAACAGTAGAATGGGCTCCCCTTTAGCGGATGAAGAGAACATCTGAGTTGCACAATGTAGCCACCCACTATTGCAGCCACCCCCTCGTTTCACAGTAATTATCTCCTCATTCAGTTGTTGAATCGTACCTCATAATCTTTCCCTGCCACCTTCACATCAGGAGTTCCATTCAATTCATCAGTAACTTTCTCGCATGTCAAGGCAATATATCAAATGCAAGGATTATTATTATTATTTTTATTACTATGCACCGCCCCATGTTGCTGTATTCAGATCTCAGCAGTGCCCCTTAACTCCTCCAATGCTTTCCCCTTACCTCTCCTCATGGCAGTGACTCGACTCACGTTGGGGTACGGTTCCACCCTTTGCTACCTCCCCAAAGTGACTAATAACAATAATAATAATCCTTGCATTTGATATGGCGGCTTATTACGTCGCTGAGACGTCTCAAAATGCTTCTCATAACGTATTGTAAAGCGGAATGACTGTATATTTTGTTGGCAAAACGCAGCAACCGATTGTACACAGCAGTGTCCCACAAACGGTCATGGATTGCGTGATCACATTTTTTTGGAAGGATTATTACCCCCGAAAAGTGACTAACAACCGTATGCCTACTCCCTGCTAGGTAAACAGAGGCGTGTGGAGTGAGGAAACTTGCCTAAAGTTTCTCCCCGCCCAGGAATCGATCCCAGGTCCTCTCGCTTGAGCGGAAAGTGCTCTACCCACTATGCTACACGCCTCCACAACCAGTCTTTATGTTACTGAGACTAAAAATGTCAATAGGGTACTTAACTGGGCAGTGGGGTATGTGTCGGGGAAATCAAAACCAATTTAAATTTGTTCTCCACCTACATCAACATGAATAGACAGATTTTCAAACACGGATCACTGGATAACAATTTAAACCAAGTTCCCCACCTTCCTAATCCGAGGATACTGACAACAGATTCTCATATGAGATGAACTAATTCAACACAGACCAGGGATTGAAGCCGGGATCTTTCTGATCTCTCAACCATTATGCCATTGTACAAACCCATCCCATATATTTTTAAATCAGAAAGCGATGCTTTTGCAGACCAGGCAAGTCGTGGATCAGGGGGTATTTTTGTGTTTACGCTTCTGAGAAACATTTAGCCCATCACTAACCCCAAATTCAATGCGGCAAACAATTATAGCAATTTACCAGATTGAAAGCATTGATGCACATTTACACTCCCAACATTATGACTGCTCTTGTAGTTTCACAATGGTTTAGCAATGCAATTGTACAAAGGCAGTTTGATTATTTGTATCTATACAAAGCAGCTTGGCTGTAAGATAACCTTCCCGTTTAACTAAAGTTTACTACTGCAGAAAACAAATGGTGAGAAGAATCCATTTGTATTTGCTGTGTATTTTACCTTCCAAATAATTGATCTTTCAAGCCCTATTTAACACTAATCCACCCAATTATTCATCCATCCTAATCTGTAATTTAACAAAAAAATTGTAAAAGTTATTTGAAAATTCACATTTTACCCAGTGAAATCTTGGTGGGAAATAAAATGTTGTATCTGCTTAAGAATCTTTGTCAGGCAAGCTTTTGTTTTATGTAGATTAAGCACAATGGGGGGTAATGCAATAGTAAAGAGATAATACTGGCATGTTTTGTTTAATGTAACAATAATAATCCTTGCATTTTATTTGGCGCCTATAATTGTCAAATGTTTCAAAGAGCTTCACTGGGAATTACTGTCAAGTGTTTGTAGGCAACTCAGCAAACAATTTGCGCACAGCAAGATCCCACAAACTGCCATGAAGTGTATGCCCAATTATCGCTGAGGATTGTTATCAGGATAAGGGAAATGATTTGAATGGTGTTAAAGATGGCATCTTTGACGTCCACCTGAACAAGCAGACAGGAACTCAAGTTTAACTGTCTCATCTGAAAGACAGCACCTCTAACAATGCTGCGTTTCTCCATTACTATCAGACTCGACTGAGTTTAAAGTTCCAAAGTGGGCCTTGAACCGTGAATGTTCTGATCCAGACGTGACTGTACAACCAACCAACCCTTAAATTCAGTCTTCAAAATATTGGGGAGGAGTGCCGAGGTAATATTTTTTATACCATTTATTTTAATTGCAACTAGTGTACATGAGCCAACTAACTAGGCTTAAGCACACTGTACAATCAATGAATCATTATCTCTATTCCTTATTGTGACAGTCGGTGGGATGGTCCTCTCAACTCTATGGGTTCGTGCCATAGAATAGTCACACAGGCCACAAGTGGCCACCCCTGATCCAAAGATGCCCCTTTTCTGATGAGACATTAAACCAAGGTCTGCCCATGCAGGTGTCCTTTAAGATCCCGTGGTATAAGTCAAAAAGATAAGGAAAGTTTCTCCTGATGTCGTGGTCAACAATCTCCCAGATACACAAATTGATCATTCACTTGTCGTGTGCAAATCGCCTGGTATGTTCACTTTCAAATACACAGTCACTACACTTCACAATAAATACAGCAGGCTCATCTTAATAAAATAATCTTACTCAGTGGAATACCTTAAAACGTAGATGTTTGGTTATTGGTACCAAAAAAATCACTTGATTTTAAACTTTTTGCCTTTTTTAAACTGAAATCATGTAAATAAGTCTGCGGCATTCCAGAGAATTTATCTTCCACACTTTACTTGATGCCATATGTTCTGTTCAGAGTGAATGAAGAATGTATCTGCCAGTCTCCATGGGAAAGTCAAGGCTGTATTCCAAAAATCATCAGTTGTGTGGTGTAGCATTTTACTTCAGCTTCCATCAGCGATGGATGTAGCCTGTCACAAAAGAAACTCTTCAATTTCTTTTGATACTGGGATCACAGACCAGAATAATATACTAATTACCCTTTCCCCACAGATTTGTGTTGAATAAATGCACTGCATTGTGACAAATTGAAATTTCAAAGCTGGTGTTGGAGCTGGTATTAGCATTACCTTGTCTAACAAACAGAACAAGGCTAACATCATGGTTTCTCTCTGCCTTAATCGCCACACACTGGATGTAAAGATTTTATTTCGCTCACTTTCTTTGTCTTTCATTTGGGGAGAAAAACAGAATCATGGGAAAGTATTTAAAAAAGCAGGCTACCTTGCGAGTCCCGTATCTACACTATCAACTCAAATTGCGTACAGATACAGTGCTTATATATTCTGCAGCAATCTATCGGAATAGCCTAGTGACAGTATTTACGATAGCAACCTATCAGTTAAAACCTAGTTATGATACAGACTAACAATCTAGCAGAATAGAGTTATATATACTACAGCAATTTATCACTAAGTGGCTCTGTGTTTTTATAATACCAACAGAAAAAAAAATGAAATGCACAACAGGTCAATTAGTATCTGGGAATGAGAGGTAGCTTAATGTTTCAGATGTGACCCTTTATCTGTTAACCTATCATTCCCTTTCACATGCTGATTGACCTGCTTTGCATATACTCCTTAGATTTCAGGTTTTCAATGTTCAGTTTCCCCCCCCCCCCCCCATCACTGCCTGGATTTCATCTTTCGTGCCAAATATTTAATCTGCTAGCCAGCTGTTATCTGCATAATTACACAGCCTTTTAAAATAATTGAACTGGAAATACATTTTAATGCAGCAGTCTTTCTTTCTACTGGACTAATTTGTGGAGTCCTGTACCTCAGTGGTTAGAGCACTCGCTTTGCAAGTGAGAGACCTGCGTTCAATTCCAGGCAGAGGGGGAAACCTTGGGCAAGTTTCCTTACTCCACACAGAGCCTAATAATAATCCCTCCAAACCCAAAACCAATAATAAATTGGTCATTTTCAATCCACGACTGTTTGTGGGACATTGCTGTGTGCAATTGGCTGCCGCGTTTGCCCACAGATATACAGTCAATTCACTTTACAGTGTGTTCTGTGAAGCGCTTTGGGACGTCCTCCCGACGTGAAAAGCGCTACATCAAATGCAAGGATTATCATTATTATTATTATTATAATAACACCCAATGTATAACTGTGTATTGTCCAGCTATTGCACAGCTCCTTGTAATCATATTTGTTGCGAGTACTGAACCCACTTTCATAGGTTACTTGCATTCGGATGCCATTGAAGCGTGGACACAGGTATTAGAACATGGAAATGTCTGCTTTCTATTAACGCGCCATTAGTTCAGTGCATTTGACTGTGGAGGTGATTCTGATTTCATGGAATCATTTAAACGTGCTACCTGAAAAGCGGCAACAGCAATGATCTAGAATGTGGCATTAGGCAATCCGCAAAAGGTTCAAAAAGAGAGGAAAAATATCTTGATGCAGTTATGCCGATGTTGAACAAAGACCACCGATCTTAGGGTAAAGCTGGACACAATTTGACACGACTTGCACCCTGCTAGCAAAGCAAAATGGATTTATCTGGGCACAAAGTCACAGGCTTTGTGTTAAATGTAGCATTCTATGAGATTAGGGAGTGGAGGAGAAGAAGAGAGGAAGAGCCTAAGCATGCCAGTGAATTAAATGGTCATTCTTCCATTTTATTGTTCAGTGCTGCTCCTGGACATGTTAAAAAAAAAAGAACTTTCACCAACAGCGCTTAAGCACAGTCGTGTCAAACATCAATGCAGAACAAAACACACATAGAGAGTTGCTTCAAACATTTAAAGGTTCTTATGAGTGGGCTGGGGAACATGTAGGTATGATTGGATCTAAGTTACAGCATTTGCAAAGCAGGCTTGGCGCATCCAACTGCGAGTTGCAGTTTGCGAGATTCATGTCCGTCAATCAGTCACAGATCCCAGCAATACACCAGCCATTTCCATCAATAGCATTTTCAGGAGAGTAAGAAAGGAGGAGGGAATTGATAAACCTTTTTTTCCCCCCGTGTTACAGCCATGAATGTTTTATTTCGATTATACGTTTCACTCTGTGTGAGTTTGCATCTTGTGATTGGCACATCCATAAATTGTACAAACTGCTTCAGGGGGAGTGGGGCTAAAGCAGAATCACCCTGGATCACCCACTCCTGGGGCAACAGAACCACAGCAAGACAGACACAGAGAGAGGAGAGCGAAAGAGTGAACCCACCAAGCCAGATGATCTGAAAGAGTCTGACATTTGTTAACATAGCTTGAGGCAACGGAGCTCGGATTACTGTTGGAATAGAACGTGCAGCATTGACCACTAAAAATAAAGCTTTGTGTGTGAAATAAGGAGAGAAAGCCCACTTGATCATTGTCATGAAAAATATTACATTACCTTGAAAACTGGGTTAAAAGTTATCCTTGTTGTTTCTGGAAATATATCTGAAAGATCTATCCATAATTCACTCTTCCCTCAATCATTTCAACAGGAGATTAATAAAATAGTAATCCCTGCGTTTGATATTGCGCTTTATCACATCATCAAAACGCTTTATCGGATTTATTGGAAAGTGTAAAGTGCGGTCTGTTTATTTGGAGGCAAACAGATTGCACCTTTGGGGTGGTAGTAACAATGGTGGTCTTTTCAATTAAAACCGCAATTTCTTTCTCTTCCATGCTTGACTCCCCTTTCCCTAGGTCTGAGAGACTGGATAAATGATCTGCTTTTGGGCCTGTCAATGCAGCTGTTGATCCGGTCACTGGGCGATATCCTGAGGTGATTCAGTCGCTGGTTTTCACTCCTTCCTCGTGGCAAGCACCGAATCTCGTGCCGACTGACCATCTGTTGTCTCTCAGTGGGGCCCAGATCAAGAGCTCAGCTGATGGCCTATTCCAGATGTGAGCCATAATTTTACTGCACCGCAGAACAACACACAGCCTGCAAGAACAATGCTTTCTGAACGGAAATTACTGGAGGCAAAGGAGAAGTGAGTGGGTGATGTGCTAATTATCACGGATGATAATTATCACGTACCACATTATCCCCAGATGTTTTGCTGAACTAAGGCCATGCTCCCTTTCTGTATTTGTCAGAATTTGTGACAAATTCACAAAAGATCATGGCTCAGAATCAAAAATCGCCTGGTAATCTGGCAAGCAGCACTGTACATGTGCAGGCTAAGATATTTTTTTACCCAGGGAGTTGTTACGGTCTGTAATGCACTGCCTGAAAGGGTGGTGGAAGCAGATTCAATGGTAAGCTTTCAAAAGGGAATTGGATAGATACTTGAAAAAGAAAAATTGCCACTTTCAAAGGCACGGGTAGATACAAGATAAATTGATTGCTATTAATCATGCAATCTATTTATTTATCCAAAATAATGTAATTGCTTTGTTCCATTAAATGACGGTGTTGCACAGATTTAATAAATTGTCATATCCTTGGACAAGTAAAGATAAAACAATCATAACATCAAATAACATATTTACATGTGACCCTCAGAAGCTATGCTAACTTTGTTTCGATGTTGGGAACGGATCAATCAATTAAACGCTGAGTAATTGGAGGTCAGCAGTGGGTTTTAATATTCTACAAAAATAAATTTTCTTTGAATGATGTTGGAGAATTACAGGGTCAAAAATGTGTGGAGTATTAATAGATAAATGTTCATGATTTGAAGCACATATACATCCACATAGCCTGCTAAGTCTGGTACTAGTAAACAAAGGGCTCAGTGTTAGTGTATTGAATATTTTGCATTTGGAAGTATCATCATATCGGTAAACATTTTAACTGAAAATTTAACAATTTTACTACTAAACAGCTGCAAGATATAGAAGCATAACAGCCTATTACAAGGCACGCAGTGGGTTATCTAAGCATTTCTGGAGAGAAATCATCTGCCAGTTTCACTTTGCTCAGTGGGATATCTTCAATGACATATTGTTTTAAGATGATGGTGGATCCTTGTCTTTTCAAAGCCCTGTGCATGGGACATACTAAATCAAATTAATGATCTGCATAGAGTACTAACCATCCAATTTAAGGCAGTCATTTAAATGGTAAAGGAACTTGCCAATGCATAAGAGATTCATCTTCTGAATAAAGTTTTTTTTCCTGAGTCGAGTTTCTCACACCATCAAACAACAAGTGCTACCCACCCACCTCCCTCCCCCATGAAGGCTCACCACATTAGAGGCAAAAAGGGGATTTGACATTTCAGCCAAGATGAAAAGATAACCGGCCAAGAAAATAACATGGAGCAACAGATTTCTGTCTACAACCGAGTCAACTTATATTGTTTAAAAAGGTCATCACATAATCACAATCAGAATAAAATAAAAACATTCAGCAAACACTTCTGCATCTCTTCAGTTGGAGACATTGAATCACAGCAAGTTAATGTCAGGTCCTTTTTATTCAGAACTTTGGAATATGTTAATGGAACGACATTAACCGACACTGTAAAAGAAAAGGTCACAAACAGCAGTATTTTTTTTCTGCAATGCATTACAGGCGCTGGCCTGTAAGGAATTTCCTACTTGGAAGAATAAACTTTCATTTGCTAAATCAGATAGTTTGACCTCCTCAACACAATCAATGATGCTTTAGGCTGATCACATTCACTGTTGCTTTCGCAACTGAATATTTTTTGGAATTTGCAGAATAAGATTAAGTTTATTGATGAAGCAGCAAGTTATTTTGACTCAGTGGATTTGACAACATCAATATCACGGAGACATGTGTCAGAAATATCAGGCATATATTGTGACCACAGACTATCAATCCTAATGCTGTATGGCTATGTAGGTTGGAAGCTATCAGTCACAATGATGGTTGCTCCAAACAGGCTACTCTGACAGTAGAGAGTTTTTATTTCTTTTCAAATAGTACCTTGGGATCTTTAAGGTTCAAGTGAACAGATAGACAAGTCTTAGGTTAATGTCTCATGCAAGGGACTTTAACAATGTAGAGTCCATCCCAGCACCAGCACTATATTAGAGGCATCAGCCTTGAATGTTAATTCAAAGTCCTGGAAGTACCAGCACTACATTAGAAAGCATCTGCTGAAATCAACCTGGCTTACGTCCTTGCTGGAGTCATCATCGGAAATGACAGCATCCAAGTGCAATGCAGCCACCAACCTCCATTACCATGGCCTCAACCCATCCAAATTGTTACACCTATCATGTTTTAATGTTCAATTAACAGTACTGCCACTGTGATTGAAATAACAAATGAGCCATTAGGCAAACTGCCCATGTCCTTCACTAAAATATCATCTGTTCAATTCGAAGTAGCAAAAGATAAAGTCTGCCATTCATCTCTTCATTATTTTGCTTGATTGTAAGTGCAAAGAGCAGCAGGAACAAGATTCTCAGCCCCAATTACCTAAAATGATGCACTCAATCGCTTTGTCACTTTTAATGCAACACTCCAACCCTTTGTCAAAATGCTCGATAAACAGTGTTAGCTTGTCTGGGACTGTTCAGAATTCTCATGACGCACAGGGTAAAATAGTCTGAAATCAATAAAAATCAATAATTGCTGCCCATCTTAAACCAATCATAAATCTCTAGTTAATGAATTGTCTCAGTATATTCGGTCTTTACAAATTCAAAGATTAAATACCAGATTTTCCAATAAAATGCATTCACCTTTGAAAGCAAATATGTTCAGATATGACCAGTCTTTCTTATTAAAGATAAATGCAGTACAGCACTTGCCTGCTGGAGCTATAGCTCATAAGGCTGAGGTGAGGACATGTCTGTGGACGAGCTGGTCATAATCAACAGTGTGTTGAATTAAGGTAACCTTTCCTGGCTTTGTCACTATTGTCTCTTCAAAGCTAGTTCAGCCTACAGACTCCCTGCTTAATTGCACCCCATAGAGACACATAATACCTGGAAGGGGCAAAGGGCTGAGAGGACCCACAAATATCTGAACCCATAGCTTTTTTTTAATTGCAAGTCCAGTGCTCAAAAATAGAGCTGGCTGGAAATGATAAGTTTTTCGTACCAGAATGCCAAAAATATGTAAAATGTCAGCTTTCAAAGCTGACGTCGTCCACACATGTCGAATATTATGCATTTACAAGGTACAATACTTATATAATTGAAAACAAATCTAATAGTTTCAGGCATGTGCAATTTTGGTGTGATTACATCAGCTCTGCCGCAACACCTCAAAAACAACACAATGTGGTCTCACTCCAATCTGCGAGCACAGCATACAATTGAAAGATTCGAACTGGAATTTTAGTCAAACCATTTTTGGAAAGTCGACAGCATTAAGTCCACTTTAATGGAGCTGTCATTCAGAAAGTTATGCTGGCTGGGAATGTAGTGCAGAGTGGTTAATGTGAGTTTTGTTGCAATTCATTTCGTACAAGACACACTTCCAAATACGAGCAAATCAGTTTCCAATGTTAGCGAGCAAAACACCAAAGCAATTCATCAATGTTAAGCAACAGGACTGTTGCGCCCTCCCTCATTGATCCTTTATTGTCTCTGTTCTGCTGCCTGGGATCCTTGGTGACCTATTAGCTATTTCTCCTCCTCTTCTTTCTCGACTCTTCGTCTAAGCTGCAAGGAGTGTTTTATTCCTTCCTGGATTTCATACTAGCTTTGCTTTTCTGGTTGGCAAAGACAATTTAGATGCATTTTTTCATCAAGTGTGTTTGGGCAAGGTGGGGGTGGAAGAGGAAGAATATTGTATTCATTTTCTGGGGGTCTAGTGGGGGGCCTGATGTTTACTCACCCTTGTAAAGGAGATCCAAACAGCCAAATGGACTTTACAACAAAAAAATAAAACAACCGCAACACAGAAAATTAACAAGGACATGTGCCATTGGTGAGAATTTTTGAAATGCATAAACTGCACCATGTACAACAACAACAACTTGGATTTATATAGCGCCCTCCACCCTGGACGGCGTCTCAGTTGTAATATAGCACCGAGCTTTAAGGAGCCAGCGCCAGCACTGAAAATGAGTCACATATGCTCGTCTTAGTTAGTTCCTTTCATAGACAAATAAGACCCAACTATCTACTTAAGGTCAGCTTCACTGCTGCGCAAACTGATGTAAATAATTCATATCTGCCTGGATTTGCTTAAGATTGTGCATGTGATCTTGATGTGTGCTACAATTTTTCTTTAATTCAGCTCAATTTGGGCTGAAGCTTTTCTTTGGTAATTCTTGCTGTGCTGCACAGTGTCAGACTCCTTAGAATTTGACTGCAGGATGTTTGATAATTGTTCCGTCATTTGCACAATTTCAGATATTTCACCCTGCCTGCCTATAAGGCTGCAAAATAACATGGACTATTATTAGATCTGTGGGGTTGGGGGAGTGAAAAGAAAGACTTTTCCAATTCTAAATATTGTACACTAAATACTGGCTTCAGGTAACCCAGGTTGTGACATGACTCAGAGCCACAAGGTTTCCTTTGAATAACATATTAATTCCAACTGCAATTCTACAAAATAGAATTACATACATACAGCACGTGATATTGCACGGAAACAGATCAACTAGTCCTTGCCGGAAAGCTTTTTGCACTTGTAAATTTAAATACAAATCATGTGGCTAGATATTATCTTACATGAATTAAAGTCACCTTGTTGCTTGGTTTTCTTTAACCTTTAAGCTCACTTGTGGGGAAAGCAATTTTAATTTATTTTAATTCAATTAAAATGTATTTTAATTATGATGACCTTATTTGTGCATGCAAATGTGTTTTCAACGTCACTAAAATCATTGGGTTAAAACAAATATACCAAGTCAATTTTGTAATATTTCTTAACTAAGAAATTGTAGTGGAAAACTCTCCGTATGTAAACTGAAATACGTCAAATCAATTTAATAATAAATTTCAAGGAGATAGGGAAATAGCGGGGGGGTGGGACCAATTAGACAGTTCTTTCAATGAGCTGCACAGGCACATTGGTCCAAAGAGCCTCCTCTTGTGCTGTAGGATTCTATGATTCTATCAATTTAAAAGATTCCTGCTCTGAAAAAACATCAGTTGGAAGTGTTTCAACAAATCTGCATTCCATATTTCTTAATTAAGAAATACCATTAACAAATCACGCGGTAATGACTTCAAAGTTTCCTAAATTCCTCCATGAATACGTTGCCACTAAAAAGAAAGTATAACGCATGAGAAAAGCAATGCTGGTGCTCTGTGCACCGAGGACCTTGGAACAACTGCATCCTAGATAACAAGGTGTTATGTTCCAGTCCTGTTTTGGCATTACCTTCAGCGCATTTTCCCTTGTTCAGGTATCACCAAACCCCTGAGCCTGTCAATGGGAAGACATTCTTTCAGCTGAGATATTGTTAGTTCAGAATAAGACGTGGAAATGACATGACCTAGTTTACAACTCCTACTGTAAGTCAGATAATGTCAAGAAATCCATCACTTTAAGGAAAATCTTTATCCACTGTTACTCCAATGTTGGATTTCAAATAACAATACAAGTCATTAAATTGAATGAACAACTACTGTTCATGACAGCGTAACAATATGGTCTAGAATGCCAGTTGACACATGGTCGAAGAATTACATCAGCAACACACTTATAATAATAATAATAATAATAATCCTTGCATTTGATATAGCGCTTTTCACGTCGGGAGGACGTCCCAAAGCGCTTCACAGAATATACTGTAAAGTGAATTGACTGTATATTTGTGGGCGAACGCGGCAGCCAATTGCGCACAGCAATGTCCCACAAACAGTCGTAGATTGAAAATGACCAATTTATTATTGTTTGGGGTTTTGGAGGGATTATTATTAGGCGTGTGGAGTAAGGAAACTTGCCCAAGGTTTCGCCCTGCCTGGAATTGAACCCAGGTGTCTTGCTTGCAAAGCAAGTGCTCTAACCACTGAGCCACAGGACTCCACTTTATGCAGTTTAAAAGTCTGTTTCCAATTGCCTTTAATACTTCACCTTCATTGACTGTCTGGAGAAAACGATATCTGCTATGTAGAACGAGGAGCCTTATGGAGTCCAGCTTACTATTATCAATAATTTGTTTTACCTGTTCATGCAATTTAATTAAAAAAAACAGTATGTGTCTCCAGTGCAAATTCCTCATGACATTTTGAGCAGCTAAGTATAACTCTTGCCATTTTATACTGCGTAGCTTCCATTGATTTGAAAGATTTAGCATATCATATCAAAGCTAAAAAACAGTGTAACTTGGGTTTTGGCAGATTGGTTCAATTCAGATGGCGGTTTTGCAAATGCTGATTTTGGGTTCGCAAGGCCAGTTTTACTGTAGCTGATGTCAAATGAACTTTTAAACTTAAAAACAATTTTCAAGCAATTTTCTTGGGTGGCCTGATGGAGCACCCCTTCGGATTTTAATTTTCTAAAAGACCCAGTCAACACTGCGAGCCCATTTATTAATATGATAAAAATTAACTGTCATTTGGCAACTGGTTAATTGAGGTCCCCTCAGCCCTGAGCAAGAGTAGATAGGGGCAGGAAATCATGTTTTCCACTCCTAATTGCTTCAGTAGCATAGAAAAGGCATTAGAGCTCAGTCAGTGTGAAGTTATATCGAGATGTGATCTTTTCCTGGGTGCCAACAATCTACAGTTGCATTTGGGGTCCTCACTCCACAAATTGCTGCTGCAAGTCTGATCGATGATTGACAGGGTCGCTGCTGGAATGCCACGCTAACTATTGTCTTGCTTTCGTTTTGCTGTCAGACGGACAGAGTCAATAAAATGCATATTTTTCAAAAAAAAATACAGTTGCTCCCATCTTCAAAACCTTGTCGGTGGAAGGCAGAAGAAAGAGTAAGCAAAAAGTAGAAAAAGTCAAAAGGTACATAACACAACAGAGCAATAACAGGAGACAAAATAGAGCGAAAAAACAACAGGATGCTGCAATTACCTTTTGTGAAAAAAATAAAAGTACATTAATTTTAAAGAGGAGCCTTTAGAATTTCCGTACAGAAAGGAAAATGGACAACAGCCGTAAACCACTTTACTGATTATCTAGAAGTTCACTGCAAGATCAGATGGAAATTGAATTCCTGAAATTCTGTACTGCGTCTCAGCTGAACTGTGCGCAGCAAAGCTTTGTGCAACTGTCGATGTGCGGGCAAATTAGCGTCAGTTGCATTTAAGTGCTCCGGGACGCTACCCTACCCGAAGGACGCTATACAAGTGCAAGTTGTTGTTGCTGCTGCATTTAAACATAGCTCACTAATGGAGCGTGTCATCCTTCGTAAATTTTTGCCGTTAACTACTTTAATTGTCATCGCTAAAGTGATACGGTAGAATGTGGAGATACAGTATTTGCAAAAAAAAATTGGCCATCAGAAATATTTATCAGCTCTAACAACAGATTTATGCCTTGCATTAAACCTCTTGTATACAAGGTATCTCACCCCCTCAGCAGTCAACGACATAAAACCTTTCCCATGCATTTATGACCCATCTTGGGAGAGTATCTCTTTGGTTCTCCAATTAGTTGCAATCTGGTTTGATATTCCTCGAGTGGATATTAAATAGCTTATAGCAATCCATTTTTTGTTTTACCATTAAGACAGGAGGAACAATACTGTTTGCGGATCAAATTAATAGAATACAGCTGCAGGTAATTATTCATGATTCTCTCCAAAATGCTCGAGGCACCAGTGAGTCATAGGATCCCGCCTCAAAACCGATTCTCTTGGCAGAACAAACAGAAACATCAACTTGATTAAAGGGAGATTGAAGCTTGTTCTTCTCTTGCACAATATTTAGTTAATGTGTCAAAGGACTATTTCAACAAACTGGATGGTAAGAAGATTGTGGGTTCACTCCCCACGTGGCATCTTTGAACCCGCAGGCTAGGCTGACGCTCTAAGTGCAGTGCAGGAAGCGAAGGCTGCATTGTCGGAGGTGCCGTCCTTTGGATGAGAACTCAAATTGAGCTTCCATTTATCTGTTCAGGTATACATGAAAGATCCCATGACACTACTCCAAAAGAGAAGGAAAAATGTCCCCGTGTCCCAGATACCGTTCGCATTTGGCTGTTTGTGGAGCACTGCCATTTGTCTACATAGACACAGTCACTACATTTTACAGGAAACTGTGTGAAGTGCTTTGTACATCTCAGTGTGATAATGGGCTCGATCAAATGCAAGTATTGTTATTAAAGGCAGAGCTCATCCCCCAGTGTGAGAGAAACCATTCTTTGCCATTCCCATGGTTGGAGTAAATCTAATCGTTAGCCCCTTTGTAACATTTTGCTATTCTCTTGCCATGCTTGATCTTCTTAACTCTGAAGACTTGGGGGAGCCTAAAAGTACTTTAATTCACTATTGACATCTCAAAGTCCCTCTTGGCCTTATACTGCATTTTCAAGGCACAGACTGCGAGAGAAACCAGTCAAGCCTTTATACCAGGATGTCTGGTGTCAGTTTCAAGATTAAGGCTGTGATAAAGATCTATATGAGAAATGCATTCAAATTACACCATTAGGTAGATTTAAAGAGAGGTGCAGCCTCACTGTAAGCTTCCATATCTTAAAAGCTCACTCCCTTCTTACTGCTGGAACACAATCAGAGTTGTCAACTCTTACTTATTCGGAGCGAGACTCCATCTTTTCAGTTTAAAAAAATGACCTTGTTTTTATGCATCTTGTCTCCATATTTTTCAGTGGGCTTCGTGATCGGGATCACTCTTAAAATCTCACCAACATGTCCTGAATCTTGACGAGCTGTTGTTACATAGGAATTATCTTTACATGACACAGGGGCTGTTTTTTTTTGTTAACCAAACTGCATCTGTGACATTAGATTTTGGAACAGAAAAATCAAATCATTGAACTGCACCCACCACATAAAGCAGGCAGACTTCACATTGCCCAACTAGTCGTGTTGAAGCTACAAACAAATAATCTTCAAAGGGAAGAGGAGGAAAGGGAACATCTGGTTTTGCTTCACTTCACACCATGTTGAGACAAATTTCTAACAGCTTTGAAGAGTTTGCACTTCTGAGAGACCTATTTACAGGCTAAACGTCATTATTGTGAAAGCACTAGAGACCCAGCACAGACCATGTAAACACAACATCCATTCTGCTGCCTTGATCCATCTTGGCCACACTCCTCTTATCAGCAATCACCCATTTTTTAGCCTTAAGTCCTCAGAGAATTTTATGCAGCTGTACCTGATGCAGAACCATAGACATACTTTTTGCACTCTTCATTTCCGTACATTCATTTCATGGCCTTCGCTCACTGAGGGCCTTCTCCCCTTTTCCTGAACTCGTGACTCAAAATGTTCCTCGCACTTTTTCCTAGTTCTACATTTTAAAACCTCAAAAAAAAATTGTATCCCTTCATTTTATATTTTGATATTAAAACAGGACGAGGAGCCAAAATTGCGTAGTGAGGCACGCAGGAAAACAGTAGATTAAGTAGTCATAAAATCAATAGAATATTACCATGGATCCACTAGACAGAGAGGCTTGGGAAGATGCTGTAGACCTACATGATACCAGAAGGTGCAAAACACAGGGTAGTGGTTTGTGAGCTCGGATCTTTCGAATGCAATCGATTTCCCCTTCAGATGAATTGTCACGACTCAATTAAATCCTGCATAAAATCGTAACCATAATAATAATCTTTGCATTTGACTATACAAATAAAACCTGTTGTCTATTAAATATTTTAGAGTATATACATTTCCCTCCAGCTTTTCAATAACATTTTCAAGGCAGCACAAGTAATTATCAGGACTATATGCAGTCGTCTCCCTTTGCTGTTTTTTCCAAAGCCTTCGAGGGAAAATAAGATTTTGCCTGTACTAATAGCACACCTACTCATTCATTTGTGTCATTTGTGTTCAATATGTTATTTGTGACAACTTAATGCACTTTGACAACATGACCCGCTTTATTTTCCAAGTGGAAATGCCGAACATTTTGAAGTCGTTTCTTTTCTGCCGCATATTATTTCTTTCTGTTTCTACCACATCCTCATGTTGGAAACTTTTGCCTTGTTGGCTACAGTTACTTAATATTCATGAATTCATTGTGTTGACAGTCTCACCCAGCATTCAATTACTGGCATAGTGTTACGACGAAAATTTTCCAGTTATCTGCACTGTCAAATCATTGTCCTGCAACCATCACAGGGCTTCAAAAATGCTCGCATCAGTCACAATGATATCTTAATAACCTACACTTTGCATTTCTGTGGCTTTTTATACTGCTCATGCAGTCCAGCCATGACTATATTTAATATGGTGTATATTCCTGCCAATTTCCAATCTCCTCAAACAAAATGAGAAAAGTTTAATTCTGGGATGCAGGAAAAGTTGTGAAGGGTTCAATGTTTCCTCAGGAAAACACACCATTGCCTGTGATGGATCTGAGATATTTTTCTTTGCACGGTTAGGTGCACCTAATGAGCCCAATGTTCTTCTTCCTCCCTTAAAAAGCTAATGTGGCCAAAGAGTTAAATCTATATATAAAAAAATTAATTGCCAGCTAAGCTCCCAATAAATGATCTCGTTATAGCTGCGCTGAAAATGCAGTGTCCGCCATCACTCCCCACTTCCTCTCCCCCCGGCTCAGTGTCAGACTCCGCTGCTATCAAGCACTCTGGGACGCCACCCAGCGTGAAGGGCACTATGTAAATGCAAGTTGTTGTTGTTGCATGGCGGGTCAGTACTGAGAGCATGAGCTCCAAGTGCTTAATATGGCTTAAACCCACAGCTTTCTGACCTAGGAACGAGAGCGCTAACAACTAAACCATCTTGACACCTACATATAATGTATTCCATGGAAATGGTGGATAGTTTTGTAGATGAAGAAGATGGAGTGGCGGATTAGGAAGAAAACACTTGGTGGGAAAGATCCTTAAAAGATCAATAATGAGATTAGAAACATTGAAATGGCTGCTATCTGAGCTGTTCAATAATCTGAATGGTCTTGAACTTGGCTTGGAAAAGCATTGGGATCAAAACGTACTGCATTGAGCAATATGTAAGAGGCATTAATTGTGATGTAGGTTTAACAAAGTTAAAAAACAAAGGTTGATGAATTCCTTTTGTCTCTGAGTTCTTTGACTTTAACAACGTTCGCTCATAATGGGAAAATCTTAACATTCTAGAGAGGGTCTGAAAAATCAGCCAGGATTCCTGTCCTGCAAATTTTGCAGAAAAGCGTATATGGATGTATAGTGAGGATGAGATGCTTACACAGTCAAATACCTTGCAGATACTCAGCATCTAACAATAATAATAAATTGGGACACTGCTGTGCGCAATTGGCTGCCGAGTTTCATCCACAAAATATACAGTCAATTCATTTTACAATATATTCTGTGAAGCGCTTTGACACGTCTCGAAGACATGATAAGGCGCGATATCAAATGCAAGGATTATTATTATCTCGCCGTGTGCATGCAGAATGGACCAGAGGGTGCTTGGACTTGTGGAAACGTACCTCAGTTCAAGTTACCACTTTCAGGTGGGAAAAAAATAGTTACAATTGGGAAAAAAAATCTGTATCAGTGGAGTGTTTGTTCCATACAGATCTTGCCCCAAACCACTTTGTAGAAAATACATGTTGAATTTTGGAACAATAGTTTAACCTGCCTTCATTTGGCTGATTGATGTTAGTCTCCGGTAGAAGCCTTCAGTCGATGATTTGCTGACAAGATTTTTTTTAAAAGCATGCCATCTAGTGTAATTGGGTAAGATATTATAGCGGAAACATTTAGTGGCGTCCAAGATGAAACATTTCCCTTTGTCCTACAGTTAAAGTAATTTTTCTTTGTGTGTCTGACTGAGATCTTAGGAAAGGGTTCATCTCAGGCAGGAAAGATGGAGAATTTGCTCTTTGATGGAAGCCATTAAGGCATAATTTCTGGTCTTCTGTTTGGCAGGCCAAGAAAAGTGCTGTAATGTGAGTTGAGTGAGCGGTAGATTGTAGAAATAATCTGGGGAAGGGGGAGAAAGATAGCAATTGCAACGAATGGATTATAGAGAATGCTTCATAAAACTGAAAGGAAGCATTAGTGTAAGGTGAAGTTGTATTCTGCAGGGCCCCAGAAACCTAGAAACATATCCATCCCGAGAATTATTTAGCAAATATTGTACACGGTAGCTGATTTTTGCTCAGGATTTCTAACGAAAACACTATCTGCAAGTGGCAGTGTGGCTAAATTGATAACAACAACAACAAGATTCCATTTATAGAGCGCCTTTCACGTCGGGAAGACGTCCCAAGGCGCTGTACAGTTGGGTCAGGACCCGAGCATTGGGGGAAAATGGTCAGGGTGAGGGGAGGGAAGGGAGGGAGCGAGGAGGGGGTAGAGAGTCGAGAGGGGAGCTGAAGGCACGGTCAAAGAGAAAGGTCTTGAGACCGGCATTGAAGGAGGAAAGGGAGGAGGCGGCGAAGGCACTGGGGGATAGAGTTCCAGAGCCTAGGGGCTGAGAGGCTGAAGGCCCGGCCACTGATGGTAGGGCGGTTGGGGCGGGGGATGTGGAGCAGACCGGAGCCAGAGGAACGGAGGGTATGGGCAGGTAGGTAGGGGGATAGTAGGTTGGAGAGGTAGGAGGGAGCAAGGCCGTGAATGACCTTGTAGGTGAGGATGAGGATCTTGAATTCGATAACACTCTAGCCCTGGGCTCAGTAAGCTGTGAATTCAAGCCCCATGTCAGGGATTTGGAGATCACGCTATCTTCGGCCTACATTCCGATGCAGTGTTGGGGAGCGCTGCATTTTCGGAGGTGCTATCCTTTGGATAAGATATTGAATGAAGCAGGGGGTGAGTCCTCCCTGCCTGTTCTGGTGGATGTAAAAGTTTCTATGGCACTGTTTTAAAAAGAGAAGAGTTTTTCCGGTGTCTTGGCCAACAATCCTCCACTTAAATTGCTCATTCACCTCCTAGCTGTTTGTTTGTTGGACATAAGTGCTCTACAAATAACGCAATTGTTACAGTTTTTTTTAAAAAAGCTCTGTGAAACACTTTGAGATGTTTCAACACGATTAGGCTTTAGAACCATAAAAATGTACAGGGCAGAAGGAGATTATTCAGCTGATTGGATCTGTGCTTTTATTATAATAATAATAATCCTTGCATTTGATATAGCGCTTTTTACGTTGGGAAGATGTCCCAAAGTGCTTCACAGAACACACTGTAAAGTGAATTGACTGTATATTTGTGGGCGAACGCAGCAGCCAATTGCGCACAGCAATGTCCCACAAACAGTCGTGGGTTGAAGTGACCAATTTATTATTGTTTTTGGTTTTTGGAGGGATTATTATTAGGCTCTGTGTAGAGTAAGGAAACTTGCCTAAGGTTTCGCCATGACTGGAATTGAACTCAGGTCTCTCACTTGCAAAGCGAGTGCTCTAACCACTGAGCTACAGGACTCCACACAAGTAATATATATATTAATATATATTCTGGACATACAGACAGGGATAACCTAGAGCATTTGTAAAAAAAAACTCAATAAAGCTAAGTTCCATCAACTGAATTGTATGAAATGGATGTTAAGTAGCAGAGTAAGTAAAGTAGATTGAACTAAGTTCAAGTAGGTTAGAGAGAGGGGGAAGACGAGATCCAAAGAGGTGAAACCTTTAAGATCGCCAAGGGTTTGGTTTGATTACACTTCAGAAAGATATAAAGGGTGCAAAGGAGAGATTTAAAGAACCCAAATCTTTGTTGTGAACGTAAGCTGGGCTCAGCCTTGAAAAGCGATGTCTCAGAGGGGACATTACATGGGCATATTAACATGCTTAGTGGGATAGAGAGAGTAAAGCTCCAATTCTTTTAGAATTCCCTAAGGCAGCAGGAAAACATGGGGCAGGTTCTGGGTCATCAAGGGCAAGTTTAGGACAGATACCTGCTAGTATTTCTTTACGAAGCGTGTAATCAATAATTGGCTACAAGGAAGAGAAGCTGGGGCCAAGATTTGTTGATAAAAACAAGCTGGTTGGTATTTTGGAAGGATGAAATCAAATGAGTCAAAGGCCCTTCTTCATCTGAGATTTCCTCGTCACCTTAAGAACTTCAGCTCACTTAAAGGAAGCCTATTTTTACATAACCATCTGGGACCTTGAGTTAACAGTAATATAAATGTTACTGCTAAACTAACATTTTTGACGAGCTATCATATTCAACATTCTGCCACAATTATCTAACCAGTTGGTTCTCCTATACAACAACAACAAAATTACATTTGTAAAGCGCCTTTCACGTCGGGAGGACATCCCAAGGCACAGAAAAGTCGGGGATCAGGACCCGAGCATGCCGGGGGCAGGGTAGGAATGAGGGAGGGCAGAGAAGTAGAAGGGTGGCTAAAGCACTGTCAAAAAAGTGGGTCTTGAGTCGTACTTTGAAGGAGGCAAGGGAGGGAGCAAGGCGAAGGGATTGTGGGATGGGGGCAGAGAGGCTGAGGCCGAAGGCCCGACTCCCGATGTTAGGGCAGGTCGGGCGGGAGACATGGAGTAGGCTGGAGAGTGCTGAACAGAGGGAGCAGACAGGTTGATAGGGGGTTAGCAGATCAGAGAGGTAGGAGAGGTGTACATGCAGACATCATCGCTGTGCTTCTAGTTTATAGATCACACAACCACAATCCTGAACCTGAATTCCACAAATCATCTGGTCCTTTACATATACGAATAAATGCATGGAAACAAGTATGCTTAATCCTATCCTTAAAGAGGAAAGGAAGGAAAAGCACATGTCTTACTATTCTCCCATCCAAGGGATAAGTAGTCAGAATGAGAACGTATTGAATCCATTCTTCCCAACATTAAATAGTAGAGATTTAATACTCGTGGGATAATAAAAATAATAATCCTTGCATTTGATATAGCGCTTTTCATGTCTTCTAGACGTCCCAAAGTGCTTCACAGAATATACTGTAAAGCGAATTGATTGTATATTTGTGGGCGAACGTGGCAGCCAATTGCGCACAGCAGTGTCCCACAAACAGTCGTAGATTGAAAATGACCAATTTATTATTGTTTTTTTTGGAGAGTTTATTATCAGGCGTGTAGAGTAAGGAAACTTGCCCAAGGTTTCGCCCTGTCTGGATCAGTGTCATTGGTAAAGTTAGCTTAGACCTAAGGAACTCATTTCCAATAAAGCTGTGCATTTGGCTTAACGCTGCAATGACCTATATTTGTACTAAAAAAAAGTATAGATTTGCAAAGTTGCTTCCATAAAATGTGAATGCTGCTGCTGAAAAAAATATGAACAAGTAAGCATTCCTGTATCGTTCTCAGTTAAATAGGCTTTAGCCATGGTGGAGTTACAGTGTGCGCACCACATCTTTTTTAAACAAGTGTATTTATAATGTGTGTAAAATTACAGAAGGATGGCAGGTTTAAGTGAAACCCATGGCATTAGTTGACACCGGATTGGCTATCTAGGATTTCCTGGCATCTTGAAATGAGCTAATTAAAAGCAATGTGCTGATAAGAACAACTTGATAAGTCTCTGCATTAATTCTATGTCCCTTTACTTTGTACATGGGGGTCATAACCATTCCAGGTTGTACGAGTGAGGATTTGCATTTTTATTAGGTGCGCTGTTAATTTTTTCCCAGGAAAGTAAGTGCATTTAAGCCCTGAATGTAATCCTGCTTTGCTGCAGCTGGGGAATAACCATTCCTTCTCTCCATTTGCCGATTTCATCTTTTCTCAGCATAACCAACATCCTGGGGCCACAGTAGGATTTTTTTTATTCAAAGGAGTAGTTTATACAAATGTCTGATTGTTTATTGTGCAGAGTTTTTAGAAAAATATTGTGGAGAATAGAAAATTTCATATTTTCCCCACTCAAAATAACAGTCTTTCTGCAAAACGATCCTTTTTCAGCTTCTCTTTAAAATTGTTGCAATCACAAATATTCTGGAGTCAGACGGGAACATTGTACTACTGTACTGTTGCATCATCTTGCTGCCTCTGCAGCTTTTATAAACTGTGTGCTTCCCACTGAAAATATCTGCCAAACGGATGCAGCAACCACTTCAAGCAAGCTTTATAATGTACAACCGCCCCCCCACCTCTTCAAACATACCAAAAATACCAATTACTGGAAAACATAATGAGTGGCATTTATTTTAACGTCGCTATCCATTCATAATGGAGGCACGCAATGCTAGGTCTGTTATTCAAGATAATGTTGGGATGGGGGGGGAAAAAAAACAACAGGCCTCTCTCCAGTTTACGCAGAATGCAGTGGAGCACCTACACAACATTATTTGCAATCCAGTTTGTAAAGCACTTCATCGTATAAACTATTGCCAGACTAAGGAACATTGCAGCATATTCATCCTAGAAAATAATCCTGGTAATAGGACCATTTTTATTCAGTGGCTGGTGGTGCATCATACCAGGGCTGTTTAAAAGACACTCCTACAATAATCCTCCCCCCACCACCCCCCTTTATGTGCTCCAAGGAGAAACATAGAATTTCACTGGAATACCAAATGGAAGATTTCAGTTTTTATCGCCCTATTTGAGTAACATGGCCAAAGCGAGCGTCTGACAAAGTTCAATCTTTCCACAAACCTGCTCCACTGAATTCAGTCAACAAAATTAATCCACAACAAACGATTTGGCAGAGTACAATAGCTACAAGCTAGTTACACAGACAGAGACGCTGGCTGAATACCAATGAGCTCTTCCTACTGCATTCTCACGAAACTCCACAATGTAAAAATCACCCAGCTCACTGCTGTTGCTCAAGAAAAATAGAAGTCACCAAAAATCAATGAAACCACAAGTCAAATAACCCCTGCTGCCAACTGAGTCTGATGCTTGTACAGTAACGTTGAAAGGAACATTAAAATGCACTCTATTCAGGGTATTTTTCTTCAAAAAACTTTGAAGCAAATAACCCTACGGTTTTATACATGAAGTGCCCTTTTCACGAGCCAGAAACTGTTAAATTTCACTTTGTGTGAGTGGGATTGGTGGTGGGGGGAATATAAATTGCTCAACCTTTTGGAACAGTACTGTAATTATTCTGCGAATATAGGCTAGCTCTTCGACCTGTTAGTTAAAGTGGGCTCTATTAAGTAGTGGGGTTGTTTGCGTGTGTGGACAAGACACAATCAAATGGCAAAAACAATCACCATCCAAGTTTTTCCACGCAAGAACCACGTGAACACTTCGAAGTGTGTCAGCAGAGCCAGGCGCTGTAAAGGCACTCACTCCCTTCAAGTGGAAAAGATGTAGAAAAATGGCTTTCAGGAATGGACTGAAATACCCAATAAATCATTTCAGTCCATCCCCTTAGAAATCAACATTGGGGTCCATTCCACAGTGAGACTCCTCAATAAGAAATCCAAGTAGGGATTCCTTTGGGTGAGCAGGAGTACATCCCACGATCCATAGCAGCTCCGCTCTGAATGCAGATTGCACCAGAGTTCCTGTGAGATGATGTGACGTGCTTCTGGGTCCCTTCATTGCTAAGCGATCCTGTTAGGAAATATTGCAATTGCTGTATGCTGTGTGTAAGATTATATTTGTGATTTGTAATGTTTTTTAAGGCTCTTAATTAATCTTTACATGCATTTAGAATGTAACCTACCTATAATTCTTTAATAAGGTTTGTTTGATAGAATGACTAGCTTAGCAGGGGTTAAAGGTAGCTTTGCTGGATGGGTTGAGGTCAGCTTCTGATTACATTTCATATTTTCCTGGGAAGATGTTCACTCCTCTCAGATAATGAGCCATCGGGTCCTTGAGCACAGATGTAAGAACAAAGGACCACAGAAAGAAAAAGCTACAGCCTCAGAAACTTGCCTATCTCAAGGCTGAGAAAGACTGCCCAAAAGTTGTCCATATCTTTATCCTTATCAGATATTTTCCCATGCGAAAAGAGCCTGCTCAAAGATCGCTAGTGCAGGCTATCTCTGTGACAAGGGGGAGGTCGAGTCAGAAACACATAAAAGATGTAACTTTGAAATAGTTGGAGTTGTGTAGAGGGTCAGCACACTTCCCAGTGGAATCGATATCGATTCTACTGTATCTATGTATATGTACAGGGGTGAGAGAATTTACCTCCAGTAAGAAAGTGACCATTAAAAGCGAAAGACGAGTAGTGGGTAATATCTTTTTGGTTCTGTTTGCTAGGCAGAGAAGTAGGAACAGTAGTAGTGGTTGGTTCGTTTGAAACACGGAAGTCAGGTTAGACAGTACGAGTGAGGTGCTGGGCTAAGAGCTGATTGTTTCTGTTGGGTTTCCAGGAGCCAATCTCTGATTCTGTGTGATAGTTCTGTGATCTCTCCAGTATATGTCAAAATGTGCTCCCAGGTCTACTGTTTAGCCTGGAGTACGAAACAGTGCCTGGATATGTGTTGTCGTCTCTGTACCGTCAGTACTACTGTTGTGTATGACTGGTTGGGTCCGAGGATTTACCGAGGATTTGAGGTGTGTTGTTTGTCTGGAGTATTGAGCAACCCCTGTGTGCATGCTGTGTGATAATTGTTTTGCTCACATAGATGTGTTGTGATATGTACTATGATTTGATTACAGACTGTTAAACCTTATGTTTCATCTTATGCAACAAACTCTATACTCTTCCGACTGCCTGTCGAATTATTTAGGGTTTACATGTGCGATATATACCATCTTAGCTACGTACCTAAAGCTGCAATGGGTAATGTGTTTCAAACACTTCTTCCAAAGGGAGTAAAACAACACAGAGAGCCTCTTAAACAGCTTGTGTGGGCTGCAGCTGGATGACCATGTTATGTGTTTATGTGCGAATTTAAACAGAGTATCTCAAAATCACTTTAATAAACAGCCAGTTCCAATTAGAGAATAAGAACTATGCAAGCAATGTGTAGTGTATCATCAGTCCATTATATAACATGTAACTGCTGTGCACAGCAGTCCGTTTATAATTTGATGCATCTTTGATTGACTAACGGCTTGACAGAATGACCAATGTAATCTGTAGATATACATTGCAATGGCGGTAGTAATTTTACTAAAGCAATGTAAGTGAAAGGACCAGTTACTATTTGGCAGAGATTGACAATGTGCTGCAATACACATTTTCAGTAGCTGTCAGTACATGGAGTCCTGTAGCTCAGTGGTTAGAGCACTCGCTTTGCAAGTGAGAGACCTGAGTTCAATTCCCGGCAGAGGGCGAAACCTTGGGCAAGTTTCCTTACTCCACACAGAGCCTAATAATAATAATCCCGCCAAAACCAAAAACAATAATAAATTGGTCATTTTCAATCTACGACTGTTTGTGGGACATTGCTGTGCGCAATTGGATGCCGCGTTCGCCCACAAATATACAGTCAATTCACTTTACAGTGTGTTCTGTGAAGCGCTTTGAGACGTCCTCCCGACGTGAAAAGCGCTATATCAAATGCAAGGATTATTATTATTAATACAAAGATGACAAGGACCAAAACAAGAAAAGCTGCCACCGTATGATTGGGAAGACACACAGAGCTCTCTGGTCTTTGCCCCTCAAGCGTGTTCTCAAACTGGAGTAAAGCCCTAGTAAAATACACAGGCAAAGGATCAAATTGGCAAGCGCTTGTCAATGGGGAATCAAGACAGAACCTGTCCATAAAGTTGGAGAAAGATATTATAAAAGACCTGTACGTTTCTGACTGGAACCAACAAAATGTCGGTGAACCTTCTTCACTGTGCAGCAAGAGAATTTAATGCAACAACAAATTACATTTGTATAGTACCTTTCAAGGAGCTGGATACTCAGAGTTTCAGACAGAGTTTTGTATTTTTGAATATAATCAAAAGCAGATGATGTGCTAAAGAACCCACCTGCAGAGTTACTGCACCAATTGTAACAGGTTCAAAATATGAGAGGAAAAACCAAATTGATGCTTTGAAATGTTGCAGGGTCAAATGTGATAGATCAGCCAATTGATGGGCCCCATTGCAATTTATTGCTTCATCTGAGTGATCAGTGGATACTGGTACTGCTGAGGTTGCCTTGTGCTCTGTGCCAACATTAACAAATGTTGATTCAATCCGATACTCACTGCATTCCCAAAAGTATAAAACCTCTTGACTACAAACCCAGGCTATTTTGTGTGCATGCGGGAGTGGTGGGTGGGGGGGGGGGGGGGTAGGAGAGGGGGCAATTTAAACCATTGAAAAAAAATAATGGGAAACTCTTACAAAACAAAAAGAGGATTGAGGTCTTGGTTATTGTTTTAGAAAAAAATAGGTCAACATGTGTTCAAGGAATGTTGCTTGAAAAGAACTCATTGACATATTCCCTCTCTGAACCTCAAAATAAGAAAAACACATTTTTCTTCAAGTCTGGACATCAAATCCATGTCCTGCCCTGAGCAACACTTAGAAGTTGACGTTTCTTCACAGCGTTCACTCTTGGCTCATTGTGTTGTTTTTNGCCCTATAAAATGTTTTCGCCCCATTCTGGCACAATTTACACAGCCTTGTCTTTGTCTGTCCGTGAAGCTGTCAAATATGGTGCCCACTTCTGCCTTATATCTGTTGCACCTTTCTTTACCAATAGCCTAAAGGTCTGGATCTGTCGCTATCAAACATGTCAAATTCCTCAATCCCACACTATTCCCGTAGTAGGAGCATGCTGAACGAACAAGGCCCAGCATGGCAAGCGAGTAGAGGCTTAATATTACACCTGAGATATAACCTAAAGTATAAATCAATCATCAAAGTCCTCAATCTGTGAGAGCATGAAATAAGATGAAACAGGTATTTAAATAGTATACAGTCTGTTAAAGGTCTGCATTTTAGAATGCTGACAGAAGCAAGCACCAGCTTATAATTTTCCCTAAATTTCTGGATTTCCAAACACACACTTTATCTATGTGGCTCTCACATATTTCTCTTTGACCTGAGACATCAAATTTATGGTCCTGTTCTGAGCAACTCTGACAAGTTGAGGTTTCTTCACAGCATTCACCCTTGGCTCATTGTGCTGTTTTGATGTTTTCTCCAATTACCTACATCTACAGTACCTGATCGTTCAGCCCAACTAGTCCGTGTTGCTGTTCATACTTCACGTGAGCCTCCATCCATCCTAATCCTTTCTCCCTTGGCCTCCAAGAAGAAACTACAAATATTTTATGAGTTGATCAGCATTCCAACAAATGTGACCATGAACAGGGATTCATGCATTTGAATACTCAATGCCCAACATTCATCCATGACCCATGACTTATTGCAATCGCCCATCTGGACTATCAGAGCTCATTCGCTGGGTAAAGCAGGTCGGATGGAATGACTGATTGGCAGCAATGGGATATGCAATGGCACCGTGGCTCATGACACGAACAAATAATCTGCCAACCAAGTCAAAAATACATTACAACTAGGCACACAGAGCTGCCAGGGCGTTAATTAAGGAGACTTTTGTTATTCTTAAGCAGAGCTTGCTCCTCTGTTTGTACTACTCTGGAGGGAATGTTGCAGTACGCCCCAGAGAAAGACGCCAAAATAATAGTTGCCTGCTGTGTGTTGCAAAATATAGTCACGCTGAGAGGGATATAGTACTTCTGTAAGCCTGCACGTGAGAATTGCAGCACAGACGAGGAGGGAGCAGAAGGTTCTTCAGCAGCAGGCAATGCGCAGCAGCCAGGCAGGTGAGTGCATCAGAGGCTGAATACAAATGTCTTCAAATGCAATGTTCTTTTCTCCAGCTGGACAATTAAGCTATGCTCAACAATGATTTCCCCCACCCCCAACTTTCTTTTATCAAGTTTCTTATCAAGAAATTTATGTTCCCTTTTGAGTTTCACCTCATTTCCTGGGACAACAGAAAGGACTATGCTAACAAGTACCTACTATAATGCCACAGAACAGAACATACCAATACTAGAAACGTGTGGGGACTCTGTTGTGTGAAAACTAGCTGCTTCGTTCTCCAACAAAAACACACTCACTACACTCTGCAGAAAGATCCCGTGAAGCACTTTGAGAAGTTTTGACCTAACGAGTCACAGCTTAACATTCCTGATCTCAGTCCTCAAAGCATCCAATGAAGCCCTGAGCGATGATTCGTCACTACACAGCATCCAAACATCAGTGTTTGAAACCGAAAAACGGATTTAAAATTAAGAACATAAAGTCAGCCCCTAACATCTTGAAAGGAAAATGGATTGATTAACATTTTGCACCGCTCTGCTTCATTCTTCAAAGTTAAACGGTTGGCTTCCGCATTTCCAGCCAGTCAGACAGGTACACAGGCGGTAGTGTGGGCATCTGCACTTTTCAAACCATTTGCTTTCAATAATCGTCGCTGAGAGTCAAGCCATTTGAAATATCCCACACTCAGCTGCACCCGGTATGTGAACTCTGTGAACTGGATGCTTATTCTTTATACACATTTTCTAATTACACGTGCCATCATTTTTAAGCTGAACCGCAAATGAGTCAGCCCAACTTAGATTCCCTGCATCACAACTCTCTGCAGATTTCCCTGCTGCTATCTTGCTCTGTTAGGTCCAGATACCGATTCCCTCGACTCCTTGAAAAAATTAAATGATGACTGAAAACTGTAAGTCTGGATTATAAAACATCCTTCAATTTGGCCATTAGAAGCATCCTATAATGAGCGAGCTCACCAAGCCAAATTCTGTTCTCTCGGCAAGCTTGTAAAGCCTCTAATGAAGGTTTTTTTTATTTCGGATCCCCACTTCAGTTTTAAAACACTCTTCGATGAAAGCGTTGGATGCACTTTTTAACTCCTTAGTGGTCTAATATTGGACAAAGAAATAAACCATCTCTCCAGGACATCTAATACCCGTGTAGCTCTCAAACTGATCTGATATAATCATTTAGCCTTGATGATTGAGTTAATGAAAATCCCAGGGAAAATAATTGCATCCAAGGCCACACGGGATATCATCTCTGCGGGGCTAACAGTCAGGATATTTGTCATTGTGATTAAGCCCCATTCTAATTTTGATTCACTTTGTTTGAAGAAAGCTTTGTAATTGAGATGCACAGTACGCTGGATTCAGATTCTGCTGGAACATTCATTTAAAAGGAACACGGGCCAACAAGTCCAATTGCACGAATCCCACTAGTGTTATAGTGCCCCCCATTCTCTGTAGCTTCATCCCACCTTTCTGCCTCGCCCTCACATTTCCCCCCTCCCCGCCTTGAGGCCTACTGTTTTGATTGCACTTTTGGTCAACTTCCCCCACCCCTTGGCTCCCAGTTACAAAGGACAACTCAGCACAGAAACGAGACATTTTGGCCCAACTACTCTGTGCCAGAGATAGATGTGTGAAGCTCTTTGAGGTGTCCTCCTGGCGTGAAAGGCGCTCTATGAAACTAAATTGCTGTTGCTGCCGCATGTAAATGAAAGGTATGTTTTTACATAAGAACACAAGAACTTGCTAGGCGAAAGAAGACCAAGGTCCTTCTAGTTCGCCTTCCACCATTCTGGCAGTCGGTTGACATGTCGTGTCCCAAACCACATACTGTATCCTGAGACACTACTTTGTAGCAGAAAGCTAACTTAATCTGTTCTTGAAACAAATGACATTTTCTGCTTCCAATGTCTCCTTTGCCTCACACAAACACAATGTAGCACAAGTAAATATAACTGCCTGTTCAGGGCGTGAGAAGAAATACACTTCAGATGCTGATACTGCACTTCCACCAAGCATCTGACCTAGTGACACAGCTTGAATCGATGGAATGGATCATAATTGAGGCTCGCAGACCCACAGCTTACCTTAGCTCTGGAGCTCAAAGCAGAAGTGCTTTATTTTTCGCAATATTTTTGAATGCAGTGGAATCCCATTATGTGCAATAGATCAGTCAGATGAAAAAATAAGTCTGTAACTAGATTGGCATTTAATAGGCTTTGCTATCTGAACACCAATCTACTCAAACTTTTGTGACAAATGGAGCTTTCCTCCACACTGCGCAGAAGTTGGTTGAAGCCGAGAGCCTGCGTGGAATTAGTAATTCCAATTCAACTCTCAAATTGTGTGGCATAGAGTGCCACCCGTAGAAAAACACACACAAAAAAAGTGATTACAAGAGAAACATGAATTTAGCTTAGAGCGAGAGAGAAAAGAAAACTCCCACACAGATTTTATTTCAAAGGAAATAAGTTCAGTGTTCTACAGTAACTGATGGAATCTTAATACAATATTCATGACTTTCATTATTTTTTTCAGGAACATTTTGATGCAAATTAGGTTTTTTGAGGACAATATTGAAACGAATAGAGAAATCTTAAAGGATGTTTGTAGTGGCTTGATTTATCCCCCCCCCCCCCCAACTTATATGAATAGACAGTCTTATCATTTGATGGGGGTGGTGGCAGATGCCTATTTGAATGAGTGAGAGGAAGGAGACAGGTTTCGTAATGGAAAACCATCTTTTCTGGATGACGTTTCTAAAACATAACACTTATGTTAGAATGAACATTTTTCTCCTTCAGTCCTTTTTTTCTCCTTTTAATTTCACACTGACCGACTCCGAGATTTACGGAAGCTGAGATTGATTCATTGTGAGTGAGTTCTGAAAGGAACTCCATCATGGCAACTACTGTAGTTAAGATATTTTTAATTGTAATCATTTTAATTTATAAGTTATACAGTGCTTTATTTTTTTAAACTTTCTTACCTTTTACTGTGCTAGTCACATTTAGAATAAAGCTGTAATAATAATAATAATAATCCTTGCATTTAATATACAGTAGAACCTCACTCATCCCGGTCACTCAAGGGACTGGGCAAAAGTGACCTACTTAGTGAGGTGACCTGATGGCTGAAACAGGTCGGGTGATTCAGATCACTGATGGAATGTTAAGGGCACTGGTAATGGGCAAAGGGTGATGAACATTTAACAACCATACTTTGCAATCTCATTAAAATAAAGGCATTGCCGCATTTAATAAAGCTGTCATGTATTCCTCCTGAGAATGCATCCAACTTGTGTTCTGCCAATGCCATAGATCACAGCTAACTGTCTACGATTTTTGCCCTCACTGTTTTTTTGATCAGGTCCACTCTCTCACGTAAGGGCAACTTCTTCCGTGGTGGCGGGTTTATAGCACTTACCAAGAATTGGCCGCAGGAGCTCAGGTTAGGCCGCGGGCATCGGGTGAAGTCGAGTTTTCCGCTCGCGCTGCTTCTGTGATCCCAACACTCCCCGTGCGTGCGTGCACGCGCGACTAGAGCTCGCTCCGTCCACAGTAGCAGTGTCGAGGAAACAGCGAGAGGCCCGAGGCCTAGCGCACACCGTGTACAGATTAGTAGTGAAGAGGAGTGGGGCGGTGGGGAGATGGGGGGGGTGTACCACATTGGAAGCGGAGGAGGCCACTGTAACGGCCCGCAATCAATGACTGTTGTCCTGAATAGTGAGGTACTCAGTTTACTGAAGTAGACAGACTATCTTGTAGCATTGGCAATGAAAGGGACTGTGCAAATGTGCCTGTAACTGCAGGTGGCTGGATTACCGAGGTGACTGAAAACCGGGTTTCTACTGCAGTGCCTTATCACGTTTTCGAGACGTCTTCACAGAATATACTGTGAAGTGAATTGACTGTATATTCTGTGGGCGAAACGCGGCAGCAAATTGCTCACAGCAGCGTCCCACAAACAGTCGTGGATTGACGTGAACAATTTGTTATCATTATTTTTTTTTGAAGGATTTATTACTCCTGGAAAAGCAATCCACCAATCAACTAACATCCGCATTCCTACTTACAACAAATTACTTTTTTTTTACTTACTGCTAGGTAAACAGAGTAAGGAAACTTGCCCAAGGTTTTGCCCTGCCGAGAATCTAACCCAGTGTCTCGCTTGCGAGGCGAGTGCTCTAACCACTGAGCTACAGAACTCCACATAGGACCGGGAAGTGCAAATAGTCAGCTTTCCCATTACCCTAAGGACAAGAATCCTGTAGCATCTGATCTATCAATAGGTGTTTAACACAGGAAAGTGTACAGAAACTGTATTTCAGCATCAAAACAACAGTCAATAATCAAGAGATAAAAGGCAGAACAGACCACCAAGACTTCAAAACCTACTTAAAATATTTACACGGTGCATTGGACTCTTGCTTGCCAGGAATTCAGTTAACGATGCAGAATTTTGTAAGCAACATGGGAACTGGTGAACAATCTGCTCTCACTGTTGTGTTTAGTGGGTTAGATGCTTAAAATACAAACCACAATATCTGGGCTTTACTGATACAGGGGCTGGACTACATTCAGTTCTGACTGTTGATGTTTTGTATAGCAAACCCTTCCTTGATCCGTTACATAACAACAAATATTTTGGACATCAATCTGTTGGATAACCAACTGGGAGGTCTGGAAATGGCCAGGCTGTTTGATCTTGAACTTTTGGTTCATCTCGTTCATGTCTGTAACGGTGTGTTACCATTTGGTGCATATAAAAAGGATCAAAAATCTAGAGTCGTGTTAACATCAAGCGATGTAGTTAATTTGACCAGAAGGATGAGAAAACAGATGAAAAAATGAATCATTTGATCCACGATCAGTGCTTAGAGGATCTGCACCCATTGTAAAATTTCTTTTGAAACCGTTTTGAAATACACTGTTGAGGTTGGTACCATAAACCAACCAGATAAGATATTGAAATTGGGGATTTGTGGATTTTATTACAGTACGAGCACTGCACATCAGTCGAATTGAATTATACATCATTCTTTATGGAGTATTTCTTATAATAATCCTTGTATTTGATACAGCACCTTGTCACATCGAAACGGCGCAAAGCACATGCTTTCTGTAAAGTATGGCAACTGTGAATTTGGAGGCAAAATGCAGCAGTCGATATGTGCACAGCAACAGACGACAAACAGCCTTGAAATGAATGACTGTTGTTTTGTATCTGAGGATAGATGGCCAGAGAAACTCACGTCACTTTTGAATAGTGCCAAGGGGTCTTTGACATCCATCAGGACAGGCAGACACCACTTCAGTTTAATCCTAAGGATAACGCCTTCAACATTGCACCACTTCCGAACGCAGCAACAGAGTGCTTGCAAAAATACCATTGTGAATGCAATTTCTTAATGAACTCAGACGGTTTCATGTTTTGGGGTCTAATTTTTCACTATTGCCAGAAAGGAGAGAGTTGTATTGGGATGATCTGAGGCAGACAACATTTTTCACTTTGATATCACGGAATATTAATCTCAAAAGACTTTATCAGATTTGCTCAATTTGACACTACGCTGCAAATAGCACAGACTTTGAAAGAACAAATTGGTTAATTTGTCAGCTGGTTAGCAGTCAACGCAAAGCCGCTGAATTATAGTACAAAGCAGTTTTGTGGCTTCCTCGAATCAATAATTTGTCAAAATAGCAAAAAGACGAAATATCCAAGAAATCTTGACTTGCTAAAACAAAAGCAAAATGTGTTCACTTCACCCTAATTGGTCTCTAAGCTTCAAGCAAGTGATATTCGTCCACAAGGGTAACTTAACCCAACAAGGACCTAGCACCCTTCTCTCTGTAAATGAACTTTTGTACATAAAGCTGGTAATTTCATGTGTGAGATGATTCACATTACTGTAAGGGCAATTATTCATCGACAGGTCACACAACCTGCAGGGTACACCATCATAAGAGAAGACAATTCTGTACTGCCTGGATGAGAGAGCGTTCTTGCTTCCAGATACTGCAGTGGAACCAATGAGTAAAAGGCTTCAAGAAAAATCTAAACTGGAACATGGTGGCAAATCAAAAGAAGCTTATTCTACGCTACAATGAGAAGGTTAAAGTCCCTAATGTTCCTGAGGCAGTGGTACTGTCTGACCTATTATGCTCAGTTCACATTCTTTTAATGTGCAACCGCACGAATCAGTTACCTCTTGCACTTTAAAGAGCAGAGACTAACAGGGAATACACAGGGCTTGAAGAATGAACAAAGTTCATGGGATTCATCAAACGCATCTTTGTGACACAGCATGTTTCCTGATTGTTGGCATGTGCATCTGCCAACACACTGCCTATATCTGGACACATTTGTACCTAGATTATTCTAATAAAAACATGTGAAATCTCAAGGTTTAATTTTTTCAGAATAAGTGGTTATGTTTCTTACTTTGTGGTCAGTTAAGAGCTTTTAAGTTGTCAACACATTGTAGTTTTCTCTCCATTGTGATAAGACTGCATTATACTCTGATGACCATAACTAGGTTGCTTTCAGCAGAGTTAAATTATTGATCACATTATCTATCGCTAAAGGTTTCATCTCCCTAGGTTGCATAAAACAATTGGGTCCAGTTTCTTTGCCCCTATTACTCCTAAGTCACCTTCATATTCAATATCTACACATTCCACCACTACAAGAAGATGTAGAAGAGCGTGTTGTTTAGCCTTCTCCACCTCTGCTGTCTTTGGGTAGTCAATGCATCATTCTCTTAGTTGTTCTACATCCAAAAACTCTCAAACATTGCTACAATTTGAGCTGAAAAAGCTCATCACAATATCCGTGCAGGGAGATGGTATCCTGGCTAATATTTCCCCCTCTCGCAAGCCTGGTGCTAAGATGGATTGCATTATCTATGGTGAATTGCAGCACCACAAAGCACCTTGCTGGGTGGTTCAGCTACACACTGAACATTCGTTGAGCCATTGGGGAATATGTGAACAAATTCTTCTGAGTAAAATTAAATAGCTGTGGACAACCTCCTCTTGTGTGTTGTTCATGGATCACCTGGCAGCTAAGGCAGCAACCATGTCAAATCTGAAACTGGCTGAGATGCTGGTCAACATTCTTTACTACCTCGTTGGAAATGTTAGACAAGTATCATCAATAGCAACTTTGGTGTAATGCAGAAGAATCGATGTTTAACTACAAACTGTGTCTCAAGCAGGCCAAATCTCCAATAACTAGTTACAAGTGGCATCAATCAATGGGAACAACTTAAAACCTCCCTTCAACAGAAACCCTGAAATGAATGGATCATAAGCCGAGTTCAGTAGGGCTCCAGCTAACTACAAACTGGAGATTTGGATCCTTCCTGTAAAAAATAAACTGGATGACCTCTAACATATATTGATTTCTGATGATTCTAGATGGGTCCCTTTTGTTCGATGTGAGAGGGTGTGAGGTCGCTTGGGACATTGAACTGATCTGAAAAAAGCCATGTGTAGTGCAGGGTATTAGAAAGCATAAGATAGTTTGATCCTCAAAATGTGCCAGCAGATGAGAGAGCTTGGAGTTATGCAGCAGAAATAAGGCCATGCTCTCCAAATCTCCCAACACAGACCAAGATCTTCAAATGTCCCGAAAGAGATCACAACAAAGCAGTCAGGTTGTGATCCCTCCTGCAAGTGGACACGCTTCATGACAGTGTTGAGCACAACTTCACAGCCGTGCAAAGGAAGAGAATAGTCATCCAAGAGAGTAAAGGCTTAATGCTGATACTAAATCAAAATCAAACATAAATTGCATTGACTTATTGACGCTAACCCCACCTCCCTAGGCTCCCACCCCCAGCTTGGGTGTCCAGCCTGTATCGTCAAGTACTTTAAGGAATCCTCCTGACATAAAAGCTGCTATATCAATTGTAATATGATGAATTAAAACCAGTCAGCAATGGCTCAGAGGCTCAAACTAAGTGTTTTAAAACAAACCATGCTTTTTTGACAGTTTTCTCATAATTGCAGAGCACCTGAGCATTTCTGTCACCAACAATCAACTGAAACATTTGTGTCCGTCAAGTGTATTTTGAGCTCTAGAAGTCAGCAATTCTTTCTAATATCCTGCTGAGCTCGATTTCAAAACAAAATAGATATCTTTTGCATCCCCGCATCTCAACAGATTTCATTCACACAGGTGAGAATCTTTAATCTCCATTAAGCTGTCATCCAAAATCACAAAGAGAGACAAGCCACTGAGTTATACTAAAAGTATTAAATTGGCCTTTCTCTGCCAGAAACCGACTGACCTGCTTTGAGGTTCCAGAAGTTTTGTGTTTTTATTTTCAGCATTACAGCTGTGACAGATGTGTCATCTGTCTTCACGCTGAGGCAGGAGTTTGTTTCTATTTGAACATGGTGCAAGAACATGAGCTCCTGCAGAATATTACATAGGTGAGGTTTCTGTGCCAAGCCTCAGAAACGCCAAGCCAACAGTACCTTAAAAAAAGGCACAAAACATTCAGTTTTCAAAAAAAAAATCATTTGCCGATGGACTTTTAAACAATTGGTTGAGTACAAGACCATTGTAAAAAAATATATATTTTAAAATGAATCTTGTGAAAAATGCCTTATTGTATCTCTCTTCTCTTAACTCTTACTCTTTCGCTGAATCAGCCAACGGATAGGCAACCTTCAGCCAGGCCTTTGCTAAGGCAGCTCCAGTTGAGCTGCAGAGCAAATAGGGGATGAACAACAACTTGCATTTATATAGTGCTCTTCTTCGACCCTTCCACTCAGTGGCTTGTGCTGCCAGCACAGCTGATATCAAGAACTTGGTGGGGAACTGTGCAAACTCGTGGGTACAATACATTCCATGCCATAACAAGCCCTCGTTCATCTGCTCAGGAGCCTCTCAGAGAGATTTGATTCCTCAAGTGTCATATTCCCACTACATTAGCCACTTGAGACTCATTTGCTCTGCAATGGGAACAACGACCGTGTTTCTCCTCCAAATGGGTGGCATCATATTGCTCGCCAGTGGTAACAATGGAAACATGGCCACCAGCCAAACTTCTTGTTTTTCCCTCACCACAGCAGTGCTCGCTCCCTCTTGCATATTACAGTGGATGCCAGACAGACTCTACACAACGGTGGCACCATTTCCTCCGCAGCCGGGCAAACAGAGTGGTTGATTTTTGTCTTGGAATTTGTGTTACTTCTGTCAATGTGCTGATGGCAAAAAACACAGGCTTGAGTTGTCACTTACTAACGTCTGAGTTTAATTCAATGCAATTTATAAAATGCGGAGAAACAGTGGATAGAGACCAACATTTTAGCCTTTCAGATCCAAGGACAGACCTCGAGGGGTTGGTTAGGAAGAAGCAACCAACTCCAGTGACCACAACTGTATAGTTTTCATCATCAAAGTGCTGTAAGACTAAACTGTTTTCGACTTTAGATAACAGATACATTGAGCATTTGTATGTCTCCTGATGAACATGGCAAAATAAATAGTTAAAGGTATTTAAAGCAAATACCAGCTACCTAAGATAGACTTCTGAAACAGCACCATCTACCACACTCATTAAGTAGTGCCTAGACGTATGGAATATACCCAAATACTGTGTATACCCAAAGACATACACACCTACATTACCAATGTATAGTACATTATACTCCATCATCAGTCAATTCTTGAAACTGAGAAGGTATGAGTCCGACTTTAGTGCCTAGATCTTGCAAATACATTTTCTCATTCAGAAATTAAGCCTCTGATATTTTCTTGATGACAGAAGTGCAGCGATTTTACACTGACCCTTAAAAGAAAAAGCTGAAAGAAATGGAATTACAAGTCACTACTTCAAGCAAACGAAAAAGACAAGTTACTTTTATCCATGTCTACTAAATGATTGCAATAATAATAATAATAATAATCCTTGCATTTGATATAGCGCTTTTCATGTCGGGAGGACGTCCCAAAGCGCTTCACAGAACATACTGTAAAGTGAATTGACTGTATATTTGTGGGCGAACGCGGCAGCCAATTGCGCACAGCAATGTCCCACAAACAGTCGTAGATTGAAAATGACCAATTTATTATTGTTTTTGGTTTTTTGGAGGGATTATTATTAGGCTCTGTGTGGAGTAAGGAAACTTGCCCAAGGTTTCGCCCTCTGCCTGGAATTGAACTCAGGTCTCTCGCTTGCAAAGCGAGTGATCTAACCACTGAGCTACAGGACTCCACGTTAAAGCCTTTTTAAAGGGAGGCATTTTACCCTATCAAGTCCATCTTGGTTAGATTATTCTGTGAAGTAAACATCAACACGCACTAGGTATGATAAAACTACAGGGTTTCTTTACTTCAGAAGAATCGTCAAGTATGGTTGATCCAGTTGAGAGCCATAAAAGATCCATAAATATGTGCTCTAAAATTTTAAACACTGGAACATCTCCTTGTTCATCTGAAGTACTGCAACTGTCAAGAACGACCAAAATCAACAGAGATTCTGCTGCATTAAAGATAAACTAGTGTTTTGTCCAAGAATGCTAGTTCATTATTCATAACCTTTTGCAACGTCTGGTCACCAGTAATTGCTCTGTATTCTATGCAGGGTGTTTCATACTTAACTCCATGTGGAGGTGCCAAAAGAAATAATTTCCTATCCATGATGTGATGGTTGAGCAAGCCTCTCATGCCTTCGATTGGAAAGGTGCACTTAGCAGTGTACACTTTACAGAGCTTATTCCTGCAATTACAGCTATGCACAGCTCTATTTACAGGAACACACTAACTCCTCTGTTCATGAGTAAACTGAAAAAGCTGATGCCTGCATATTAGTCTTCAGGAAAGCCCATGGGTTTCATTACCCAATGGTACGTGATGACAATTCAACATATTTTTGCAGATGATCCTCTCGGGCACAATTCTAAATCCCAGATCCTGTTAAGGTTTTTTTTGTTTTCTTCACAGGGCACCAGGAGACACAGAAGCCTTGTTTACATTAACTTGTGTAGTCAAGGGCTGATGTGAATTTAACAGTTTCATTAAGAAGCAGCCAGTTCAAATTAAAAGCTACCAATCCCATCAGCAGAACAACAGACAAATCTCCTTTTCCAGTTCCACCAAACCCAGAGAGCTTGGAAAACTAGCACTTTCTCCACCGCTATGAGCAAGTGCTTTGCGTGATTGTATCCAATTCACAGCTAGACAGATAAAAACCAGAGTAGCGAAAGAAAAAAAGGTTGATCCCAATTATGGAAGCCTTATGTATCTTAAATGGCAACCCATGAAGGGATATTCATAGGTACCAGTTATTATTGTATTGCAATTTAGGGAGAGTGAAGGTGAAAAGCAATAAAGCCACAGTTAGCTCTAAAATATCGTATCTTGGCAGTGTGCGGAAGAAAAACAATACTTTTAAAACTATCCGCAGTACTTACTGCAAATATGTAAGTGACTTTTTACATTTGTCTCCAATTGTCTCCTGTTCTCTTACTCCTCTGCTGAAGATGTTTTACTTCTTCCTTTGATGGTGGGTAGAAATCCACAGATGACAATTTTGGTTTTGGTCAGCCAGGTGTCTGACACATGCAGCAACCCATCATATTGCTTAAGAGCATCCAAATACAATCCAAACCATACAGAGAGTCCCACATAAGTATGCCACATACACATTGGAACTTACCTGTGTCTGGGATGGAATACACACTTCTTCTCTCCCAGGAGGGACGACTTTACTTACCTAATAGGTACATTGGGATCTGGGAAGTATTAGGCACAGGTGGGTAAGGACCAAGGCTTGGGATGGACTGAGGTACTGCTGGAGTTTAACCAGGTGAAACCACGTAGCTTTCTATTGAGAGCAGACACTGGCAATCTCTCGTTGGTTGTCAATTCCCTGCAGGACCTCTATCATTCATTAATCACACGTGAGCCTTGGCATTTTCTGTTGGTGGTGAACCAGCGGTGTATGTGTTGGGGGAGGGGGTTTGTGGGGGGAACATAGCAACTGAGTCTGATCCTCACCCATTATCCACAAGCACACACCTTTTAGCCAATATCACTGGATAGCAATCGGGACTGGGAACGCTGACATACCCACAAAATATACAGTAAATTCACTTTATGTTGTATTCTGTGAAGTGCTTTGAGATGTCGTCTCGAAGACGTGTTAAGGCGTTGTATCAAATACAAGGATTATTATTATTTTTTCTTCCTTAACCCCAAGTCATTGAGGCCAATTATAGGATCCAAAAATGTTTTGCAAGTTGAGATCAGCTAACTCAGCACAGACTGCTCTCTGAAACCTTTTGATCTGTTAGCCCTTTGCTCTACTGCTGGAGGAAGCAATGATTTTACTGCTCTGATGTTCATCATTTTTTATGGGCACATCTTAAACGGTTCAAGATGTTTATTGTGATCCAACCCAACAGGAATGCAGAAAGAGTTTAATGAAAAGACAATTCAAGTGAATAGATAGCCCATTCTCATAGGAGAGAGTGGGTGGGGGGGAGAGAACCACTGATCACACAGATATAAACCTAATGATTTTTTCCTCTCCTCTCTCTGCCAAGTGGTCTTAGCAACAATCAGGGTGTGGATCAGACACCCACAAAATGCTATGTTACATCACGTGGGCTGCTAGGGAAGATTGCAGGGCACCGAAAAAANTGCTGAGAATCAATCCCCTTCACAGATCTCCTGAAAAGGGGGCACTGTTAGTTTGCCAAGTTGTTTTTCACGTCTAGTTTGCAACCCATGAAACGATGGTGTGTAAATTGCCTTAAAATGTATCACTGACTCGCGGTGAAAGTGATGCAGGTTTCTCCGCTTTCCCTGAGTGAAGTAGCTTTGCCAAGCGCTTACAGCAGTGTCCCCTTTAAATTGGCATCTGCCAGTGGGAGTTTCACTCCAACGGAATATTCACACCATTTAGACTCTGCGTTTTAATGAGAATTTATAGCTTCAGTGGAAATGAGGCTTTACAACCATTCAGTCCACATTCACGCTAAATAGATTTAGCCACGATGATTTGCCAAGCCAAGCATTCCCATTCTTTCCCAGAAATAACACTCCGCAAAGGATGCCAAGCCGCTTCTTTCTTTGATCACAAAAGAACGCTGAAGCCTTGAAATGGTTAAGAGGTGGAGATAATTGAAATTTATTGTTTCGTGGACGTAGGGAACACAACTGGACAGGGCAACCTCTACAAGTACTGTCCAAAAGATGGTCGGATCCCAGTTGGACCTGGGAATATTGGTGTGCGCGAGTGCCAATTCCTCAGACTCAAATCACATCTCTGCTTACCAGCCGGAGTTCAGCCTGCGAAGCTTGGCATCATCGTGCACTTATAGAAAATAATGTATTTCACAATGTTCTCTTCATTCTACATAACCACAGGTTCCACCAACGTTAATGTGGACCAGATGCTCGAACTTTTAAGTCGACAAAGTACCATGCATCAACACTGAGCTGATATCGGGAAATTATTGCTTTTGCACAGTCCTTGCCATGACAAGCTTTAACCAATTTAATGCCAAGTCCCCACGGGAAACATTCAAGCCACATTATTACGGTAATTGTTTTAGGTTTTTATTCAATTTTCAAAAGAAGAATGTTATTGAAATACGCATTAGGCAAAGCTAAGCATTTTCCAAGCAGCACTGGGCGGCATTAAATCCGCTTTTCTATGTTCCGTCATTGAAGACTGAGAGCCTTTAGCTGAAAGGGATTGGGGAGGCTGGGGGGGTGGGAGAGGGAATTTTCGTGAAATCACCTGAAGCACTCCGTAATCTCAACCCATCAATTTAGTTTCTGCTTAAAACTGACATCTAATGTATTGTAATTATGCATCTGACAAGTTGCAAAATCTGCAACAAGGACAGCATACCTCTATCGCAGCTTTCATAACTAACACTTTACAATTGTGGCTGTCCTTTATGATTTTTTTTTAGAGCCTGCAATATCTGTTCGTATATTTCGCCTATGCTCTCCTTCACTCTGGTGAAACATAGGGTACTTGCACAACGATTTGCTGTGGTCTACTTGCACTAAAGTAGAACAATGGAGCAGGACTGCCTTTTTGTTCCAATTTCAGTCGTGTTAATTTCTTTATTTCAACTACATTTTTTAGCAGGGAGAAGGGTTAAAGAGAATCACTTGGGAAGAACGAATGCAGGAGAATCTTGATATAATGCAGTTGGCTCGGTCCAATAGCTCTGCAACTGCATTATAACTGCTGGATCAATTCAAATTTTCAGAACTGAGCTTGATAGATTTGTTAGGCAACGGTATCAAGGGATACTGAGCAAAGGCAGGTAAATGGAGTTGAGATACACATCAGTCATGATCTAACTAGCCTGACTCCTGTTCCTGAGTTCTGTTACGCAATTATGTTTAAATCCAGCTCAATGCAAAGTCACTCCACCCACTATTGCTTCCCTGATGTTTCATAAGCCCTGCAATGTCGTATCTGTAATGAAAGTTTGAACATGGTAAAGCTCAGTCGGACACCGTGTCTATGGATTGCTCCGGTTCTGATATGATGAGATTTAAGAGCTGGATTTGCACTCATCAAGGATACAGCGTGCATTTTAAATTCTAATATTGAGAGATTGTAATATTGTGTCGATTGAGTAGTGTGTCAAAATGGAGGTAGATATAGCTGATGCTGAATAGACTCACCCAACTCACAGCAAGTGCTTTGACCAGGAGGTCGGCAATAAGCAGTTCTGCTGCCAGTCACAACATCAACCTTTCAAAAGACTTCTTCCAGTCGGAAGTCTGTTCTGTGTTTTTTTTTTCTAGCTCAATAAATGAAAGGTTAGATCTTGGAATTCCTCCTCAACCACTAACTAATTTGCAACCGTTTACATTTACGATCCAGCTGAAGGTATGAATCTACGAACCTAGAATTATCATTAATAAAGACTGCGCGCGTGTGTGTATGTACGAGAGAGTGCGCGCGCGTGTGCGAATGTCATCAAAGAACATTTAAGTCTTTGAGAGTACACCCTTTCAAATGCCTGCATTTCTAACAATCAGTCTTACACATTTCGTTCGACTAAAGTACAGTGCAATGAACACAACCATAAAATTAACCCATCGAAGAAGTGGATTGAATTCGGTCGGGCACAAGTTGCTGTTGCCTTTACGTTCGCTTACACTGCATCTTTATTTAGAGCACTTTTATGGTTGCTAGGCAATGACCTAGCAACCCTTCAGTAGCTTCTGAAGACGTGCTAATGATATAAATATATCACTTTTGGGGCTTCTGTTGCCTGACAACTAAGTAATCTTGTGTGACAGTAAATCTGTAAGAACCGATCAAACTGTAACAAAATAGCCGAGGGACGGGCCCACTGTTACAGGTATGGAATTTGAGATTGCTTTCCATCATCATTGCATTTTATTGGCCCAATTAGAAACACTGCGTTTAATATACGTCCACGGGAATAAAAGGGCTGCTTTCAAAAGAAACCTTCGTTCAATTACAAGTATAAAATGGTCCTGCAAATGCAAATTCTAGCGCCCAATGTCTTGCTTCTCTCTTTCTCTCTCTCTCTCTCTCTCTCTCTCTCAGCGAGGAAGAAAACTATAAGATGCACAAACCTCTTCTCTGCCGCTTCCAGTATCCTGCAATTGCTGAGGCAGCTTAATCAGGGTAATTAAAAGCTTCAGAAATTAGCCAAACTATACTGTCGAGAAGCCACCAGAGGGCACTGTCAATAACCAGGGCAAAGGGTTAAAGAAACACAATTTTGTCACTGTCACTTTGCATTTATTCAGCAGCTGTGCACTCTCCTCCACAATTCAACACCTCTCCGTTCTCGGTATTTGCACAATAAGGAAAAGCGTTCTTCCACCCGCCGTTATTCAGTAAAATTGGTACGTCAGAAATATATGTGTTTTTTTTTAAAAAAATCATGCTGGGTTTGCTTTTTAACCAGACTGGATTCAGTCAAACCAGAAGTTACAAACACTCAAAAAAAAATCCTTCCCCTTGATACCATGGCTCTCCACTTCCTTCTCTCAGTGTTGTTTTAGAAGAGCATTAAATGCTGAATCATGCAATCCATTCCCTCAAGTCAGGGACAATTGGTTTAGCAGTAAATGATTCTGAGGTCCTACATTCCGAGTACTTACGTAGAATTACATCTTGATTAGGGATACGCTTCAGATAAAATGGACTATCAGACCACCTGCTGCACAACTGATGTCCATCAGTGTTATAAAACTAGAGGCCGATAGTTCATTTCCCCACTAGGTCACTTCCAATTCCCTCCTTTGAAGACATGCTGAACAGATGGCTACTGATCAGAGATTAGCTCCAGGTCCAAGGTTACTTGGCAACAAATTAAACCACAGTGAAGCCGGTCTATAAAGGCCGCCGTTGGGAAGGCACTTGATTCACTGTTGTACACAACAACTTTGATGCTCGTGCTGAATTGGAATCAAACTTCTGTGCATCTAATCTATAATTCAGATGCAAGAAGCTCTATCGAGAGTGTTGTGCTTTAAAGGGCTGGTTCATGAGTCTGTTAACCATATTGGTGGTTTCAGTTTATTTATTTCCCCCGTGTCACAGTTGCAAATGCAGCAGAATGGGCATTAGATGGGAGTTTCAATCAAATTCACAATGACCATACGTTGATCATTCTTGCGTAGTTGTCAATCATCACCTATGTATACACAGCTAAAGGAACATGTTATTTTCCCAGGAAAGGCATTCTGACCATCGAGTTCTTCTTATAACATAACTTCAGATTATTACACGGAGTATACCTGTGTTTAAACCGCTTTGAATGCATAAAACGATTATGATATTACGAAACATTCTAAAGAAACATGTTCTAGTAGCTTCTGTGCTCCGAGACTCTATCCTGCGTGAATGATACTATATAAATGCAAGTTCTACAGACAAAGGGTAAACAGTTCCGGATAAACAGATAGACAGAGATATTAATATCCAGTGCAGATGGATTTTTTGGGAAAAAAAAGAAATGTGCTTTGTAAATCACTCATTATGAAGCTAGTTAACGTGCATCTTAATGAACATTGACCTGAAAATGTTTTGAAATGAAATACACTCGACTCGATTTGTGGCCACACAAATCTTTTTGTAAAGGGGACCTCCGCAAGCAAAGAGTAGCTGAGGACAGCAGCCCGGTTGTGCACGCAGCGATATACAAATGAACAACCCAACCGATCTTTAGGATAATGGGAGGAAAAGATCATTTTAAAAAATCATGGCTCTGGCAAAAAAGCCATTTTTTAGAGGATAGCCTGTGGAAAATGCCCATTTCCATTTGTGAACCCTTAACTATTAAGGAAACACTAGAATACACGAGGTAGGAATCAGCAACTCAGGAAACCTTCCTCTTTAAATGATGGCTCCCCCAAACGGGTTGTGTATTAACAGTCTTGTACCGAACAAGTTTTATTTTTATTCCAGTTACGACTAATAATAACCAACTCCTCAAAGCTTACATTGAGCACAATATTGAAAGATAGGAGGCTTAAAGGTCAGGACTGAAAGGCCAACGAGACTGCAAGTCTGACTCCAGCATCTAATATGACATAAAGCGACTAGTCCATTTTCAGTAGAGTATGCAGCGAGATTGATAGCAAAGCAGGAATAATTTCTGCTCATGTCGCTTATAATTTCCCCAGTTACTCTGCTGTGCCACATTCTCTATGTCACTGTAGACAGCTGTCTGTCCTGTCTCTTCTGTGGTTACACGTTCCATCAGCTATACACGCTGTATTCTACAGGCCGGAGACAAAGTTGGTTGCACGACACAGTTGTCCGACAATCTTAGCATTCTTGAAACCATCTTCAATATTCTTTGAACAATATGTGAGGCCCAGATCAAGAAATAAATCAAAGAAAGAAATGGCAGAGAGAATGCAGCGCTGAGAAATATCATAGGTTAATAACCGACTGTAGGAATGCCAATAGAAAGCAGGGCACAGGTGGGTCGGAAGTTAGCAGGAGCAGCTAAACTCTGGATTCAATGCTGCTCTCTTGCAGTTTGGTTGAACTACATCGGTGCTATGTATACTGCAACCTACAATGCAGCAGTTGAAAATATTGTAGCTTTGGTTGCAACAGGAAATGTGTCGTGCGGAACCAGACCAGGACCTGTGCACTATCATGGAGTTCTTGCCTTGGGCAGTGCAACACAAATAATAATAATAATCCTTGCATTTGGGATAGTGCCGTTCATATTGGGAGGACATCTCAAAACCCTTCACAAGATTTACTGTGAAGTGGAAGTGGAGTGACTGTGTATTTGTAGGTGAACCCGCCAGTCCATTTGCACACAGCAATGCTCCACAAACAGCCATGAACCAAATGACTAATTTGATTTGGGGGATTGTTGGCCAGGACACCAGGAGAAACTCCCTTCTCTTTTCGAGTAGCACCATGCGATCTTCAACGTCCACCTGAACAGGCAGATGGACCTCGGATTACGTTCTCATCCGAAGGGCAGCTGCTCTGACAATACAATTGAACCCCAGCTCTGTATTGGAGTGTGTGCCTAGCCTATGCGAGTTCAAGTCTTGAAGTCCATTTAAAATGGATGAATCCTTGTAAATTCAGATTATGACTGTCAAGTTTTTAGGCTCCTTGGATTCACACCTGTTTATGTGTGAATCCTCAAGTCACATAACAATGAAAATATCCACTGTTCCAATGAATAAATAACCTCTGAGCCGCATAGGAATACAGTAGGATTTTTTTTTACATTGAACCTAAAAACTTCTTCAAGGTCAAAATCTACCTTCATTCCTTCCATTGTTATTACGAACAGCTTTACTGGACATCTTAAAGGGTATTTTAATTTTCTATAATATCGTGAGTGCTTCCTGGAGAGGATAAACTGCTGAAAATATACATTACAAAGCAATTCCATCAATAGCTTAAAAAATGTATTAAGTTTTATCATAAGTAACTTAAACTCAAAATGCTTTTTTAAATTACAGTGCATATCCCAATCATATTGGATATCTGCGGAAGTATCATAGACCAGATTATTCTGACTGGACAAAATTAGATTTTTTTTCAGTCTTGAGCTAAACCTATACGAGTTCAGATCTGTGCTTTTATAAAATCTGTACACTAAAAGTTAAATAACTGTATTTGATATTACGAATTCAACAAAGTGAGGCAAAATAATGATCAGTGCATCAATTGGGACAAGACCAGGCCTGCATTACTGCAAAAATACAAAGACCAGCATGGTACAGGTTTGTATTCTCAACTAAACTTTGATCTTTGATACTCACTGCTATAGCAACAGGGGTGATACAATTTGCACTACCGCCTCTGGGCTAGGCAAGAGCAAATCACACAGGGTTCTTGCAGTCAACTGATACCCAGCGACTACCTGCGTGTGTGCATATGTGAGACAGTATCAGGCTTGGCTGTGATAGACTCCACAACTCAGCAGTCTATTGGCACTCGCACACATAAATTGACCATTCGGACAAGATGGCATCTCTGAAGCAGACCCATGCAAGAGTCAGTGCCTCGGGGAGAAAAGAAGAACACTAGCCAGATAAAATGGATTTTTAAAAGAAAAACGCCAAGATATTTAATACAATAAATTCAAAACTATGGTATGTTTGGTGAAATATCTTTATTTTTCCATTCAGTTTCCATATGGAAAGCTGGATAGTACAACCTGCTACATCTAACGCAGTAACAAATCTTATGTCGGAACCACAGAGGAACACTTCAAAAGAAGCTCTTTCTCCCCAAATCATAATGAGGTCAGGAGCCATCTCTTTACACAGAGGGTTGTGAAGAGTGAAATGCTCTGCCCCAGAAAGCTGGAGAGGCGGAATCAATAGGGACGTTTAAAAGAGTGACAGACATATTTTTGTAATACAGGTAGAAAGGGGTTTGAAGGGGGGCGCGGAGGGACTGAAACAATATTTAAATTTGTTTCTCTGCCAGCAAACTCGAGTCACTGCACTCTTTATAGTGTTAACAAGCTTTATTATGATAACTGATAACTTCCAAACCAGATAGTAACCAGAATATCCTGGATCCCAAAAAATCATGTTAGCGCAGTCTGCTCTGGATTTGACTCCAGTTTATCAGCATGGCAAAGTTACTAGTCCTCTCGTCTCTCAGTCAGAAGCTGTTGGCTCAAGTCCCGCAGTCTAGGCTGACACTCCAATACAGGGGTGGGCAGCACTGTATTGTCGGAGGTGCTGACCTTCAGATGGGATATTAAATCAAGATCCTGTCCGACTTTTCAGGGGAAAACCCATGGCCCTATTCAAGAAGGGAAGGAAGCTTCTCTCTGGCTGACAATCCCTCAACTAAAATTGGTTATTCACTTCCTGACTGTTTATAAGGCATTGCTGTGCACAAATTGGCTGCCTTATTCACCTACAAATTGCACTGCACAGTAACTCCTGTGGAGCGCTTTGAGAGGTCTTGTGGTGCTGTATCAAATGCAAGGATTATCATAATAGTAATAGTTTACTATTGTATGCAGTATTCAATATAGCAATGAAATGCTGGAAACATACCCAAACTCACAATATGCAAATTGTATTCATGTTTTCTTTGCAATAGGATAATTTATATTTTTCTTGTAATTGCACAGGTTTCTCATTGAAAACTTGAAAGAAAAGCACACAATTTGGGGTTTTCTGTCCATTCAGGCAAGTAGAATGAACAAAGATTATGAACGAAGCATTTCTTTTGCCAGGAGGCTTTGTAGTCCTTCACATTCTGACCATTGTAAATGTGAATTTTGTTTCTGCTCCTGTTAATAGTGGCAGCAGACAGGGGAGGTGCAGAAAAGTGGTTGGATCTGTCTTTCACAATCAGTATAACTTGAATGATTCTTTTCCTACAGGACAAATGGAACATCTTGTCACACAATAGTCAGAAGCATCGAAATCTCCGATGACTTATCAAACTCTGATGCAGCTGTCAATGGTTCCTCCATCCAAACAATGAGCAATAACACGTCAAATTAATTTCTTTAACTACGATGAAAGAAAACCCCCTCTAGTCTTGTCCAGCAACATAGTCATCATTGTAACAGCATGTCGCAAACAACTACCGAACCTAATATGGGAAGATTTGAATTTGCGTTCTCCTCTTTCAGTACTTGGACACACTATTACAATTCATAAGGGTTCGAGACGAAGAAAACTAGCTCAGACTTTCCAATATGCTCAAGAAGTATTTTCATCCGAACAAAATCAATCAGATCAAAGTGGAAAATTAAGAGGAAAATGAGTGATGGCTTCGAGATCAGCTAATTAACTAATGAAATGCAGATTTTGAACCAGGGCCATTTGTCTTCAATTGAATTACTCCAGACGTAACCCCTGAGCTATGAAATAAGAACACAGCAGTCGTTCAAAGCAAATAAATTCAAACTGTGTATGGGAAATAAAAGAGAAGACAAATGTACCTCCACTGAAGGAACAGAACTTGCCAAGAAGCTGAAAGAAATCGAATAGTGCCAGTTGACTCACCACTCCTATATCTGAGCCATGTGAGGCAACAACAAAAAACAGGGCACAAGGATGTTTGGCTGTGCTGTCACATCAATTGAATTCAGATCCCAGAAGCCAAACACATACAATGAAATATCAGGTCAAATGATATTGAGATCCTGTGATTTATACTGTCAAAATTTACAGAAAATCTTCAATGAGCAATGACGCATTTTACTAGATGAGATTTCTCCTATTCTAACATGTTTTTTTTAATCACCCCCCTCTATATAAGTGCTATTCCTTGTTTGCTTCCCAATTATTAAGGTCTGTAGTGGGTTAGCACTGCTCTATAGCTCGTCTTGAATAAGTGAATGAATAAGCGATTTAAATAGCTTTCTGTAGTCTGTCAAAACTTCACCAGTGTTCATTGACTCCTTCAAAATGAGTAGGCGATACACAAATTTCCTCTCTTGTATCTCCAAGTACCCTTGGGTGTAGTTAATCTGTCCTGAAAGTGTAATTTAATTGAAAAGCCTCAAGTCTCTCTAGAACCTTTGCTTCGCTAAGGTCAAAGTCTTGGAATACACATGAATTGGATGTTTAACAGCATATTGTCAGTCTCCTGGCTGGTTGGAAGAAAAACTCCCAAGAAAAATTAATCAGACTACAGATACTTTTCTTTCTGTTGGCACATCTGGCAAGACATACGTAAGCTATAAATGAATTCTACTAGCAATGTAGTCAACCACTTTCCTTGAGATCCAAATTCTCAAGTGGAGCATCTAAGACCAAAAGCAGATTTCAGATGCGGGGGGAGTGGGACAATCCTAGCAGTCTGCTTGGTAAAATTCCTTGGTAAAATGCAAGCCCAGCAACTTGTGACTAGAGTTTCTCCCGATGGTATCTTGTCAACTGAATACATTTGACACTGGGCCAGATGATTCCTTGGATCATATCAGGAATGGGTGCGATTGAGAATTCCCAACCTGCATTCTAGAATATTTAAAAAAGGGCTTCAAATAGATGAGATAATTGAGAAATGTCGACCACGAATGCAAATGTCCAACCTCTTCGCACGACAACGACAGCAACTTGTATTTATATAGTGCCCCTCACGCAAGATAGCGTCCCAGACAGCATTTGGTAACCAATTATTGGCCAATGCATTGAACACACCAGGTTTTAACACGAACAGTATGTTTATTCGTTGTAGATAGGCTGACTTGTCTTTAATCATTTTCCTAGCAGCAATTGAATTTATACACATTACTTGCAAACCCGTATTGTGCTCTTCGAATCTGTTTTGGTCAGTGTTAATTGAGGTACTTGGGCTTCAATAAAAGATTGGACGACTGGCAATTATCTATTGTGACAAAGTACAGCAACACATTGATGTGTGTGAGACTTTCTGATAAAAATGGCACACCATCTAAATTAAGTAATATGGATTATTAAACTGTCATAGTAAAAGGTTTACAAGCAAATCTGTCTTGGGATGATTCAACATTTAACTCCATCAACATATCTTACCCACCTAAATGCATTTAAGGCAGACATTTGCAAGGAGATTCTTTTTAAACGCATTTAAATTTTCCTCTCTCAATCCTGTCAACGTGTAGGGTCCCCCAATGCAAATTGAGACATTGTGACTTTCTATCCTAAATCACACTGTCAGCAAGCAAAGTAACTGTTCTTCACTGGTACAGATAATACAAGAGAAGGATGTCTTGGGCAACAATCCCCCAGATAAAATTGGTTATTCACTACATGGCTGTTTGTCTGCCGTGTTCAACGACCAAATATCCAGTCCGTGAAGTGCCTTATAATAATAAAAAAAATCCTTCTATTTGATACTGAGACTTTCACGTCAAAGTGTTTCACAGTATTTACAGAATATTTCTAATGCAGTAGGTGCAGCTTGACCACATCACTGTTCGGCTTCAGCATGGCTTCTGGGGGATGAAAACTCAACTGATTTGGCAGTGTAGCCCAGCCTCCAGTTTGCTTTCTTTATTACTGCCTCACATGGTCTGGACGCTGGTGAGCGACAGGTCAACTAACACTCTGAGATTACTTTCAATATCCCTTTTGGCAGGTTCTAAGCCATCCATTGAGTACATAAGCTGGCAACCACAGGGATAAACAAAAAGTGTTGTTCAAATACGATGCTTGAAGCACAATTAAGGAAAAAACACAACACATAAACACGCACAAATTCCTCAGATGCCATTCACCAATGTAAAGGTTTAGGGCAGTTAAAAGTCCCCTTTTCTTCTGCCAAATAACAGGCCTACAGAGACACCTAAAACAGTGCTTTACATTTCTATGGTAGTACATCCTTCCTTTTACTATTGGAGCCTGAAATCAAATCCATTCCCAGAAAGGGAGATAGCCATCTTATAGTTTGCTTCTTTCAGCTCTAAAATTGGGACGGTCTCAATCTATTTCTCGTGAGATATTAGTCAACAGCACAAAACTGCCTCCACAGTTCAGGACTGGCACTAACGGAAAAATGCAAAGCTATTTTTCGGGGTTGCTCAGTCTCCAATTTTTCCTTTGAAAGCTAGGTTTCATTTCGGCAAAGAAACATGTTCATGTCTCCAATCTTCCAATCAAACCAATCTCATTTGAAAAACAGCTGTTGATAAATTTGAAAACGTGCTTTAAAAGGGACCAATACATTTCACTGAAAGTCGTAAGAACCAGGCTGTGCATCGTTCTGCAGGGAAACATCAGGAGGAATGTCTGCCCATCATTATCAACTACATGTCCAAACTCAGACAGAAATTCTTGACGAGGTCTAAAAAGATTTGAATATTAAAATAATTGGTCTGTGATTTATAGTTGTAACTGGCTTAAGCCGATTTAATGCTGATCTTCTTTACTCGAAAAAAAATAACCTATAACTTATTATATGTATTTAGGTAAATAAAATCCAAACCTTCTGAATTTAAAAGGATTATGGAATTTGTATTGTGAAGCAGAGTGCACATACTGTATTACTCTTTCTATGTTCATTGATGGGATACATTTATACATTTGATAAATGGCACTACAAGCACAGTTGAAAGAATGAAAGAGCTTGGAGTAAGTGAATATGTTTATTTCTATAACTGCTGAAGTGAAAACAAATTCCCAAGCTGCTTAATAGAGGCAGCAAAGAATTCAAAAACACAAGTTAGCCACATTCAACTGAATAGGTTTATCAAAATGAAGCTTATTTTTCCTTATTTGTACGAGTGAAGCCATATGGAGTTCCATAATTACTGCCCTTCCCCGAACGCCACAGCAATCTTCTGTGGAGGCAAAAAACAAAAACTAAAAAGCTGCTAACAAGATTTAAAGAAATAACTTTTCCGGCAACTCTGTCATCGACTTTTGTCCATGACCCCATCACTCCCACCCTCTGACTCCCCATCCCTCAGAGGATCGAGTTCAAGATCCTCATCCTCACCTTTAAGGCCATCCATGGCCTTGCCCCCTCCTACTTCTCTGACCTGCTGACTCCCTACCAACCTGCCCGCTCCCTCCGTTCAGGGGGCTCCGGTCTGCTTCATGTCTCCCGCCCTACCATCGGTGGCTGGGCTTTCAGCCTCTCTGCCCCCACACTCTGGAACTCCATCCCACAGTCCCTTCGCCTCACTTCCTCCCTCGCCTCCTTCAAGGCTGGTCTCAAAACCCTTCTCTTCGATCGTGCCTTTGGTCGCCTTCCCACCTCTCTGCCTTCCTTCACCCTTACACCACCCCTCCCCCATGCTCGGGTCCTGACCCCTGACTATCCAGCGCTTTGGGACGTCCTCCCGACGTGAAAGGTGCTCTATAAATGTAATTTTGTTGTTGTTATTCACAGTAAGACCACAAGCAGCAAGGAGTTCACTGCAGAATTAGGACAAGAAATATTCCATTTTAAATCACTTGATTACTCAAAAGAATGGATGAATCAATGGATGAATTGCACTCAAAGGGAAAAGTCAAACAAAATTATGTTCTATTTATTCATAATGGTTATAAATTACTTTTGGCTTCTGTACGAATGACACCGGTACTGACCTGTGACAGATGCGGTAGCCGGGCTTCAAATCAAGCTGCATTTTTTGCAAGGTGCTGATCAGGTCTCCAAGATTTCATTCAGCAAACAATTAAAACAGTAACAGCTGTTTTCCTGAACTGGAATTTTATGCCCACATTCAATTTGCATACATAAATCTTACATTACTGACTGAATTAATACACATTTTCCTCTTGATTACTGGCTATAGTTTATTTGATGCTGAACACACTGATAGCATTCACTTAAATACAGTAAGGCCCTTGGAATGTGCTGAATCCTGTGTTTTCTGCTGTAAGACTTTGGATTCTTTGTTACAAAGCTTCAAACACCTGTATGATCAGGGCCGGAGGGAGAGTCATTATAGCAAAACCACAGTTAGAGAAGAGAGATCAGGGGCTGGAGGAACTTTGATCAGGCGGACCAAAATAAATCAGGGCCATTAACAGAACATTGGAAGGACACCATTGGATTGATGCTTGCAACAGCTGAGATTGGAAACTCAGCATGTGGAGGATTCAAGGTATAACCTGGATGCTAACCCTCTGTGGTGCTTGATGTTTGGACTACAACATGCTGGGATGCCCTTCAACTGCACCATTTGAAAATAAGAATTGATAGTGTAGTCATACCACATTTATTTAAAAAATGCAGGCTCACTATACCTTGACAGATGTCAGAGCTAACATAATGCATGCACAGATACCATTTCTCAACGCTCCACACCGGCTTTAGAGATCTGTCAGGTATAGTGTGAGTGTCTTTAAAATGGTCCGACATGAAAGATTGCTTAGATGTTGTCAGCAAATCCCTCCTGAGGCGCCTCAAAGAAGGATTCGCTAATAATCTTCAAATATCTAAAAATCGTCATCAAGAAGCAGGAAACGAGCGAAATTCGTGAAAAAAACAATATCTAGCATGTTACTATTTGCACAATACAAGAGCATAAACCTATTCAAATAGGATTGTGATAATTAGTTGACTGGTTTAATTTCCCAGATATTGTTCTGCAACCCAACCTAAGGTTTTGCACTAGAGCTTTGCTGGTACTAGCATAGTAACATAGAAAAGCTCGGAAACAGAAATAAAATGTGGTGCTTAGCTATATCCTAGCTATACAGAGGTGATGTCTGCAAAAAAACAAAGCAGTGTGCATCTATCTGAAGATCAAATCATCCAATTATTTCCAGGAGTCTTGGAAGGATAGTTCAAGCAATGTCAAAAATGCCATATCGTTGCTTTAAACAGTGGAGATATTACAATACAATATTATATTTGTAAAGCGGCTTTCACATCGGGAAGACGGTCAAAGACACGGTCGAAGAGGAGGGCCTTGATGCGTGCCTTGAAGGAGGCAAGGGAGGGAGCAAAGGGAAGGTGGGATGGAGTTACAGAGGGTGGGGGCAGAGAGTCTGAATTGGGGGTGGGGGGGAGGAACATGGAGCAGGCCGGAGCCTGCTGAATGGAGGGAGTGGACAGATTGTCACAAATATACGGCCAGATTATTTATAGTGTTATACTATCAGGCACAAAAGACAATATCGCACACAAGAAAGGATTTGTCCCTTTTATGATGACTCGTGGAGTCCTGTAGCTCAGTGGTTAGAGCAATCGCCCTGCAAGTGAGAGACCTGGGTTCTATTCCCGGCAGGACAAAATATTGGGCAAGTTTCCTTACTCTACATGTCTCTGTTTACACAGCAGTAAGTAGGAACCCAGTTGTTAGTCGATTGGCAGGTCCCTCAAAAAAAACAATAATAATTTGGTCACTTCAATCCACGACTGTTTGTGAGACGCTGCTGTGTCACAATTGGCTGCTGCATTTTGCCCACAAATATACAGTCAATTCACTTTACAGTATATTCTGTGAAGCGCTTTGAGATGTCTCGAAGATATGAAAAGCACTATATCACATGCAAGGATTATTATTGTTATTCACTCTGTGGCTGTTTATAGGACTTAACTGTGTGCAAATTGCATCCTCATGTTGACAAACTCACAGTCACTACACATTACAGTTGTCAAAAAAGTAAATCCTGTGAAGATGTTGAGATGTAAGCTACTGTATCGAATGCAGGGATTATTATTTATACTATGTTGTTCCTTTCATGTGAGGTTTTATGAAGTTCTACATGGATTAGCAAAATTATAATTTGCACATTAGAGAGCAGACATTCAGACATCTGACAAATATCAGCAGTCTAATGGTTAAACCCGTGGACAAATGAAAACATTGAAGCACAAGGCAAGATAACATACATCAAACATTTGATTCTTGTTTTCATATTGCACAAAGACTACAGGATGTTTTTTTGATTGAAAACACTGGGTTCAAATCTCTTCGGGGCAAATAGCAGCAATTTACTGCTGCCAGCAATGATGGAAAATGCAATGATAAGATACTTTGTCAATAAACACACAAACATCTCATCAAAACTTTGACAGAAAGGGAAGGGCAAATCAGGAATTATTAGGCTGCTGCTTGATGGAACCTGCCATAGTCGTTCAAATAATACAAATGATAATTAATAATCTTCGCATTTGGTATAGCGGTTTTCACTTTGGGAGGTGTCTCAAAGTGCTTCACATTTTATTGTAAAGTGTAGCGACTGTATTTTGTAAGTGAATGCTGTAGCAAATGTGCGCACAGCAAAGTCCCAACTGCTATCAATTTTATCTGGGAATTGTTATTTGGTTATATAGGTGGTGTCTGATCCATGTGGACACCCATCACCATGCTTAAGAACACCCAAACCAGACAAAGTTCCATGTTTGCCACCTACACATGGAAATTCAAGAATTGAAATGCAGACTCTCTCCCTGGAGGGACACATCCTGTTTACCTAATTCTGAAAAATATGAGACACAAGTTGGCAAAAAAACAAAGCTTGGAGATCTGAGAGTGTACATTGGGGATACAGCTGAAGTTTAACCACCTAAAATACAGAGTTTGCTATTGAAATGGTTAGTGAAGGTGTGCATTTTATTTGAACATCAAATCATCCAATTATTTCCGAGAGTCTTATGAGCCTGAATTTCAATTCACAATGTCAAAAGTGCCTTATCGTTCCATTAAGTATTGGAGCAATTATTAACACAGTACCCTGACCATCGTATACATAGGGCTACATTATTTATAGTGTCATACCATCCAGTTCAAAACAATATCACACACTAAATTAAATTCAATCATTTTATTATTATGACATTTGATGACCATTATGTACCACAGACGAAACCGGGTTGGCTTAAGGAACAGTACTAAGCTTGGGTTTACATTGAATTGACCAGTTATTTCAGTTGACAGCTTTGGAATCTTCCATAGACCATGTTGGTCCACGGAAGATTATAAAAGTTCTTTATAGAACTGCTGAATCTCTTGAGAGAAAGTTCTACATTCTGTGTTCCCAAAAAATGTAATTGAATAAAACTCCAACCATCCTTCAATCCTCCATTACTGACTGTGCAATCGATGCGGATCCTTTATGGTCACACACATAAATCTCTAAATAGTCATTTTGGAAGCCACTAGGGTAACTCACTGTATAACTGCATGTCAAATTAACATTTTTTAAAAAAAAATTGAAGTGCAAGTGAATTTGTCACAGGTCTGCTACTATAATAAACAGCAGACCCCCTTGATAAAGCGGGTTCACTTACAAGTCAGGTACCCCGTGGGCCATGGTAGGAGGTTCATGCATGTGGATGAGCCGACGACTTTATCTATTGCTGCGTCCCATAGGAAATTATGTCTGTGACAACCTGATGGCCTGGAAGTAAGCCATTTTTGAGTGCGGCATTCTGCATCACGTGCATTGACCAGGCGGAAGCATTGAGCAGGAGCCATTCATTCTCTACTGCACCTTTACAAGACAGCTTAGAACTTTGCAGACTTCAAGTACCTTATAATGGGGTTTACGTTTTTCACAAACGCCCACAAAAATGATGGACTGCAATGGAACTAAACACCCAGAAGCTGAATTAAACCTCGGCTAATTGTGAAGTGGATGAACAATAGGTGATATCCATAGGGCAGGATGGATGGACTGGAATAATGGATGTGGGATATAATGGTGACAGCTCTCAAGGGCTTTATCATATATTCTGTGCCCTTCGAAATCTGTTAGTGCCCCTAAGACATACTGATGTGACGTTAACGTTTATTGTCAGGACTTAAATGGGATAGTATTTTGGACTCCCTGCCTCTAAAGTCCAAGAGAAGATTACTTTATCTCCGTAATGGACAGCTCAGAGGTGAACAGCTATGAAAGAAAATCCATCGGAAGGAGGGAGTAGAGATAGTAAGAGGAGAAAGGAAAATTGCAACCCTTTCTCTAAACTTAACTGAATCAAGCCAGAGAAAATCTATACAGCTCTTAATGGAAGAGAAATGGAATAAGCAGTAAACGCACAAAAGGTCTGAGTGTTGCATCAGAAGGCACAGTGAGGTGGACATTTTTAATACTGCTTATTAGGCTCCTTGCAGATCGAGTCTTCTTTGGATGTACTTTTCTATTGCAAGTAACTATGGAGACAGACATGTCTGGCATACAGCAAAAACCCTAAGTCTACATTCAAAGAGACAATAACTTGTTCTTTTACCAGATTCTCTTCCCAACAGAACAAAGCTACTTTTAACATGCTTTCTTCAGGTTTAAGGCGACTGTGCATTGATTCATACCATAGAACAATACCTTAATCTAAGTTTAGTACACATGTCAGTTGGCTGAACTGCAGATAGCAACTGAGCTCTTTGCATCGGTACATTTTAAATGGTCAGCGCTGGTGAAAGCTTGGCATTAATTTTGACAACCAGTATTATACTGAAGGCCTACCCCTACAACCCTATCAAGAGCCAGGATGCATTGGAAATATACTTAAACACTTTAAATGTTCTGTCGTATTGAACCTGAGAATTTTCTTGGGCCAGATACGAGTAATGCAACAATATAATTTTACCAATTATTGTATCTTTGTTGTTTCATTGTCGTACTTAGGTTTTCTTTGTGGATATAGGTAAATACCCCAAAATACATCTGTTAGAATCTTTTGTACTCTTTCGCCGCCTCGCCTAGTCACTTTTCCTTTTTTTGTGGGCTTTTCTACCAAAATATATTTCCCCCTTTCTTTTTCTCACTCACTTTGTCCTTAAAATTCTCAGAGACCATAAGCTCGATGCCCAATAAACGACCCTTGTTCTATTTTCAGTTCAACTTGCTAAATTTACTTCAATAAATGGAGTTACTGGTTCCTGCTTACAAACCAAGGAGGTGGAGATCTCAAACTTCACTGAGAAGCAAAGCCAGTCTTATTGCAGGCATATTAATTGTATACGCCATATTTATTGCCGTTCTGTGAGATTCCAAACGCCAGACCTAAAACATCACCACTTCCTGAAAGAATGTCATACTCAACTCATGACCTTTGGTGGTTCCATTATAAGCCAGTCCTTAGCGCGTCCTTAAGCTATCCTATTTTCTTTAGGAGTAATTTGCCATTTTTGCAATCAAAATAGGTAGAGGAAAACTACCACTGGTGTCCATATAATGTGCAACAGAACAGAAAGGCAGATCATGTCGTGACAGAACATGGAGAAGATCCAATCTGATCGATTTTCACTAGCAGATTGTCCAGTTTCAGCTCATTTAGCCTCTTATCTAACTGAATCAGCTGTTTTCCAGGGTTGACATAAATCCACCTAGATATTTACTATTCAGGCACGAGCACAGCTCAGCCGAGCATAATATATTGCCTGGCCACTGAGGATCCTGTCTGTAGTTTAAGTGCGTTAACAGTGCTATCAGTTGAATGTAAACTGGTTTGAGTGAATTGTGGCAAAGACAAGTTAATTATAAAGGCATTGGGTGATCTTGTAATCTGTCGATGGGTAATGTTCTGCATGTCCAGATCATCTGTAAGCGTGGCTGAGGATCGAATGATCTGTAATTATTCCTTCTCCAAGACACGAAGGAAATGGACTGGCTAAAAGCAGACTAGGGAGTAGAAAAAGGAACAAACATGACAGAGGGTCCTGAGCAAATCACGGGGATTGAGGAAAAATATAATAAAAGTTTTTGTGCAAGTAAAATGATATGTTTTTAAAGAAATGTTTTGGGGAAGTGGAGGTTCAGTTCTTAAACGCATTTGTACTGTGACCTGTGGCATCAACAGTAATAACAAAGCTCTGCTCCAAAAAAAATCAAACTGAAAGACTAAGCTTCTCCGTTCATTCCAGCAAACACTGAATTTAACATCAACCAACTGACCAATTCAAGGCTTGCAGTAAAGGGCTGGGGATCTGGGGGTATGAAGGAGGAACAGCTGTTTATTCATCTCTAGAACACGAGTGTGAATTGCAGCCCTGACTGGAAGATCCCTCTCTTCAATGCGTGTAACATAGGAACACACAGGACAAAGCACAGTAGTAGGCCTTTCAACCCCGTGAGCCTGTTTCTGCCATTCTATTAGATCATGGCTGATCTGTACCTCAACTCCAATTACCCGTCTTTGCACCATATCCCTCGATACCTTTACCCAACAAACATCCATCAACCTCAGTCTTATAAATGTGAATGGATCCAGTAAAGATCTTGTCTTTGGGGCGTCTTCTGCCATTACCAAGCATGTTCATATTGCTCATATATCAGGACTCTACTTCACACTGGTTACAAATGAACAGGACTGACAAATTTATTACTCTGATGGAATAAAAAGGATATCGCTCTTAAGTGTATACGAGATAGATATTGAAGAAAATCTAACTTCGGGTATTCAAGGACATAACCAGTGTAAGTGACAAAAATACTCTGTTGACCAGCAATGGCATTCCCCCAGTTTGATGAGCACGACAGACGTACACCTGCAGTATATACAAAGAAATAGCATACCCGTAAGCCTTTACTGTGTTAAGCACTCAGTGCCTGAAGAAACTATAAAGCAATTTTCAATTATTCAATATTGCATAAAAATGCAATCCGTTTAAAAAATATGAACAGATTACCAATTTCCTTAACTCGGGTCCAATCCATATTTATGAAGTAATTAGATTTACAAGAACAGCACAAAAATACAGAGTAGCTTATTTCTCAGTCTCTAGTGCCAAGTAATTATTGCTTCTCATTTTTTTTTCTCCCTCCCCTCCCCACTCTTTTTAATCCGATGTGTAACAGTTTAGCTCGAGGCCGTATTTCGTAAAACAAAACTCGAGCGTGAGTGGGGAAACAGTGATACGGAGTGTTGTAATCAAAAAGAAATAAAGTTCCTTTTAGATTTGCATTGTTGCTTTTTGTCATTTCATCTTTTTCTATTAAAACAGACGTTCCTGTTAAAGTGAACCCTGAGGGAATAGCCACCAAAAGCGATGAGGTGGCATTCTCTGAATATGAAGTACTGTACACGTCTGAAACAACTGAACTTTGAGATGAAAGCATCTGTCAGCTTTTATAGACTTCCAGTGATGAACCAATTCAATTATATTTGTGTTATTTAAATCAGGTTATGTCTCAAACACCTAATTTGCAGGAAGTCATAATTACTCTTTAAGTCCATTATATGGTTTGATTTATAATCTTGGGATAAAATACCTGCCTCCTTTCGACAAAGTGGCAATATTTAAATCCGAAATGGCCCATTAATTAGCTTATAACATTACAAGAAGAACCCAATCACTTCATTTACCAAAAATTGCAATTTTAACAAGTTCAGAGGTTTCTTAATGCTATTTTAATTGTTTCCCCGACTCGTTTCCACATAATATCATGAGGAAAGGAGTTAGCAGTTAAATTCTAAAGATATATTTATGATCCAAGAAAGAACACTTGCTCTTGGATACGCTTTTCTGCCCACGCTCAGGCAACGTGGATAAGATAAGTCCTTCCTGGATTTGAGGTAAATTCACTCAGTTAATAGACCAGCATTCAACTTACTGATTCCTTGATCTATCATTCTGACCCATTTGCAAACGGTCCTGGCATCAGTTTAATGATCCTAGTTTGCACTGCACATTAAGGCACTAGGTACAGTACCTGTAAAGCACTGTGTGTCCAGACGAGAAACATCTTACCCACATACAAATAAAGCTTTTCATAAACAGATCACGCATCGAGAACACAAATTCTGGGTAAAGTAAAATCAGTTCTTATTCATTTCACCTCCTGTCAAGTTTGGTCCTCTCTTCTCTTTAATACATCTGACTTTTTTTAAAAAAAAACCTTTCACCAGCCATTTTTTGTTTTGACTTTGGGATCCACAATTCGCTGACTGCAAATTTCTCAATCCGAATGTTCACAAAAGCAAAAGCCACAATTTACCCTTTTCACCTCCTCTGAATGGGAAGTTACTGTTGGACCAACCAAGCTGGTGTGATTAAAGGAACAAAGACTCAACCAGGTATGGGATTGTTGCTCCAAGTGTTTATTCAAGTTTTAAATTCATTGCTTAGCCACAGACGATAGACAGCGATCCCTGTATTTTTATCAGGTAAGGCAATACTTGTCCAGAATATTAAGTTGAGATCCCAGTTTAAGTACAAATTATCGTGCTCCACATTCCAAGCGAAAATAATGTCAACGACTATTCACAAAACATTAAATGATACATTTATGCCAATGCAAAGCCATATCTCCCCATAATTTAATGTACACTGAGGCACCAGCAGTGTGCTCTTACAGTACATATAATGCATAAATAGCTTCATTGCCACTGACATTATTGCAAGTCAGCATAAAATGCAATTGTAACAAGATACCAAACCTAGCCCAGTGACTCACAAAGCTGAATACCTGCTAGAATACAAATCTACATCGTCCAGTGAAGCCATCTGGGCACTTGCCTTTCACAATATTGATTTAAATGAAGACTTTAGAAGAACTATACATTTGGGTATAATGTTTAAGTCTAATTTATGCAGAAACTGCTAATTTACACTCAGTTAACAGCAAACACTGGAAAGATTTAAGATACAAATACAAAATGATTCGTATAGCAGCGCTGGATTTGTGTAGCATTAAAAGAGGATATAAAAGAAATGCAAAATGTATTTAAAGAAATCTTGGAAATAACCCCATTCAAAAGGGAGCAACATCAGCACATTATAGCACTGTTGGGAGTTATTTTTCCCCTGTAAGAACATCAGTCTTGTTCCTGGATCACAACACGCCTAACGTTATAAAACTACAAAGCTGTAACCTGTATTATTAATAGTTTTTGTGTCTGCAGTTCATTATGGAGAAGAATGGTCGTGTGGGTGGAACAGCTCATAAGCTGCAACAGCAAGTGTGGCTTCATTTCCTAGCCGCTGGAGATAAAAGCAGGGCTGGTGGCTTGTGTGTCTCACCACATTAAATACAAGTTAAACAAGCATCCTCGCGCTCAGATTTCCATTTGACGCAAAGCCAACGCTCGCTACAAACTACAATAAATAGCTCCCGTACTTCATATTGTTGCAGCCATGTATGCATTTATGTGTTTGCACTATCGTGTAAACTGATCTCCCTGTCATGAATAATACTAAACAATGTGTTATACCCATTCACCACTAATTGTCACCTTAACAGGTCTCCCCCTAGAGGACTCACCAACTCCCAGGTGTTTCTCCAGAGAATTTTCACATTATTGTTTTGGCCAAAACATTCAGTAATCACTATGGAGACTGGTCGGGACTATTGCAGAGAGAAGCAGCGGTAATCATTCATCTTATCTATTAAACGTTCAATTGTTCGCTTCCTGTTACAATATCCAGGTTCTCTGATGCTGACATTGTGTTTAAACTGTGGTGAAGGTCAGAACGTCTATTTGCTGTTAACAGCTCCTTTACACTGTCCTGTGTGGAAATTTTTTTTATCAGTTCTTGTTTAAAAAACAAACGTGCAACCATTTCCTAGGGTTCACCATAAACAAGGTTTTAGAAAAGCATCACCACAACACAAATTAATTCATTACATTCATTATATGAGGTCTATTGGACAATCTCAATATCCAGCAATTGCACAACAGAAACGACACAATTGAAGCGGTCAGAAGGCAATGTGCTGCCACAGACAGAAAATCAAACATGTGGAAGCCAAATATTGATTCAGCTAGTTCCTTAGGGTGATGGGTATACATGGTAGAGGTGTGGATCTTTGCCTCTCAACACTAGCATATTTAGTAAAGTGTCTTATTTTGCAGATCAAACCTTAATGTTGTCGACCTGCTTTAATAATAAAATAACAATTCCCGGCAGGGCGAAACCTTGGGCAAGTTTCCTTACTCCACACGCCTAATAATAATCCCTCTGAAAAAAATAATAATAAATAGGTCATTTTCAATCCACGACTGTTTGTGAGACATTGCTGTGCGCAATTGGCTGTCGCGTTTCGCCCAGAAATATACGGTCAATTCACTTTACAGTGTGTTCTGTGAAGCGCTTTGGGACGTCCTCCCGATGTGAAAAGCGCTATATCAAATGCAAGGATTATTATTATTATTATTATTTGATATAGCACCTCATCACGTCTGCGAGACGTTTCAAAGCGCTTCAGAAGATATACTGTAAAGTGAATTGACTGCGTATCTTGTGGGCGAAACAATTCTTGTTCGAGTGCATTCAAGTCGAGAAGAAAGAAATCTTATCAGCAGATGTATTGTACACAAGCCAACTGCCTATTTATCATTATGGCTGTCGGTGTGTCCATATTGGTGCCAAACCTGGTTCACACCAAGTCTCCAGGCACCAGCTGACAGGAATGGTAAATTACCTACTATAAGTACAGGATTCTTCATTCTTCAAGTTCAACCACCACATACAGAGGGAATTGCCATTATTGTGAGAGAAGTAAGTCACCCGGGGATTGTGTACTTTTATGAGCTTTTGGGCCACGCACAGCTATCTTCGCGACCCTCTCTCTGACAAACACAAGCTCACCTTCTGTACTGTGCCCTCAGTTCTTTGATCAGAGAAGGCAGCATCGAGACACCAGGGAACGGAAAGGAAAGCAAGGCATATATCGAGGGAAGAGTCAAAATTGATCTGTTCCTAAATACTGGTCATCTAGAACAGTAGAAATTTACAACATAATTGGAGGCCATTCGTCCCCTTACACTGCTGTGCACAATTGGCTGCTGAGTTTCGCCCACAAATATGCAGTCAATTCACTTTACAGTATATTCTGTGAAGGGCTTTGAGACGTTTAGAAGACGTGATAAGACGCTATATCAAATGCAAGGATTATTTATAAATTTTTAAGTCTGTGCTGGTTCGTGGAACGAGCAATGCATTTAGTCCCATTATCCTATTGAACTGGAGATACTTACAGCACAGAGGAAGGAAGTTTAGTTCCTTAATTACTCCTGGGCACAACTAATGAGCAGAATACATTTAGGAATACCGCAATTTGGACCCACAATAAATAATCAGTATAATAATTGTGGCCCAAAGTGAAGCATTATATATCATAGGATAATAATGGGTATGTGTATGGGGGTGGGGGGGGGGAGGGGGGGGAAGAGCGGGTGGTGGAGAGAGAAAGAGCGTTGGACATGATCATCATGGATGCACAAGACACAACCTTGTTATAAAGGATTCTGTCCTAAACTACTCCCGTCTTTTGGACAATTTTGAAATTTCCACGTGTAGGTGAGGTGGGATGCACGGAATTCTCGGCTTGGATTGGACACTCTTAAGCAACGGTGATGGGTTTCTGCATGTGTCAGATACCTGGCTGATCAAAAAAGAATCACTCCCTCGCAAAAGAGAGTGGATGACCTTGCAGCTCAAGCTAATTTGCTGAACAGCACCTGATTCGGAACTCATTGAACTGTCTCCTCTGTTCCACTATCTGCTCACACAGAGATGAGGGTAGAAGGATTCAGGAGAGATATCCCAACCTTTCTTTGTTGAAAATTATGAAGGAAATAAAACGCTGTAGACTGTTTCCTCTGGAGGTGCACTCAAATTACATTAAAATAATTGCAGCTTATTCGAGGCAAAGTTTCTTTGCTCACTGCATGCAGGCACTAAAGCAATGGCCGTGTGATTTACGATCAACTATACAAGAATAACTCCAAACTAGGATGATTTTTCTCTTAGGATGCAAAGTGTCTTGTGCATTTCTTCTTTTTTTACCCCAAAACAAATTGCATGACATTTCTAAACGCTTCACCACAAAGTCCTGACCCACATTCTCGGGAGTCTGCAGTGTTGACAGACAGTTTGTAGCATGGCTGCGGTCTCTGGAGAAGTGCGAAGCCATGTTCACAGGACTACTTTCAAGGTTTCAGTCAGACAGCTGTTCCATGTGACCACACGTTCATCTTTGATGAATCATTCATAAAGAAGAGCCACACAGAGAACATAAAGACATCCTGTGATACGATATGAATCAGAGTACTCCGAGAGGTCCTAGTGCAATGCTGTATTTACTCAATAAAAAGCCCCCAAACAGCACATTTGTAATTTAGTCACTCACGGGATATGCAGTATTCTCGCATTTCAAAAAAGAACTCTGATTATAACTTTATTTGAAGAGGGCAGCCCTGAGTTTGACAACCAAATGGAGATGTGTTATTTGCATACACGTGTAATTGTTGGAACATTGTTACTATTAACTCTGTAACTATCAGAACATTGCACGTTCCAATAATAACTTTTACACGGTAACCACGTGAGGTGAAGACACTTCAGGTTCAGATTCAAGGCTAAAACAATCTTAAGTCCAACTGCACGTTCAACTGAATAGCATCCACATAAGAGACATCTGCACCAATACTACAGCATGTCTCTTAATAGCTTGACTATGCCGGAGGGCTAGGTCACAGTAGGGCACAACTGTGACAGTCTCCTCTGTGTGTGAGTTACATGGGAAAAGATAAGACAGAAATCTGCGCAACTCAATGATTTAAGGTTGAATCCATCATTTTTTTTTGCCAAACTACAAATTTATAAATTGCTCCGTCGCCAGTTAAATTACTTCAAGCCTGTCCTTCATCCTGAAATATCTGCAGCCTCTTTAAACGTTCTTTATGGCCTATTCTTAGTTCAGACCATTGATGAACATTGTTCATGTCTATTTCTTCAACACCTTTGCCTTTTCTGGGTCAAAGCACAGATACCTGGCAAGGTCACCTTTTCAATTACATTACGAGAGCAATGCAGATGATAATGCAGATGATCACAGCTGAAGAAAAAAATTCATCCCATATTCAGTGATAACTCAATCTTGAAGGAATGAATAATAATGCGATATAAGCCTTTCTGACTAGTAGTTTTGCACCTGTGAACTTCGTGATGCACAACTGTGCTGCAGAAATATTTAAGGTCCCACAAGGAAAAAGAGATTTTCTTTATTGCTCATCAATGTTCCTGGCAAGGAACGGTTTGCTTGCTGTCATTACAAACCCACAGGTTATTATCTGTTCTAAATAACAGCAACAAAAACATTCCCACTTTCATAATACTTAGTGCACAAATACAGAACCAACGCTAACTGAAGTTTACAGAAATGACCTTGATTTGGCTGTTACATCCTGAGCTTTCAGCTCCGGGCACTCTAAGTTATAACTCACTCTGTCATTCCTACAACCCTCTGGGAAATAGTTCACCACTATACCCTTCAGCTTTCAGTCAATATCTGTACACATTGCTGTCCATTCTATTCAGAAAATTTCAAATTCTTATTGCTTTTCATATAAATATATATAATACATAATATTTTACATTCATTGAGCCCTGCTTCAAATTCACCAATAAACCTGGTTTCCCAGGTTCTAACCTGGGTTTTGATTGCATTTAATCAGTTCTCAGGAGTCAGAATTTAGGCAGACCTCTTGCCGTTTTTGCTGTCGTATAGAGGAAATTACAATTGTTACGCACTTTAAATCCTATTTTCCTATAAAGAGGTAGCGCAAACATAATGAAAAGAAATCTCAATTCAATTTGATGTTGGCCTCCAAAAAAAAAACCCACACACACGAGACATTCTGCCTTCCACTGCTTCATGGATGTGTACGTGCGAGCATTGCAGTTCACTGCACAAGTTAAATGAACAACCTCACAAATGCAGGAATAATACAAACTAAGATGGGTCCAATTTTCTTGTTGCATCGCTCCAAAGTGAAATGTAATCAAAACTGCCCTCTGTGCTTTGCGAGCGTGCCCTCTCTTTTCCGTCACCGAGACCTGAGGCCGGCAGTCATCCAGCGCTTTTAAAATGGTTTTCCTTCATTACAATGCAAGTATTCCTGCCGCCGAGAAACGGCTTCCTCGGTAAAAGTTATCTGTAATCTAAATCGAACACATGGGAATTTTGCATCAAAATCGTCGAGTGAAATGGAACATCCTGCACAAACAGCTGGGGAAGGTGCCAGCAAGGTCACTTTGGAAAACGAAGTTAAAAGGCACAGCCGCAACATTGCGTTTGTCTTCAATAGCGAGAGGTTTTGCATTTGAGAATGATTTTCCTCTGCTTGAATCGCACCATTAAGGATAAATAAGGTGAAAGCACTCACATTAGTTTCTGATTCTTATTCCTCCCCGCAGACGGCTGAGGTTGAGAGGGTGAATTTAAACCTGTGCTATTTTTCAGTAGCAGTGTTACTCTGCGTTGGCTAATCAGACATAAAGAAGCATTTGTTGGTGGAGTTGATGGGAAAAGGTTGTTTGCTGTGCTCAGGCTTGTGGAGTGGTGCACACAGGGCAGTCCTGACATGTGGTCTAGGAGAATCAAGCAAGGAAGCAGCAAGGAACATGAAATGACTTAAAAGCAGGAGTGAAAGAATGATTGATAATAATACGAATAATAATCCTTCCATTGATATAGAGTCTTATCACGTCTTCGAGACGCCTCAAAGCGCTTCACAGGATACACTATAAAGTGAATTGACTGTATATTTTGTGGACATACATTTCTTTCATCATAGAGCCAGACCCTTCAACTCACCAAAGCTAAATTCATCCATATTGCTCAGGTTCTTTAAAGATATTAAAACAAAACCTGACAAATAAAGAGGTATCTAGATTATTTATGGATATAGATTCGAGACGGTCGATATCAGCTACTCTAAAATGCATAAAGGCTGATATCCTGATCACAACACCGTCTGCCTGTGGATCTGTGATCTATATGTTTCAACATGTACTCAACTCACTCCCTTTCTACAGCATGCAGAGTTAATGCGGTAAAGAGACTTTTAGTTCAACCAATTTTGCTCGAAATTTCCCTAAATTCTCCATTTTGAGAATCATTACATTCACTTAAGCCACAAAATGCATTTCCGGTCCCATGGGATGTCACTCTGTTCCCAGGTGTTTGGCATTTGGCAGAGATCACAGGATCATTTAAGCAGCGTTGACAGGCAAGGCATGGTTCAGCACCCTGTGTTCAAAAGGAACAAAATATCAAACCTATTAGATCCTGATGATCAAAACACATTTACTTAACTCAAAGTGGCATTTTATTTACCACAGAGACAGAAAGACAGAAAACTGGAAGTGAAGAGGTTTACAGTCAAATTCTTCCACAAAGCTGTAATTTGCATATGTGACCATGTTCATATTCCATCTCTGACTCTTTACCAGGCTTGAGAAGGCTTCTACAGCTCTGACCTTTCCTTAAGAAACTGCTCACACCGTTATTTTTGTAGCTTGTTCCTATCTTAATAAAAAGAAATGAGCATGTCATTTCTGCTCAGAATAAGAAACATTTGCAATCATGCGTGGAATCCCACCAACGTTAACAAAGGTCCTGGTGATACAAAGCGATGTGACCGAGCAAGTGGAGTAAAGCCAAATTAAGACATTCCAAAAGGTGCATCGGCAAATTAATGGGCATAAAGAATGTCAGATGAACTTAATTGTGGAAAAATTCAAGGTTGTATCGACAGTTATCAGAAATCTGAAACATACACAGAATTTAACTATATTATATACTTATTACTTAGATATTATTGACTTTTGCGAAAAAAGTGCAAACATCAAAATGATCCTACAAAATGGTCACTACATTTCAGAGCAAACCCTGTGAAGCACTTTGACACATTCTCCACAAGATAGTGCATTAAGTACAAGGAATCTTATTATCCAGCCAATTTGAGGCTATTGGCAACAAACCAAATTAACATGAAGTCTCTGCCGATGAGCAAAGGTGTGTCATTCACAGGAACTCGGCCACTATTTATGGAAAAGTCAGGGCTGAATTCCCACAGGTCCAAATACCTTCTATTATGTGCAATAAACTTTCCACCAATGTATTTTCTCTGATGAGCAATTGAAAGTTACTTCAAATCGCACTAAATACATTGGTACCCTTTGATTTCTCCTCAAATGCAGGCCGATTTGAGTCAGCCGAGAGCAGGGTCCAAACACAGTTAAATGGACAGTGCTCGATCAGGATAAACTCTAACTCAGAGATAGGGACAGACCAGTCAAGTGCCATCAATAGAATCACAAAATCCTACCAGCACAGAAACAGGCCATTCGGTTCATCTAATGTTTTCCGTATACAATTCCACTCACATCACATTCCCTTTAAATCCTCCTGTTCAAGCATTTATCTATGTCCTTTTTTATTTAGTTGCTTCAACCATAGGGTTTGACAGAGAATTCCACATTCCGAATTCTCTTTTTTCCCTAACCTTTCTTGTGATGCTTATTAGGAGCCATAATTGTTCAATCTTTGTTTGAACAGGCCCAATTCTGATCTGCATCCCTCCAAAACCAACCACAGTCCTGTACGTTCAAATGGGTTTGCAATCTGTGTCAGTCTTGCTGATCACAGGTGCCATTCTCATTCAGCATAACTGATCTCATCCCTTTTCTAAAAAAAAACTTCCTGCTGCATGCAATGCTTTTATAATCCACAAACTACTCAGGAACAAGTCAGGGTTTATTCAGCTTTAAAGCCTAAAAGAATGTGGATTTTTTAAAAAAGAACCTGATCCGGATTAGCAAAAGGCAAGCACGCAGGTCTGTCCTTTACAAGGTGAGGCTTCTCAGTGCTAGCAATATTTCCCCACTATCTAAATCCAATCAAATGCTCCTGGATTGGTATGAGTGCATTTGATGTACAATAAAACTCCTTTGTTCCTGAGATGTATCTTATTAATTTCGACAGAGTGACCCCTTTTCTTTGTCTACTGTGGCTTTTCTTTCTCACGCAGTAAACATCCTTGGATGAACAATTTTCTGCTGTGGGTTCATGCCAACTCGAAATGGAATGAAAGTGCCCAAACTAATTTTACATGGATCTGAACAGTCAGAGAGAAGAGACTTTCATCCCCTGCGGCCAGGATTTGAACCCAAGTCACAGAGGCGAAGAAACAGCATTTATCTCCCTCTCCTCAAAACAATGTAAAACTCGCACTTAAATTTTACACAGGTAGCAGGTCCATTCTAATCCATATAATCAATGATGCCAGGAGCTAATATAGAAATGCTTAATGGGGCTGAGTTTTTCTTTTATACAATAAAAACAAGAGGGACATTTGAATCTAAACTGGATCAAATCAGTGAAATTAATATAAATTAATCCAATTCATGTCACTGTGGGCTCAGAAATCAATTTAATCATTTCCCAATATAACACACAACGGTAGATACCTTTTCCGACCCTGAATTGTCACACAATTTGAGGACCAGCAACTTAGCGGGAGCAAAGACAGACATGAGAGAACAGTTTAGAGGGAGAGTGACGTGTCGAGCTTTGTGCGGTGTGGAAGAAATTTGGTTTGTGGTGTGAATAATCAATTCAAAATGGATTTTACGGAACAAAATAGGCTGGAAAAAAAATTAACAACACATATCTTTGGGCAATCTCTCCTCCCCTCTCCCCCAATCCCCTCCAAATTGCCCTAAAGAAGCTCAATTTGTTAAAATTTATAGTCTCATTACTCATGTGTACTGGAATTGTTCTTTGATTCAATGTTCAGGCAGTTAAATGAACTGCAATTTTTAACTAATAGGAGCGAGTTGCAATTAAAGGATAGACTGTACTGTTTTGCATATCACACAACACACTGGTGGCACAGAGCACGAGGAACGACTGGAAAACAATCTGACAAATGCAGCCTTTGATTGTTCCCTCCCTCACCGCCCCCCCCCCACCCACCATCCCAACTCTCTCCTTGCTCTAATCACAGTGTTGCAGCATTGATTCAGAACACACCAGCCCATGAGAAATGTCACCGTTTTTGTCGATGTCACTGGATCCATTCGCAATTTCAGCTCTCGCTGGATGCACACAAGGGTGATAAGGCACTACATCCTGCCATGCTCAGCAGGTTTTTCATTTCCTCTTGCAATTACACATCAAACTGTTTTAGCTTCACACACTTCTCCACTCTAAATGGCCTCAAGGCTCAGGCACTGACTTGCACACTGATGAAATTTCTCCAGAGCACGTTTCAAAATTAAGTACAAAGGGCTTTGAAATTGAAGTCGCTGATTTCTTTCAAGATTGGTGCATTGGTGCTCAGTTCTCAAACTAACCCCATTAAAGATGACTTTTCCCTTCAAACTTAATCTGAATTAATCTTCAGATCACAGTATGGGGAGAGAAAACATTGTATAAATTGGTTGAAATGGGTTTATCTCATCCCATACTACAATCCTGTTGCTCGGTTTCGATGATAGGGCAGAGAGCTTGTAAATTTAAAATCGGAAAATTTTAGTTGGTTTATTAATGTTCTGGGTTGCATACCAAATTTTCTTTTGAGCTTTATTACCAATAATACATTTAGGGAAAGAATCCCAAATTACAGTGCCTCCCATATAAATTGACACACAATAATAATAATGGTTGCTAAGTAAGTGTGAAGTTTGCAGTTTTAATAGATTTACCCTTTCAAGACTTCACATTTAAAAATGCCTTAGGGGACTATTTTTGTGTAGGATATTTATAGAATGTTATTCAATATGGGCAAATGTGGAAAATTGTCTCTTGCACTATTCCGCTTGAAGGGCGCTCGTGAAAATAAATGCCAAGTTGTTATTGTGGTTGTTGTATTATAACTCTTCCTGCGCTTCTCTCAATGAAGCAGGAACGTGTTGCTTTGCTGCATTTGAATAGAATCTTTAGCTTTTAAAACCAAGGCACAAAACTCATCAAGATCAGAATCCAAATCTGTACAAACACAATGCTTTTTAAATTGTAGATCAAGTTTGTTTTCTCTTTTGAGAAAGCAACTACCTCTCCATCATTGATGTCCCAGTTACAATGGAGTAGGTGAAGTGTCAGTCAAAGTAAGTCAACTAACCTACGCCAATTAATCACGTCAACCATTAAATAATGGCTTCAAGGAAGAATCCATTCAGTAGAATGCAAATCTGTGTGTAAACAGGCAAGTGTGTCGTTCCTTTTGACTATTTTATTTCACAGATTCTTGGTGACCTGTGAAATTAGTTCCTTGAACAATGTTGGCAATAATCTCTACTTCTACTGTCAACAACCTCTCACGACAAGAAAGGCCATGTTTGGAGTCCTGACATTTCTCTTTGATTCCTATTCAGTTGCTACGTTTTGACATTCTAGCTACACTGACACAGAAACAGTGAAATATCGAAAGGTTGCTATCAAGTTTATACCCTGTGTTGATGCACTGAATATCTAGAATGGGAAAAAAAACAGGAAACAAGCTGGAGAAAAATCCTACATGCCAAGAGCTTGTTTAATTTTCAGCAATGGGTTTGTTAACGTCATAAATAAGGACAAGAACAACTCAAGTCAAAAGTAACAAGAGGTACATGACTAAATGAAAACCTGCAACTCCCATTAATTTTAACGGAAATGCATAATGTATAAATAAATGCTTTTCTAATATGCACTCATAAATCTCCAATCGTAACTTTCATCAAGCAAACACAACTCAATCCACAACTGTTTGTGGGATGCTACTGTGCGCAATTGGCTGCCACGTTTTGCCCACAAAATACACAGTCAATTCACTTTATAGTATATTCTGTGAAGCCCTTTGAGATGTCTCGAAAACGTGATGAGGCGCTATATCAAATGCGAAGATTATTATATTATATTATCTCAATGCCAATAACAGGGGGTAACCTCCTGAAAGATCTAGTCCAACTCTTCCCTTCCTTGCAAATTGCAGATAAAATAATGTGCTGACACTTACTCAAAACTCATAAAACTCTTTCAGTTGTGAAACACAAATGACAGCTTCTTGGAACTCTCATTAATTTTGTGTCCCCTTAATGTCACATTTTAATCTGGTTAATTCTTCATACCCTTCATTATTCCGTCATTGTTAGGCATTATTGTGTCAAGGCATCAGAAACATTTCATGCTCTAAATCTTTCGCCACACGCCCTGCTCCCCTCTCTAAAAAAATGGTCATTGGCACTAAAGTGGCTTTCTGAAAAGAATTTTGCTTAAATGATCAGGAATTGCTGTAGCTGCTGATACAGGATATGCTTTGAACTAGTGAATTACAGCTTCCTTAGTGTCTTGCATTCAGCAATGCACTTCAATCCAATCTTTAGCTTGAAGAGATGCTATATTTATTATAATAATAATAACTTTTGCATTTGACAGAATACCCATGTGGGGAGGGCATCTCAAAGCACTTTACAGAATTTGCTGCTAAGTACGATGACTGTGAATTTTGTAAGTAAATGCAGCAACCAATTTGTACACAGCAGTGTCCCACAAATAGCCATGAAGTAAATTACCAGTTGTTAATCCATTGGGAGAAACTCCCTACTCTTTTCAAACAGTGCATCGGGATCTTTAATGTCCACTGACCAGGCAAGTTGGACCTCGGTTTAACATCTCATCCAAAGGATCTCCGACCATGCAGTGGAGTAGCAGACTAGACTTTACGATTCAAAATTCCCACGTGGGGTTTGAACCCCAACCTTCTGACTCAAAGTTAAATTTCTACCTACTGAGGAAGCCTGACAATTTTTGTTGCAGTGGTATAAATGCCAAGTGACAAGTGCGTTTCTTTGGCTCCCTAACGGCAAACCCAAACATTGTACTGTGTGTTTGGCAAATGAGAAAATACCTTTGAACACTTTAGCTAAATTGGAATTGCATGTTCAGGATAACGCTTTCTTTAAGGAGATTACCTTTCAAATATCCCGAGGGACAATGAATGCACCATGTTATGTCAGTAATGAATTGGAGGCAGATTAAAGATGAGCTCCATCAAGGAAACAAACCAAAAAAAATCAATTATTACATTTTCTGTCTTTTCTGATGGAAATGTCATCATTTAGAGCAAAGAAATCTGCCGTCGACACTGCAGAATTGGCATTAAGGTGAATAATTATGCATATTATAGTTTTTCTTCTAATCAACTAAGAGCTTGCTTCCTGCTGAGTAGATGTGCCATTTGATTGACTGTGCCTTTTCCTGTCACTTTCCATGTTGTAACTTTTCCAACTCGCTTCCTGATCATTTTGATTGCCGAATCATTTTTGTCCGACTTGACTTGAATGAAATTTGATTCGATAGCGATATCAAAATTATCTACTACGAAACCAGCTATTTTAAGAAAATCCCTGATCAAATTCTGGCCCGTTGCCAACGCTCAATCTTTCTTAACTGTTTAAAATCAATGGAGTGATCACAAAGGCACAACAAATAAAAGATTCCGAACATTACAAAATAAAAATCAAACATGTAGATTCACAGGTTACAGGAATTCCCTGTGCAATTTTTCAACTTCAAATGGTATATCCATCAGACTACATCTATGCAGAGGAAAAATCCTTTCTTTTTTTTAAAAAAGCATCAAGAAAAATGTGGTCATATACTTTCTACTGTTCATCTCACACAAGGTTCGTCACCTTCTCAAGAATGTGGTTTTCCTTCAGCCAGTTCAGAAGTAAATTCCTACCGTGTTGGATTTTGATGCACATTGGTTTGTTTGAAAGTTGCTTAGCCTGATTTTGTAAACTTTAAAGCTTTACTTTTATTATTAGCCTACTACCTCAAGTAGGTAGGCCTGAAATCTGCATTCACTCTGAATTAAAAAAGAGTTGCTAATTATCATTCTCTCTCCGAAATCACACAGTGGACTAAACTCTCCCAAGGTCAGAATAAGCACCTAAGGTAATTATTTTCCCTTTTCTCTTCCATGATTGTTTGAATACATCTTTGTTCCCACCTCCGCATGTGTCAGACACTCGGCTAACTAAAAAAGATATTTTGTGATATGGGCAAAATGTATTTTTCTTTTCTTTTTTAAAAAAAAGCTTAGTTTGAACTGGTAACTGGTCAGTGCAGGAATAATTCAGGTGCATTGGTGAGAAACCAATCATGTGGTAGAAACATACACTATCAGGTGCTTCAAACTGCATTACCAAATTGTATTGCATTCTCCATTGTAGTTGACTATTACATGTAACTCATCCACAGATGTTGCTCAGGCCAGTTTGGTGACAATGGTTGACCGAGCACCAACATTTCTCGTTTAACACTTAACACAAATGTTTCTCATTTCCAATGACATCTGTGCACCCTCCACAGCATTCACCTGTAGATCTGGCTCTCGGAATACATTTTCATAGCTGAGTACTTATCAGTTAATACAGCAGCCCTAGTAGAGCAGAAATTGAATAGGCGAAGGACTAATGCACTTGACATTTCCCAAGAACCGTGGGGTGTAAGTGCTGTCTGTTTTGGAAATTAATACGAAGTACCAAGGAGCGGAGAGTATGATGAGGAGCACCTTGGTTTCTTTGAAAATGTCAGATTTAATAGCAGAAGAAGATGTCCTTAAAATCAACAGATGATTAAAAATCAAAATGGGAAATGGGAAGATTTTTCCAAAACATTTTGCCGGGTCTACAATCAGTTTCTAATACCAAGGTACAGTCATATTACTGCCGTGGTTGCACGGTGTCTTACCACTTGACTATTTCAACGTAAAACCATCCATCACTTATAAAAGATCACTCAACTTCCTCTTGAAAATAAAGAGGCAGAGAGACTGAAGGCCAATGACGAGGCAGGCAAGATGAAGCAGTCTGGAGGCCACTGAGCAGAGGAAGTGGACAGGTTGGAAGAGGGTTAGGAGGTCATGGAGGTAGGGAGGAGCAAGGTCATTCATCTTGACAGGGTCCTGTTAGTTCGTCAGCTAGACCACAGCACTTAACGTCTGCATTGCTTATCAACTGCACTTGTCAACCTCAATGCATTCTGCAGGTACCACAACTAGCTGTCAATTGTTCCTACATCTGTACAATAAAGAAGTAAAAAAGGTATCAACATTAACTTAACAACACAATCACATTTTATTACAAGGACACAGCGTTTGCAATATCCTGCAGTGATAGGCAGCAATGATCATATGAAGCCCCTTCTCACGTGTGAGAAAGAGACACCACCATTATTACTAATATGGATATAAGTGAACTTTTATATGCTTTTGAGTTGGGGCTAGCTTTTTCATTGCATCCCATTCCACCACTCCATCTCTGAATTTAAAAAAAAGACATCTCCGCTTGAAAACCACTTTGTGGTACATCAAGGGTGGCCTCATCACTTAGCAATTCAATGTGTTGTATTAGTACATGAAATGAAAGAAAGAAAAAGTTTAGGCAAGGCCTTTGTAGACTCTATTCATGCTAGTCAACATCCCAATCGCTCCAACGTTATTGAAAAATTCTATTTTATTTCAACCTCCTTATTGATCCAACAAAGACATCATCTGGCATAGCGGAAAATATTAAACTGCAAGGTCTAGGTTGCTTTAATATCCACTCATATCTCACGTGAAATGAATTTGATCACAGTACTTGTGCACCATCTGAAATGTCCCAGATCTGGATTAAGGTTACATATTCTAAACAGTTAAATATGCACTGACTGTTGATCTACCTAACTTGTCACTTAGCTAATTTAAATGTCAGGTTCTGTGAATGCAGATTTCACCAGCCTCAGCCATGCCATGGTGAGTAGAAGCTATAAATATGACCTTCACTGAGGCTGTTCATGTGAAGCATTTCTCTTCCTCAACATCCAAATTGAATGTTTAATCTGAATTTTGGCTTGATTTGTGAGTAAAATGTGGACAATTCATTGAGACCCACAGCTCTTGCGAATTTCATATACTAATAGGACAATGAACTGTAGAGTACACAGGGTTTATTTAATGTACTTTTATTTACACCCACCAGGAACCGTTAATTCAGGTATGGAAAATCAGTGCACTACGTGTAATGATATCCAGGTTTATCCCCAGGAATCAATAGCTGCTGCCTTTATCCCACCTATCGTATACTGCTAGATTATCACAGATTATTGCTGCATTTGGATGCATTTGAAATGTCATCATTACAAAACCTTTTTTTTAATATAAATTGATGAGATCCTGAGGCAGAAACAAAGTTTCCACAAAATCAGTTTCTTAAATAGAAGAGCATTAACTACTGGCTTGGATCTTCCAAACAAAACACTTAATACAATTCAAGGATGCAGTTGTACAAATTTGCGCACCTCACTAAATTTAAAGTCTTTAAAACCCAATTGTAGACGTCTGCAATTTTAAGAAAATAACCACTGAGATCATAATCATGTTCATCACATACAGCTTCTTTTACAATATCAGAGTTATAACAGATGTCAATGTGATGAGACTCGAGTGAGAGGCGTTATTAGCTTCAGGTGACGGGTAAATGCATCCATTTATACACGGAGACCAGGAGCACAAGGTTATGATGTCTTTATGAAGTGTTATTATATTGCAGCACTGTGTACAGTGGGCAATCCAGACACGAATGATTAATGCATCAACAATGTCCACTCAAGCAGTGGATCAGTAATAAAGGTATTAATTTGCCTGCAAACATTAAAGTATGTACAATAAGATGGATGTAGAACCCACTGCAAAAGCATCGTAGCTGAACACAGTACATTAAATTCATTTATTACAACGAATAAATAGCTTAACGATATTTGGAACGTTGGGAAGACTCCGAGCATATGGATGATGTTTCAATGCGCGCAATCATCGTAGATGAACCTGAATTATGCAGATACAGTATTTGAAAGCACCATAATTTCTGGACGTGTTGAACACAATTGATTTTCCGGAGTGTTTTTTTTACAGAAATGCAAATTTGACCACAATTTGTTTCTGTAGAATTTTAAAACAAATAAATTGTTTCACAATACTTTTTTTTCCAAAGAAAAAACACAATAAAACCGCTATCAGAAAGTACTTACTTGCAGAAGGACACAGCGCACGCACAAACACACACTCTCACACACAATATCATGTTAAAGTCTTGTTGTGCATCACCAAATAAATTGTTCAAAATAACTAAAAGTTAAAAATTTCTGCGCAATAAGCAACTTATCAAAGAATTTTAAGTCAAACATTCAGCTCAATGCTAGCATATACAGTACTATTTATATGATCAACATGAACAGTATTTCCAAGAATAATTCTTAATAACCCTTGCATTTGATATCAGGATGGTGTCTAAAAGCACTATACAAAATGATCTTTAATGTAATGGTACTTGGATTTTGTAAGTGAACACAACAGCCAATTTCCACACAGCAAACAAATTTAATATTTGCTGCATATGGTCAACAGATACAGTATTTGCTGCTTAAGGTCAAATATGTTTTGCAAATATTCAGATTCAGACCCAGATTTAGAAACAAAACAATTCTGTATTTTGGAATCCCTGCAGAACAAAATCTATCGCAAAAAGTTCACATCCTAAGGCCTTTATTCCGATCTTTTTCAATGTTTTGGTTTAATAATAATAATCCTTACATTGGATATAACACTTTTCATGTCTTGGAGACGTCTCAAAGCGCTTCACAGAATATACTGTAAAGTGAATTGACCGTATATGTATGGGCGAAACGCAGCAGCCAATTGTGCACAGCTATGGGTTTGACTGGATTCCAACTGAAAATTACCTCCACAGCCATCTCAAAAGTAATTCAGTTTATATAAACACAATCATTGAACAATGCAATAGCTACATGTCTGTGAACAAAAGCAGCAACAGAATTACTTTGATCACTAATTATTTTAGCTAAAACGCATCTCTAAAAGCCTTTGATATCCTATCCATTAATCTCCAGGGAACTGAGTGGCTAATCAAATCAGATGATACTTTCAGAATTCCAACTGGAACTTCTACGCAGATTCAAAACAGATCACAATTTTTCATTAAAAAAGAGCATTCTGTATTTGAGCTTTTACTTTAGTCCCCAAGGACACAGGCCAACATTTCCAAGAGCACAGGGCTAAATCAAATGGTCACAATCCTTCATGTTAGAAGTCACAGAAAAACTCATCTGTTGACCAAACAACTTCAGTTAGTAGCTGCTGGCATTCTTTAAAATAAGCTTAAGGATCTAGAGCGTTGTACGATAGACAAGCACTTTCATCTAACAATTAAAGCCATTTTATAGAATAAGTTGAAATTCGAGGTGAATACTCCAAGTAAATGACTTTACATTATCATGATTTCTGTGCAGTATATGATGGAATGGTTTCTGAAGATAAACGGCAACTCCTAATTATAGGTGGCTCCATTATAAACGCCCCAATCTTGATCCAGCGCATTTCTGGTGCAGTGCAGGTCCACAATATTACCCGTGTGAAACCAGTTTTTACTGGAGGGAGGCGACCCCTTGTACTTTGCAACAAATTAGATCTGTGAAGGCAATGATTTAGGACTTCTGAATTAAGTGGCAAATTCAAATGTGCTGTGGGATTTTTTTCCCGTCATTTATGCACGAGTTCACTTTTCCATTATTGGTACAAATTGGGAGCCATCGAGAGTCAAAGAGCCAAAATGTGCTTCAGTCTTGACTTGTTCAAAGCCACGATAACCCTGTAGATGAAATACAGTTAGGTCCACTACGGAGAAAGCAAATATGATTTGTTGAGCCAAACACCTTCATTTGTGTGTTCCTGCCAAAGTCTCCATCGTAAATCTAAATGTGTGAGTAGAATAAATGGCATTTTATCTTTGATCAGAACCTGCTCAAGATGTTGTGAGAAAACAACAACAACACCTCATTTGTATTGCGCGTTTCGAGTCGGGAAGACGTCCCAAGGCGCTGGAAAAGTTCTCACATTAGCTCTGTTCCACAAAAGAACACTGGCTCAATAAAAATGCACAGCATATTTTTACTGACCTGCTCAATTATCTTACATAATTTTCTACTAGCGTTTTTGGATGCAAGCAGAATTTAACAATTTCCCTGGTAACCACTGTCCTTTTGAATTTGACTGCAGTGTATCAGCTTGTATCATATACAATCTGCTGCCAAATAACAACTTTCCTATTATTTGCAGTACAGGAGAATCAATAAGGACATGACCTCTGGGTTTAGTTTGTTACACAAAAGCTGTGTTGAGACAGTGAGTTATTCAAATCAGGTTTTGAATTAGTTGAGTTTTACACAAATTTGAATTCATTTGTGCACATTGCAGAGGCAAAGTTCCATACGCTGGCTTCATTTGAATCATTTCTTTCCCAAACCTCATCCAATTTGAATTGATTTGAATAGTGATCGAGGGAGAGGGGGAAGAGAGAATCCATTCACGTTCTCTATTGGCATCATGTCAAATAAAGAGTTATACTTTTTTAAAAAATGATATGCAACAACAAAATTACATTTATACATCGCCTTTCATGTTGGGAGGACGTCCCATGGCGTTGGACAGTCAGGGGTCAGGACCTGAACATGGGACAGGGGGTGTGGATGGCCTTGTTAGTGAGGACGAGGATCTTGAACTCGATCCTCTGAAGGATGTGTAGCCGTGTAGGCTGAGGCTGCCAGCACCCAAGGTGCAGAGGCGCAGAATGGATGCACAGAAAGGAGTACACTGCCTTAGTTGACTTAAGCTATAATTTTCATAACTAATAGCAAATGCACTGTACAGCCATTAATTAAATGCAAATATGGTGGCAGGGACTCAATATTGGACATTTGCCTGTTTCTGCAATGTCATCAGTAACATTGTGTTCGTCTATAATTGTGCCCGACCATCATTAATATGGAGACCAATTCTGAGTAAAGCTGCCAATAAGCTCTGAAAAAGAACAAAGTTCCCTTCAGAAGCTTTGTTCAAGCTCCAGTTATATCTGCTGTTGGAAACATGTTTTGGATGTCAACCATACAATTAATTTTGCTTGGTTTGTTGATGACAGAACATCCCACATAAGGTTTATTGGGCAGTAAGAAATCCCATAAAGGACAAAAATGTAGCTGAGTGGGCACTGGGGGGTTGGAATAACTTTGACAGAAATGACAAGCGACAGAATTGCATTCAGTATTAAGCTCCAAATACTTCTAAGTCTACTCATTTCTTTCCCCCGTGTTACAGTTGAGCTCACACAAGACTGGCTAAGGTCAAATCCCACTTCGGTATTAAGCTTAATATAGTACTGTACTTCCAAACCCCAGCCATTCTTTCTTCTTCCCCATCAAAAATTAAATTAAGAAACAAAACATATTGCTGGAGGGTGGGCAAGTTTCAACTGATTAACAGCACCGATCAAAGTGTTTCTCCGCTGACAGAATTGTTCTCTGTCAGCCTATAACCTGGGAAATGTTGTACAGTCCGACACAATGAGCGCAAATCAAGAGTTTGGCATTTGAACTATATTCTGAATTCTGCTCAGGAAATACGCGAAAACAACAGGTCGGGGCTGAAAACAATATTCACCAGATGCTCTCCTAAATCAAATCCAGGGATTTCAGCTTTAAGACTTTACCTGTCGGGGACCCGCTGATCTTCACGTCATCTGATTCAGGGATTTTAGAATACTTCACACACAGAAGCGACTTCTAATGTCTGGGCCTGAAAACAATTACCAGCGAGGTCTAAATGTGTTTGCTGAATTCTCCGAATTCAGTGGGTAGAACATTTTGCAGCTAAGAAATTTGTACCCCATTTATCAGGGTTAACAATGCGATTGGAGGAGCCTTTTGTGAGCTGAAATAGTCACAATAGCCGGTAATGAACAGGTAACCAAACAGGTAAGCCGGCAAGAGATGTAACCAGCTGTAGAAACTAACCCTCCATTTTGGAGTTAATTGGCTGTAGAATGCACAGGGCTACGATTTCACTTAGCCTCGACCTGCTGCGAATTTGAAGCTTCTCTCTTAAGCAAATAAGCTGAGAACAGGGTCACAGTGGGAGGTATTCTTTGTGGAGGGAAATGGCAATGTTCAAAAATATCTCCTCCAATAGATTCCTTTTTGTCATTACAAAATGAAACCACCAGCTTCATGATTTGTATTATCCCAGGGCAGGATGGGTAGTGTAATTTGCCTCACTGCCCCGGGCTAAGAAAGGTGTAAAGCAAAAACAATCAATATTCTCACTCGCGTTTGCCCTTCCAGGTCAATATTAAAGATCTCATGGCACAAAAACAAAAGAGAATGGTGTGTCCTGGTGATGGATTGAATAGTTATGTATCTCGCGTCTGTTTGTGGGACCTTGACATTGCACCTGCCTACAAAAACAACACTTAACAGTAACTACAGTGAAACACTTGGTTACGTTGATGTGATAAGGCATTATATATATTAGATATATATCTAATATATATTAGATCAACATTGATCACAGTCTTTGAAGCATCAGTGAACAACAATTGGCATATTCTGAGAAGCGATTTGGCAGAGGGGTGGAAATCACAGTAAATTGATTTGGGTGCAACAAGTTACAAATACCACACAAAAAACATAAATCCATGGGACGTGCATTGAAAAAGTAAAATATAGAAAAATCAGTAAAACCACAACCAGTGATAGAGCGAGCAACAGATGGGAGAACAGTTTCCTTGTTGGCAATTTTTTTTTCTAAAACCTTCATTAAGATTTACAGAATGTTCCTCTGGTTAAGTAGAAAATATATGGTCAAAACATTGGTATTCGCAGCTTCTTTCCCCCAATTTTCTCCTCAGGGCTTCTGAAGACCCTGATTCATAGTTCCAAAGGTTCCAAGCCACTGTGTGACATGTATGAAGACAAGATACTGAGTGAGTACCGGCAGACTGTGAACTTTTCAACAGGAGTCATTGGATGGTGACCAGACTTGGAAACTGAGGCTGACACTTCACTCGTTAACACACAAGAACGGAGGCCAATTAGAACCACTTCTACTTCTGCCCCAACGGAGATGAGAACTCAGCATAGACCGATGATTGAACCAAGGACCTTTGTCTCTCTATGCTTCAATTTTATTATTATACAGACAGGTGTTTTAAGTTCCTTCTGTTCCTGTGACTCCAGTGTCAAAATGCCACTTGCAAACCTAGCATGGCGTTTTTAAACACAAAAAAAGTTTCCTGGACTGACTCCAGCAAACCATGCAGACGCTCATTAATATCTTTTATTTAATACATGTGATTGATGCAAAAAGGTTCCGAAGTATCACATCTCAGAAGTAAACTAAACAGAAATGAGTGAGCGTGTAATCTGATAGCTTGTTGGGCAGAATCATCCTCTCAACCTTACTGTGGCACATGCATTAATTCGCCTATAAAAATAGCTTATTTTCCCATGTAATTCTTTCTTCAATACATCTTCATGTGTCTTTGTGAGAGGGTTCCTCCTCACACTCGTTCACACACACACCCACACGCGCGTGCGTGTGTGTGTATATACTTTGTTAGTGTCTAAAAGTAACATCAAGCATTTCCTTAGTAAGGTAGTGGCAGTTTGCTCAGCAAATATTGCAGTGTTGTGTAGAATTGTGCTGTGCTTGCGGAAATGGGGAACTTTTGGAGCATGGCAGATTAAATAGGAGGGAAGAAACCAACCTGAAAATTCAGGAAATGAAGGAACCGACCTGAACGATCAGGAACTGTCCGTGAAAAATCAAAACAAATTGGGAACATCGGGACTGATTTGGTATCAGTGACCTGCAGCGTGATGAAATTATGTTAGAAATGAAAGGATACCCATTAGGATGATTTGAGTTTACTCTGTAAAACATACAAATAGCATCTCAATTTTGAACCACTATTTTTTTTCCCCACTTGATATATTTTTGAAACGGTTGGCTATTAATTGGTTTCCTCCTTGGATGCACACATTAAAATTACATAGTTTTTTGGCGGGGTGGAAAAATGTGTACAAGATAAAGAGAGAGACAGAGTGAGAGCAATACAAGGAGAATTATCATTCTTTGTTTACATACCTGTAAACAATCTTCCAGATATGCTGCACACCTTGTTCTGTACAGTTTAACATGCACGTGTGAAACATTTAAGGTTTTACTTAATCTCTGCATCCTCAAGGAAAAAGCTTCACATGTACAGGTTCTTCTTTCAATTCTGAATACGCTCATTACAACTGTAATCATACAAGTGTCTACAATGGTAGTTGCATTGCACAATCTCTTCTTACCAATCAATGGTATAAGTGAAATGTCGGATCCCACTTGTGAAACCCAGTAAAATATTCTAAATAAATTACTAGGGGTATAACCTTAAATGACTCCCTCCTGACAATATTTCTGCAGAACAAAGCTTCTTAATACACTGCCTCATTCCATAATCATTAATTTCTAAAAGAAAGTCCAGTTGTGTTGTTTAATAGGTGTTTAAAGTGAGTTTATTTTTAGGAGGCAATTTAAAGAAAGGTTAAACGATAATGTTTTCTAAATGGATAGAAACATTTGGTTTCAATTACGGGTGGCCTCAATAAAGTTTAAGTCCAGTTCATTTCAGCTTCCCCAAGCGATAGATAGATAGATAGATAGATTGACACACAAAAGTGTGTGGCCAATTGTCCCATCTCTGGAGATCCCTGTGCATGCAATTGTGCTTGAAGTATCAAAAGTCTCTCTATTGCTTCCATTATTAAGGAGTTTCTCAATGTCTCTCTCTTGCATTAGTGGGCTGACAGCATTGCTTCACTGCTGTTTTTTTTAAAAACAATGAGATGTAAACTTAATCGCGTTAAGAGTATGTAACCAGTTCAACAAAAGAGAAAAAAAATCATCAAAACTTCACAGGTTTTAGGGGAATTTGTTTGTGTATAGGATACAAAGTGATCTGCTCTTAAATATGCATATGTGTAAATAAATTGCCTTAGGCTGGTTCCAGAATTGGTCTCTTTTCCAATCCCCTTTCAAAGTACATAATATTCTCAATTACTTTTCCTAGTGTTCCAACTTGGAAGGCAGGGCTCAACAGCGAACATGGACGAGGTGACAATATTTCAAAACCAGTAAAACATCAAGTGAATGAAGCTGAAGACACCTTCCTGAAGAATGGGCTTGTTTTTTTGCTATTCGGTAGAGCCTTTTTAATACATTTACTGATGGGTACACTTTACTGCCCATTTTAGTGACAAAGTGTTCTTTCTACAGATTTTAGTATCCAAACCATAAGCTTTTGAACCCCACTCTGGGCCATTTAGCAGCCATTTACCGTTTTACAAACAGATTTACCAATTATGTCTCAACGTTCTTACTGTGCCGTATCCGATCCTGAATAGGACGATAACTGGATAAACTATGGTTCCTTGAATCTCCCCAGTAACGGAAAGGAAATCAGTAAACCAGTCACATCAGGCTGAAGCAGTAACTCCCTTGCTAGATAATGAGGACAGCATCAGCTAATCCCTACTTGCTCTGCTGTTGAAAATCCTGCACTTCTTGCTCTGCACTTATGCTCACTGGAGGCTCTCAGATACCACATGTAATTCACCTCTAGAAATATATAGACCCCTTAATTCTCAGCAGACACTTTTGGTTTCCTCAATGCACTCTGTGTGATTATAGGGTGAAATACTTTGATCATAAGTCAAATGTCCAAAGAAGCCAACCTTAGGAATGAAGTGGTCAAGAAAAAGGAAGGCAACAGCTCGAGCCATCACATCAACAACAATAAATTTCATATATATATATATATATAACGCCCTTCACACGTGGTAATGTCCCAGAGAGCTTGACAAAACTAAACAAAGGAGGCACAACATGTCAGTGTCCCTGCATGCAGTGTCAATACATCTAAGACAAGGTTTCCAATTGTGTATAATCCAAATTTAGGTCCCACCAAGTTTGGATGGACATCGCAAGTTCCTAGTCTTGAGTTGTATTTTTGAGGGGAAATGCATCGAACTTTACTCTCTGACTTTCAATACAATAGGAAAAGAAATCTGAGCCACATTGCTATTTTCATACATGCTCTGATAAAGGCTGATTCTAGCACAATGAAAACTGCAGAGGTCCAAAAATCGAAATATCCAACAAAGATATGATCAATAGGAGATGTTTAAAGAGATTTTCAGCACAAAGCACGATCCATCCCACTGATCAAATATTCAGTGAATGGTTCTGGCCAAAATGCAAGTAAGGCAAACCAGGCATAACATCATGTATAATTGAAACAAGACATTTTATTTTAACATTGTGAAAACTTAAAAACGGTCTGGGTGTTTTTTTAAAAAAATAAGGGATACTTTTGATATCACTTCAAATAAAAAGAACAGAATGAACTAATCGTAAATGGTATTTTATGATGCAACAAATACGACAGGTATTGTCCTTTTAAGAAAAGATAAAGAATGATGATTTAGCATCCGTGCAGTAAAGATGCCCAACACAAAGTTTCACAGATGGTTTAGATTTGTTGTTGACGAATAAAGAGTTTGGAACCTTAATATTCCTGACTCTACTAGATGGCATGTGATAAGATACATGAGACTGTCTCCCTCGCTAACTTGACCCAGTGAAAGACCGCTAATTGCTGTATCCACGTTCTTTTTGGGTGGGTGGTGTTTCAAGACTTCTGTTCTATGGAAATGTGAATGAACTGGACTGTGTTCCCAGAGGTACGATGGTTGCTTTAGCAATGCTGGCCTTCATACCATCCATATTCCCATTTTCTTCCTCACAGATAACATTTGCTTCATTACTTTGCACTGCATAGAGCACAAGGGGTTTGAGAGCATCACCTAGGGAGTTGAAATAAAATTCTTTGTTATGTCAGCACAAAGCAGCAAATGAAGCGTGCAACATAGAGTACTTGACTTGGCATAGCTTAAACTATTAAAAGATAAAGCAATAAAATTCAACAGTTTTCCTTCATTAACGTTTCTGGTCTCCAGTAAAGCAGAACACACAAATTCAATCACATTTATAATCAACTGCTCCCTCCTGATTTCTACCTATTTTTCTATATTAGATAAAGATGCAACAATACACAATGTCTGTCTGTTAAAAAGATATTAGTTTTTTGTAATGGGAACATCTTGCCGCCAATAAGAGCAACTTGGCTTTTGTACTTTCATTATTGTTTCAAATCAATGAAGTTTTCAACGGCAATAGCCCGATTGTACTCTGAAAAGCTGGATATTTTACGAGTTGTTAAAATTGGCCAATGATGGGCTCCAATCATGATTCAAAGTGATCTCAAGCGAGCCAATGTAACGTGAAACAATTTTAAATAAGATATAAACGTATTGAATTGAATGCGCCATTTACACCTGGTAAGTCTATCTTCCCTGTACTTTAAATATAAAAAAGGTTGGGCAGAATTCATATTGCATGTTTCAAACTAAAAATCTGGGAAGCGAGAGAGAGAAGCTAGGATGGAGATGCATTTTGTTTTCACCAAAGAAACTGATAAAAGTCTGAAATCAATAAGTCTCGGCCAGGCTCAGCTGCCAGCATTCTTGTCCCTGGGTCACAAGGTTGTGGGTTCAGACTTCATGTCAGTGCTTTGGGCTCATAGACCACACTGACACAGGACTCCAATACAAACCCAGGGGAACACTGTACAGTATTGCTGGAGATGCAGTTTTTTTCAGATGAGACGTTATAACCAAAGTCCTTTCTGCTTATGCAGGGAGGTGTTAAAAGTTCCATGGAACTATTCAAAAACAGAAGGGAGTGTCTCCCAGCGTTCTGGCCAACAATTCTCCAGATAAAATTAGCCCATTCACCTAAATTCCTAATAATCCCAGCTTTTAACATTGCAACTTTCACGTTAGGAGGACATTGCAAAGGGCTTCACAGGATTTATTGTAAAGCAAAGTGGCTGCATTTCTGTAGGTGAATGTTTGTGGAACATTGCTGTGTGCAGTTATAATCATCCTTGCATTTGATATAGCGCTTTTCACGTCTTCTCGACGTTTCAAAGTGCTTCACAGAATAGACTGTAAAGTGAATTGGCCGTATATTTGTGGGCGAAATGCAGCAGCCAATTACGCACACTAGTGTCAGTGTTGGTTGCTGAGTTTGCTTAAACTACAGTCATTTTACAGATAAGCTTTTTGGTGTGTTTTGAGATATCCTTGACGTTATAGAGCCTATACCAAATGCAAGGATTACCAATTTCATTTATTTTGGGCCTCACCATACAGAGAAATCTGTGACAGCCCAGTGCCCAGAACTGATACTGTCAAAAGTTTGATCCACTGAAGGCCCCAGGGCAAAGGTTGTCACACAGAGACATGATGGGTGCAAGCAATTTTAATAATTATTGCCGTCCAGTTTCCTCACAAACACAGAAACAAGGTTTGCCAAAGCCTTTCCTACGAAGACAAAGCCTCTTTAAATAAGAGTCTCAATTCTGACACGTTCCCAATTCCTAGATCAAACATTTGTTCAGAGAATGAAGGAAATATGATGTCACGTAGAAGGACACACAGGGTCTAACTTTACTCGCCTTGCTAAAAAATAGCATTTTCTCCACTCTGTCATTAGAATGGGAAATCTCTTTGAGGAGGCAGAGCTGCAAAGATCATTCTTTCTGGTGATCAATGTAATTTAAACCCTTATAAGTAAAAGGCTGAGCACACCAAAATCACAATCAATGAGCATTCTTGAGAAGTACAGCAAAGCTTGTTTGCAGAGTAAAGTATATAATATGGAAAAGGCCACTCGGTCCATTATGCCTGGTCTTTCCACAAGGCATGCAAAATCTTTCCTGTTGTGAACTTTACCCACCTAGTTAATCTCCTGGGGCAACATTCTGCATAAGGACTTCCTAATCAACTTCAGCACGTAACGCGCTAGAATACTTCTCTGAGGATTCCTGTGCAAACAACGTGTGAGATCTTCCAAGTTTGTAACCATGTGCAAAAACCCCTAACTGTCCAGTGCCCTGGGATGTCTTTCTGACGTGAAGGGTGCTATACAAGTGTAATTTGTTGTTGCACAACATCTTGTATTGTGGTATGATGGAAAAACACATGAAAACATTATCCACTAAGAAAAAAAACTTGCTTGCAAAATTAAACTGATTTGGCAAGGAAGGCGAGAAAAGATTCATTTCTTTGTGTTACAGATTTGATTTGAATAATTTTGATTTGTTTACAAAAATTGCCTTTCTTTTACTGATTTAGCTGAATAGACTCTGATATGCCATTAGATAAATTTTGAAGGGTTGGAGGGGAACAAGCTGTTGTTAATGAGAATCACAAGTGAAAACAAAGAATTTCACTCACTGCTCAGTGCACACACACTTTCTAAGGCTGAATTTCAATTGAAAGCTTCATTAAAATGTTGCCTTGAAAGATTTGTCCAACTGTGAAATCCGTGTTTTAAGAACAATTCTAATGTGTGCATCAGCAGAGGTATAAAATGAAGCACGCTCACCGCCCAACCCCCCCAACCAAAAGGTGGCTTCAGTCATGGCAAGGTTCAGTGGAAGTGTGTCTAACTGATCCACCGTGGTCATCAAACTGACAACTTGCTTATTTAGAGTTCAGCTACGTTGGGTGCAGCTGTGGTGCAATGAAGCGAATCGGAACCACCCATCTCCCACTTTCCACAAGCAATTCTCACGTTGATGTGGAAAGAGGAGAGAAATTGAACCGTATGCGTGCCAGAAGGGTTCACAATACCATGCTAAATCGAGTAAAGCATAGCCATCCCCTGCTTGATCAAGTTATCTACGCTTTTCATGAATCAAATTAGAGCATAGATTCTTCCAATTCTTTTCAGTCCGCCAGATTGTCACTTTGTTTGTATCCCTTTACCACAGACAACTGTGGTGAGAGTGTGCGGAGATTAAATGCACATCTGTTTACTCCAGGCATTCTTTTTAACAAATGCCGACAATGGCTTCCTAATCACCTACGTTTAAAGTGTGAAACCCAAACAATGGCCCGGTTTGTTTGTCCCAGTTTCTCTCAACTGAAAAGGAGAAGCAGCTTCCAACCTCTGAAATAATGGGCTATTCCATTCAAGGACACTCCAAGGCAAACATTCTGCAGGACAAGACGAGAATTAATTCAACATTGGAGCAACAGTCCCCAAAAGTCTCTACAGGGAGAAAAATACAGGTTTGCTGCACAATCTTCTCAGCTGTACTAGTTACAGACTTTTGTTTAAACACTTTATGCTATCTTAGTGCTATAGAACACAAGAAGGTCACAATACAGGTTAGTGTAATTCCTGCAAAGGGCTGTTTGATTTCCCTTGGACAGCACGATTTCTATTCAAGTTGCTCCTCCCGCAATAGAGCCCACATCAGGGAGATGAAACATACCAACAGAGTTCTCTTAGACATGTACAACTGGAAAAGAGGAATGATTACATTTTCATGGCCCACCCATGTAGAAGCTCACTTTAAAGATCAGGCTGCACCATCTCTGATGTAAGTTGTGATACTTGCGCAACAGATAAGAAACATGAAATGTCGTCAATCAAACAGCAAGCACTAATTTGCTATGGTCGAGAATTTGGGGTATTTCTTCATGGCATTCCTTCATAAGGAAATCTAATTGCGTAAACGGAAAAATCTGTCACGGCGATCACTGAGAATTCCTGTAGAAATGCAATATAATCCCAGAGTGGAGTTCCTTCAAATCGATAGGAATGCTAATGGATTAAGAGATCTTATTTTAAGATATCCCACAAACTAGACCCTCAACAGCACAAACCGTGACACTAAATACTGCCTGCAAAGATTCATCTTCCTCAAATATCTTTTGGCATCATGAACCACAGTTAGAAACATGACCCACATCATGAGATTGTTTCAATGCACATGCCAACTGATCACATCAGCATGAAACAGTCAAACTGCATGCAATTAATTAAAAATAAATCAGTCGCTGATTTAGGTATCATCTTCCTTGAGATCTAGGTGGATGTTTACGGATTCCCTTGCTGTTATTTCAAAGATACGCAGCATTTTATCTCCCAGTTATCTGGTTTTATATTCCCTCTTCCCCCCCAAATTCAGCCCAAATTCGAAATGAATTGACTAATTCTCTTATTGCTGTTGGTAGGCCATTCCAGGGGAAAGGATCCACCATGTGCATCTTCAAAACAACAGTACTCACTTCATTTCTAATTCATCTCGTTCTGTATAAAGTTTCAAGGCATTTTTTTCCCCGTTGTATCAATGTAAACCATTGTTGGATAACAACTTCACATAGGATATGCTCATTCTAATAAAATAACTGCTGTGAGAAATTGACTGTTGCGTTTCACTCACAAAATACACAGTCAATTCACTTTAGAGTATATTCTGTGAAGCGCTTTGAGACGTCTCGAAGACGTGACAAGGCTCTGTATCAAATGCAAGGATTATTATTATCATAACTTGAAAATATGGCATAGTTCTCTTTTGAACAAGCATGAGCCAACATTCAAGATCACATAAGTATGGCTAAGGCTTTTTTGTGGCATTAACTCATATTTACGGTCAAACGTGGCAAGATGGTATAACTACCCTGTTTTATGCTGCTAACTGTTACGCCAGAACTCCAATGTGTAATAATTGAAAAGATGCAATGCCAGACAACAGACATTTTTAATTTTCGCAGGGATAAGACTTTATCAGATTGTAGGCACAGGATGCTTGTCAATCACAGTAAGGTCACAGGTGTGGGCCCTACAACCTTGTTCAGCTTCTATATTACATTAGCCCCAGCTGCTTCTACTTCTCTCCATTTTGATATCTTTTACCGCACCCTTTTCCCAGTAAGTCTGGTTTGCATTTTAGCTTTTCCTTTTTTTTTAAAGAAGAAAGAAATTTTAAACAATCAAAAAAAGTTCCTCCTTTTGGTTATTTTCTGCAATCGGATCAGTTCTAGAAAGCTATCCACGTTGCATTTATTGTGTAATCCCGAGTTTGTATTAAGCTTTTCAGAGCGATTCACCGAGAAATCGTGCAAAGTCAAAGCGAGAAAGAGTGTAAAATCAGGTTTATGACCACACTGCGATCACGCTATGCTGTAGCTTGGCTGCCAGACCAGCTTGGGAGTGGTTTCAGCAGCTTATTGATTTGCAACGCTGCTGCCAGTACAAATAGTCTTGGCCTCCACTTACAATGGTCTCTTAAACACGTTCTTGGAACAGCCCCAATGTCGACTCTGGAAAACCTAACCTAAGACAACACTTCTACCTTATCAAACATGATCGCATGCGATTCTGGCTACGTGATAATGTTTAACACGGACCACTGTCTGTAAGTTGTAAGCAGAGCTGGCATTAAGGACTTCAATTCACGTGTGCTGAGCTCTCCTTTGCCCTGTTATTCACAATTTTGGGAGTGTGAGGGATAGAATCAGGTGCATAAATACTCAAAGGTGTTCAAGAAGTAGACACAGAGGTCTGTAAACAACTGCATTACAAGAGATATGTTTTTAATGGAAGAAGGATATTAGTACTCAGTCCTGACTATGTAATACATCTCTTAATATTGCCTTTCGTTTCTGCCAAACTCTCTATTTTCTGGGCAATAAGATTTATTCTTTTCAGTAACGCACAATTTCAAATGCACTTCAAGTTAACACCATATTCTAAATTGTTTTGCATTTTAGAACAAAGAGAAATGAACATTGAGCTGATATGACTGAGACACAAATGCACTCGTCAGTAAGCTATCCACAATGTCGATATCTATGTCACCGATGTCAGTAAGACGTCCAGTTTCTGCTGCCGCTGCAGTTTTTTCTAATGTTTTATGAACACTATAGGTGCTATTATCCTTTTTCTGGCATTTAGCCATGATCCAGGAAGGCTTCAGGCAAAGCAGCGAAACCTTTAGTAATGTCCATTTATCCCCAAATCTGCTGCAGAAGGCGAGTTCAAGTGCTATAGCTAGCAACTCTGCACCACAAAGCCATTTCCCTTGAACTCGCCACAAAGACTTATCATGCTGTAAACCACCGGAATGCACTTAAGTAAATAAACTGTATCAAACCCATTCAAAACATCTAATTTTTAAGTCAAGGTCCCTTAGACACAAAAAAATACAATTATTATGGAAGCCAAATCAAGGCACTGACCAGCTCTGTATGAAAGAGAAATTCTCACTTCAACAATACATAGAAAAGGAATATCTGCTTTCATTACAACAACAACAAAATTAAATTTATAGAGCGCCTTTCACGTTGGGAGGACGTCACAAAGCACTGAACAGTCAGGTGTCGGGGCCCGAGCATGGGGGAGGGGTGGTGTAGGGGTGAGGGAAGGCAGAGAGGTGGGAGGGTGACCAAAGGCACGGTCGAAGAGAAGTGTCTTGAGACCGGCCTTGAAGGAGGCAAGGGAGGAAGCGAGGCAAAGTGACGTGGGATGGAGTTCCAGAGTGTGGGGGCAGAGAGGCTGAAAGCCCGGCCACCGATGGTAGGGCAGGAGACAGGGAACAGACCAGAGCTCCATGAACAGAGACAGCGGGCAGGTTATGCTTGTCTACATTATGTTTGTAGATCGGATTTTATAAGATGTAGTTTACGCTACATTTATTTTCGGCATTGAAATTATGCATTATTATTCATAAGCACTGTAATCTCAATAGCAAGTCGTTGCACACCTCGCAAACAGTTTCTCCGTGTGCATATTGGGCAGACAATTGAATGGAAAACAGTCACTTACTCTCTGAAATCGCTGTGCAGACTGACATCATTTCCAAACATTGGAATTTGATGGTAAAACATCACCAGTCATTGGAATAGCATTCAAAACGCACATTTTCTTTCTATTGCTATCATTCAGAAGAAGCTTTCTATCGTTACCCGCAGACAGGAACTTGCACCACTGGCAGGCTATTGTGAAACAGCCTTTCTGGAATGAATATTATCTTATGAATCAAAGGTACCTGGAAACCGTGTCTTTAAACACACTTCAGTATTCAGTGCAATTATGAACTAAGTAATAAATACAGACATTTCATTATAGAAGGATGGTAACACTTTGATAGGGTCACAAACAAGCAGCTCACATGGTAACCAGCACTGACACACGTTCTGTTTAACCAATTTCATGTTTGTTCCATATCTGTAGCGTACAGTGCTACAGCAGCAAGCATCAAATGACATTTCTAGCATTAGAATCCCCAGTGCTGCATTTCTACGCCCAGTAATTTGCCAACGAACAACTCGCAGGCCTTGCTTTGATACTCTGATGGACCAGCAATGCTGATAACATGTTCAAGTCCTAATTCACAGTGTGAGGCCAATACTATTTCAATACATTTCAAATACAACAATACCACCCTCCCCACCAGATATGGTCATTCACTTCATGGGTGTTTGTGGGACTTTGGTGAAAGCAAATTGGCTGCCTGCATTCCCCTACAAATAAAATGGTCACTAGACTTCACAGCAAAATCCTGTGAAGCACTTCGAGACGTCTCAACGGGATAAGGTGCGACACAGCAACTGCAAGGATTTTATTTCTCAGACGTCACAAAAAAGGTGTCAGGGAAAGGTGCCAAGGCTGAGGAGTTACTGAGTGAAGTTCATACAATTTTAAAATGTATAATTGCAGCACAGGGCAGCCCCATCGTGTATCTGCTCGAGAAAAAACAATGAACATTATTTTTCACAACTGCATCAGCACAGCTGAAGGTTTTCATTTTTAGTGTTTCGGCAGAAAGAAGTCTTCTCAAATATCACACTGGGACATGTGTAAGGGAACGCCTGGCAGTTCATTACTACAAACATTTGATGTGCAATTCAACTACAACCCACAGCAGATGTTCATCTTTCTCTGGTTTACCTAGTCAGCCTGTTTAACTCCCAGCCCAACACAAAATACCTTGCCCTCATCAAGCAAACTCACTGCTTGGGAAGTGGGGTTTAAGAGTCCAGACATCTCATTAAAATGGTTATGCTGCAGAAATGGTCACTCCGAGCCTCACTTCCCTTTAACCATGGTGTCTAAGGGCATCAGAAGCATCTTGCGCCGTACTCTCAAATATCTCGGTAACCCTATGTCAATCCACCCCCTAAAAAACATATTACCAGAGAATTGATAACTGCACATTGCAGAAGATACAGGGCCAAAGAGTAACCAATTCGGAGCGGAAAATCAGAGGCAGACATGGAATTTAAGCATATCATTTCCACTTGCATCCATCAGGTTCAAGTCCTGATCCAAGCAACATAAAAAAAGGTACATTAATTGTGCAATCGAAAATCAGAACGTTGCTGCTCCTATTTAGATACCTGGAACTGTTTCAATGAGAAGGCTTGAAATTCTGTGAATGGCAATGCTTTCTCAGTCCATTAATAACTTCTTGAACATCCAATCGTCAGTTGGCAGTGCATGCAGCCAGTTGCTTATCAATTTAAAATGTGCTCATGTTTTTGTGCTCATAATGTGAGCTTGCCAGTGCAAGTCTTGGCACTTTTGGCACTCTTAGGGCTGTATAAGGCACTTCCTATCCAAACACAGCAAAGCCCACAAGCAAAATAAAGCTTCTTCTACCATCTCCCGTCAAGGTTCCTCAATCCCATCTTCAGAGGGATGTATTATACTGCACCTGTGTCAATATTTCCCTCTTCCATTTGTCCTCTTTCTTCCAGAAAGCACAGAGAAGTTTTTCATCCCATTAACTTCTGTTCCGAGTCAATCCAAGATTCCCAGGGGATCAAAAGCCATCATGTTGACTCACTGTACCAACCAGTCTCTCCCGTCTACATTATCTTTCACACAAAATGTTTTTTAAAAAAACACTAATATGCAGTTTAAGTAATTCAGAACTCATTTGATGGTGAAAACAAGAGAGGCACATAGGAAGCATTTTTGCCACTAAATTTCCAAGGTTTTGATGGTACTTATATTATATAAAGCAATATCTGGATAGCAGCATACAGAAATACTGTATTCTTTGATCCCTGGAGTAATCCAGTTACAATGAAGGGAAGGAGAATCAAAGACATGGGAGAGAAAAAAAGAGATGCCTTTAACAGAACACGCCTAATACTGGATTAAACCAAGTCCCATCTATGTGTTCTACAGGTGGATATCAGAGTTGACAGAATTTGAAAGAGGAGTTTCACACAGTATCTTTTTCACTGACAGTCAACAATCTTCCAGGTAAATTGATCACGTGTTTGATGACATTTAATGTCATAAGATGCTGTAGTAATGCCATGTCTTTTCTGTTGCTCCACACTTCACTTTTCCTCAAGGTGCACCGATCAGGAGTATCAACTGATACACTCGCACACTCTTATTTTTAACATCCTATAATGCTGTACGTGCCCAAGGCAACATGCTGTGCAATTTTTCTTACACTCAATCTCACGTTGCTTGGTGCACTAATAAAGTTCCACATCGGTGAAGAAATGTGCTTTTAAAAAAGCAGGAATTTGTTGGACCACCACAGGTCTAGAGTTTGCTTAAGAATCCACAGATATTGGAATCAGTTTTAAAAGTTACTAAAATCATTTGGGTTTTTCCAATAAGGCCTACCCCTCCTCTCTGGCTAATCTCAAGCATTCCAAGACCTAACCTACGATACAATATTGCATTTGTATAGCGCCTTTCATGTCGGGAGGACATCCCAAGGCGCTGGACAGTCAGTGATTTGGACTTGAGCTGGGGGTCGGGATCGGGGAGGGTGGAAGGCAGGAAGGGTACGAGGGTGGCTGATGGCGCGGTTGAAGAGGAGGGTTTTGTACACCTATGTGAACACCTACTTTTATACACCTACGTGAACTGTGCTGTACAAAAGCAAGTGGTTGTTGTGCTCGTATAATCTGCCTACAATAAAGGGAAGGAGAATAAAAGATGGGGTGGTGGGGGGAGAAAAAAAGGTGGCTTTAATTTAATCACGTAATGCTGGATTAAAAACTACCGCAGGGAAACAAACTCTTTCCTAGACATGCACAAACATCAAAGAGGCTTCCATTATATGTCTTGTCAGTCACACTTATCAGCAGATAAGTGGAACCTACAGCAATGTAAAGGTAGCTCACAACTTCCACAAAGCTTGATCTTAACTTTTTGACAACTGTGGTATAGGTTAATAATGCAAACTGACGAGTCACTCACAAATAATAAAAATCAATCCATTTTATCCATATAATTGTATATCCCGTAAAACAAAGAAAATCTTCATTTATGGAAATGATCAACTCAGCTAGAAAAAGCACATCTCCGAAGGCTTGCATAAGTTATGCAACACAGCTTTCTAAATGTCTTATTAATTGTAATAAGTCTTGCATTTGATATAGCACCTGATCACGTCAAAACATCTCAAAGCATTTCACTATAATTGCTGTTAAATGTAGTCACTGCTTTTGCAGGCTTCATAATACATTGTCATTTAATTCAAATTTAATGGCTCAAAGTTTTTTTTTAAAAAAAACAGCACTTCTGAACTCTACAAATTCTTGCCTTGAAAATTGAACGTCAATTTTTAGAAAAGAACGGAAACTAGGAAGCATGATTTGACAGTTTAACTGGGCTATTAAAATAAAATATTCTTAATCAGGTGATTAACAAATCTATTTATTCCGCCAAGGTTAATATCCATCTGTTAAAGCAATGGGGAGATATCATTCAAGAAGAGAGTGCAAGCATTCTTGGGGTTTCAGCAAGTTAAAACACCAATAACTTGCATTTATATAGCACCCTTGACACAGGATAGCATCTGAACACTTAAATATATATCCAGAACATTTACCAGTCATCACACATCGGTATAGACACAATCTGCCCCCAACTTCAAGACTCACGAGATCCAAGTGAAGACTGACAACAGCAGTAATCATAAACTGTGTGCAAACCTACAAACTTAATCCAGTATTTGATTTGCTTCGCTCATAATCACTTTGCTTTGACTGGAAACCTTCAGTCACTAATAAGTAACCCTGCCAAGCCGTTTCCTTGTCCATCACTGTTAACATACACTCTTGCACTCGCATATGCATCTATTTACATTTATATCCATCTGCCAATCCTCGACCCATCCACTGATTAGTCCAGATTTTCCTGAAAGATATTTATCTTTCGAATACCACTCACCTGGCCACATAGCTTTGTGGCAACAGAAACATGTGCAAATTGCTCTCGCCTCCAGATCATTTGTGAATAATATTTTGGAAATCAAGGAACCCACAGAACACTCTTGAGATCTCTATCCATCACTGTTTCCCAGCCTTGGCAGTTTCCATTTATCACCACCATCTGCTGTTTGTTAAGCCAGTGGCATCAATGCGACTATTAAATATACCATTAATTCCATGCGCTTCAACCTTCTTTTGAAGTCTCACATTTGAAGCTTGATCAAATGCCTTCTGAAAATCAATATAAATCATATCCATTGGATAACTCGTTCGGTTATTTTCTCAAAGAATTCCCTTTGATTTGAGAGAGCTGTGACCTTTTGCTTCTAGATCTATCCTGGCTATGTCTCATTGCACGTGTGCTCTTTACATTTGCAGTAGTAGATTTGTGTCTAATATTCAGGAATTGATGTCGCATCACATATTGGGATAACTGAACTATAACTTCCAGACTCATATTTCACTTTTGTAAAATAACAGAATGAACAGTCACCACTCCTCAAATTAACAGCTCCCTAGTTTAATGTAAAATATTTCCTATTTCTCGTTGATTTCCTCTCAATTTTCCCTCAGGATCCTTGCACACATCACATCAGCAGCAGCTTGTGGGGATCCAATCCACAGACATTCTTCCATTGAAGAATCCTGAGCCAGAATGCCTGGAGTGTGGAATCTGACCACCTTCCTTTGCGAAATTTAATGTTAAAAAAAAATGCTACACACGTAACATCTCCTGACCAGCCATATCACCAACTTAAACTGTAAGTACTTTATTTGATCTTCAATACACTGCCGACTGCTCAAATAGCTAAAAATATTTAAATAGATTCTGCTTGATACCATTTGCTCAAAGCAATCAAACTTTCTATTACTCTCTTATTTCCTCTAAAGCTCTTTTTAGTTAACCTCTCCTGTGTTCTTACACGACTCTCAATCTTCAATAGTTATTGTTTCCTTGTATCTTTTAAAATATTCATGAGGCCGAATGAGAAACCATGAATGTAAGGTCATGGCACATGTAACCGTGGGAAAATAGATCTAACTAGGATGTTGCACAGAACAGCATAAAAACTGGATCCATGCATTGCTGGCAGCGTAATAACAACAACTTGCAAATAGCAACTTGGTTTGTGATTTCATAAGGCTCACGTCCCAAAGCAAAGCCGAAAGGTCTCAGATTGTTGATAACAACAACAAAATTACATTTGTATTGCACCTTTCACGTCGGGAGGATGTCCCAAGGCGCTGGACAGACAGAGTTACGGACCCGAGCTGAGGGTCGGGATGGGGGAGCGGGGAGGAAGCAGGGAGATCGAAAGCATAGTCAAAGAGGAGGGCCTTGAGGAGGGTCTTGAAGGTGGCAAGGGAGGGGGCGAGATGGAGGGACTGTGGGATGGAGTTCCAGAGGGTGGGTGCAGAGTGGCGGAAGGCCTGCCCGCTGATAGTGGGTCGAGCGAGGCAGGGGACGTGAAGCAGGTCGGAGTCCGCTGAGCGGAGGGAGTGAACAGGGTGGTAGGGGGGTTAGGAGGTCGGAGAGGTAGGGGGGAGCAAGACCATGGAGGGCTTTGAAGGTGAGGACCAGGATCTTGCACTGTATCCTCTGTGTGATGGGAAGCCAGTGGAGTTGGGCGAGGATGAGGGTGATAAGAGTCACGGAGCCTGGTACGCGAGGACACGGGCTGCAGAGTTCTGGATGATCTGCAGCCTGTGGAGGGAGGAGTTGAGGAGGCCGACAAGCAATGAGTTTGCATAGTAATAATGGGCTCTGGAAAACATTTGAGTAATTCTGCAAAATAAATGGTAATAAAAGTGTGTGTTTGTGTGTTGGGGAGTTATAGATAATAATAATCCTTGTATTTGATATAGTGCCTTTCACGTTGGGATATAACAAGACAAAACACTGATTCCATCATTGTGTGAGAGGTTGAATTACCAAGAGGGAGTGGTCTTTAAGTGAAAGTTTCTGAAAGACGGCTTGGCCGTTGCATTTAGTGCAGACAATTTAAAGTTGCTGCACTGATGTAATAACCATCTAAATTTCCATTCATTCAGCAGCCTGTTCATTTCCCAGTCTTGTAGCATACATTTCTCATGCTACAAAATAAATCATCTCTTGCATGACAGCAACCAGGATATTAAGACCAGAAGTGCAATATATGTGACTAGTCGAGGCTACCAAGATCAGAATCTTGTATTGGATCTGCAGCACGCACATCAGTGTAACTTGGACTTACTCAATTCCTACCCTACCCTCCCACTCAATTCCTATTCATCAGAACCTTACAGATATCAGCCTCTCAGGAGCTACCATGAACCTACAGTCAGACCCCATTACGAAACAGTGGTATGAATCCACAAACTCAGGTGCCACGTATTGAGGTCCGTTCAAAAGTATGGCTGATGCTCACATCACTTCTTTCAAATGACTTAATAGCACGAAAGGAATTATTAGGAATTATTATATTATTAGGAAATATCTTTTTTATGCGATATAGTACATGGTAGTTTGGGACATATGTACATGCGACCGCCAGGAAGGTGGAAGGCGAATGAGATGAACCTTGGTCTTTTTTCATCTAGTATTTCTTATGTTCTTATGTAGGTTCTTAAAGTATACCACACTATACTGGAGTCCTGTAGCATATGTGGAGTCCTGTAATATATTGGTTAGAGCATTTACCTCGCAAATGAGAAGACCCGGGTTCGATTCCCAAGTTGGGGAACCTTAGGCAAGTTTGCTTCCTCCACACACCTCTCTGTTTACCAGTAAGTTGGAACCCGCTTGTTAGTTGATTGGCGGACCACTTTCAGGGGGTAATAATCCCTTCAAAAAATAAATCAATAATTTGGTAACTCAATCCACGATTATTTGTGGGACACTGCTGTGCGCAAGTGGCTGCCGTGTTTTGCCCACAAATATACAGTCAATCACTTTTTACAGGGTATTCTGTAAAGCAAGCACTTTGAGACGTCTCAAAGACATGATAAAATGCAATATCAAGGATGCAAGGATTATTATTATACTAGGGCGCATTATTACAGAATCCAACTGTACACTGAGCAGTATTTAGTTGCTGCGCTCAGGGACGTCCCATCTTCCTCAGCTCCCCTCGCCTCCAGCTTGGGCTCTGTGAAGCACTTTGAAACGTCCTCCCGGCGAGAAAGGCGCTATTTAAATGTAAGATTGTTTTTGTACTTGTGCTACTGAAAGTTATTAATAAAATGGCTTTAAAACAGGTCTTCGAAATCAACAACAACTTGTATAGCACCTTTTCACGTCTTCAACCTTTTTCCTAGGTGTGTTAGCGCTCCAGTATGCTGTACTACAGTTGCAAGAAATAGATTTCTACTTGAGATTCCCCACACGACAAGTGGTTGCTCTCAGTAATTTGAACGATACGGAATTTACTTGAAGACTCTGTGATTACTACCTGTCACTCAAAATCTTTCACTTACATTAAGTAGTCCAATCTGTAGCACTAGTGCTGAATACTGTTGAGGCAGATTGTACTCTGCAGCAACCATAAGGTATTTTTCAAGGTGTTTTAGTGAAACTGAACATTTAGCTGCAAATACGAAGAGCAGAAATGCCTTAAACCCATTTGAACGTGCTCGGAGTCTAATTTCCACGCAATTTGTATCTGAATGTTTTTCAACATTCCTTAATATTCCCTGACACAAGCTGCAGGAAGAAAAAAAACGGCAAAATATAATTAATCCCAATGTACGTTTTACACATTTTATCTGCATTGCATATCAATTCGACATCCGGGTAAATATCATAATGCAGATGTATTCAAACAGAAACATTTCAAATGTGGTGCGAAGCAGAATTATTTATGAGTGTAACTGAAAACAACTCACTCATGAAGTGACCAAAGAAATCTCATGCTGGTGACAGATATAGATTCCTCTGAAGTTTTTTTTATATATAAAAGGAGCGTGGACTAAGCATAATTAACATCATTGAGGAAGCAGCCAATTTGCAGGAGACACAATTTTGAAGCAATTGCAGCACAGGAAATTGTGGTGTAGGAGAAAATGAGAAAAAGAGGAAACACAAGATTTCTTTTTACAAAGTATAATAGATTTAACTGAGTCATGCACAACAATTAACTAGTGTTTTCACAAGCTCCATTGTGTGGTGCTGGAGTACATGGAGCAATACTACGAAAGGAAAGTCACTGAAAGTTGTGGTGCTCTCCCCTACATACTGATGCACGCACAGAGTTAGACTGAACTTGACTGTAACTTATTACAAAAAAAAGGAAATTCTTCATTAAGCCAAGACCACGTTGTCAATAGCACTGCTCTGACTCAACACCTGTCTAGGTTTAAATGGCACTGTCTGAAACAAAAGGGCTCCAAAAAACATTTTTTCCTGAATTTTCCAATCAACACACTAACACACTACTGTAATATGTTGTATTGTTGTAAAAAATATTTAGCCTCTTGCTTGTAGCATCATTGCAAAGAATGTCACAGAGAACATTGTCAGCGTGCTTTCTCTCTCCAGGCTCTCTCAAGGAAGGAGACGAGAGAGAGGGAAGAACGCATTCCCCCCTGGACAGGATATGAACGAGAAATCAATTACACCCCATGTGAGGAGCTGAAAAATGATTGTCTAAAGGGTAACCTCATTTTTATTTGATTAAGAGTAATTTAGCTCAATTTAAGCTACCTTGGGAATTCTCAAATTAGCAACAATCACAAGCTTTGAAGATTGTATCTTCGGTCTCGCCTTTCAAACGATGAAGCCTGTCCTGAAATTTGGTGAGAATGAATACACAGAGGTGCCAGGCTGATGTCGGTATTAAGGCATCACAAAGTCCATCTAAATCCATTGATACCAGTTGCAACATAATGGGAAAATCAATCCCACTTTTAAAATTAAGGGCCATTTTCTAACTATATCATCTAAATGGAAAACCTGCAACCTTCCCCTGAACAGAATCTGCAAACATGAATGTAGTGATCAGTTAAGCATTTCTGTGCATTCTATTCTGTTAAATAGTGAATATTAATGGAAACAATTTGTGCCAATTATGTTTGAGCAATTAAAGCGCAAGCTGGTTTCGAAGACAAATTTCTCTACCACTCTCTTTGGGATCTCTGTCCTTTCAGATCCTGGTCTGAACAGGCCGGTTCTGTTGTCAAGTTGGACATAGATCCAACTTGACTGATAGTCTTGCCTGACACTCCAATACATTGTTGGAGGTGCCATCCTTTAGATGAGACATTAAATCAAGGTCCCATCTGCCATTTCAGGTGATGTTAATGATCCGAAGGTGCTGTGGAAAAGAGAAGGGAATTACTCCTATTGTGTTGACGAACAATCCTCCAGATAAAAAATGGATTACCGTTGAGATGTTTTGGGCGCATTTATCTCTATCTCAAATGCAAGAGCTATTACTCCTAATTTGTGCTGAGTCAGCTTTCTTAGCCAGGAAACAGTTATATCATTCTAATTCCCCTTTAACTCTGTCTGTCCAGCGCCTTGGAACGTCCTCCTGACATGAAAGGCGCTTTACAAATGTAATTTTGTTGTTATTGTTGTTGATAACAGTTTTAAAGGTAGGTTCAGTTTCAAGCATTCTTTGATTAATTCATTAATAATGTCCTAATAACCCTCGGTGCAAAAAAATCTTAATAATCTTGTGGACAATTGCAAAATAAAAATAGAACATAAAGGATTCCGGCACTGACACCATCATTCATGTAACATAAAAGTCATAACGAAATAAGCTGAGGAACAGCTGTGTCAAAGCCGATCTTGAGGGTCCTTTGACCTGGTATACTTGGAGATGCTACACCAATCTCTTGCATCCCCTTACAATAAGCAATAGGAACTTTTCTCAAATAAACAGTGTGCTTACGCCAACAATGCAGATTTATCTTTTTATCCTGCAGATGTGAACTGAATCGTAAGATGTTTACACACAAGTGAGCAACTAATCCACAGAATAAAGCATTCACCCGAAGCCACACACAGATAGTAGAAGCCAAGCACTTGGTGATACATGGCATTAGGATATTCTGTTGAGACCCATGTACAACAGTGGACTAAAATGAGATTGTGAATGTGTTTGAAGTGTTACGGTGTATTCTGCTGCAGACCTGATAATCTAAAAATAATTGTAGCACTGAAACTGTTTGCCTATAAAAGCATATTGAAAACAGGGGATGCTTTTTCCAAATACCTGAAAATAGTTGTGCGAAGAAGCGATTCATACAATTACAACTGAAAAATCAATGTTATATTAAAACTTTGAGTTATTTGAAAAGCATAATGAGGAGGAAAATACTGTACAATGTATAATAGGGTCACGATAAAAAACATTTGTATTGCAATCTAATTCTCAGCAACAGAAAGTATCAGCATTGTAATGCAGAATATGGCATCTGAGCAAAGCGAGACAAAAATACATCAAGGACATAAAATTAAAAAAACAGCTAACCTACTGGTAATGAATAAGAGGTTTTCTTCCAAGATGAATACACTTGAAGATATTAGGTAAGTACAATTATACACCTGTTGGCCTTAATATTTTTTGTGATAGTTTCGCTATGAATTGATGGCCTCCTACAGACCCCATCCTCTTCAATTCAATAGCCTTCAAGTGCAAGGCCCTTGTGGACAATCAACACTCGAGTGCCACCCACTCTCAGCGCAAAACATGCCCTCATTTCAGTAGGTGTTGAAATGAAAAAATTTCTCTCCAAAAGAAAAGGTCATTAGATAGAAGAAAGAACCAGACATGCAAGACTCTCTGTGCAACTTCTTGCAACTTATGAGGATTAGATTTTATGTTGAGCATCGATAACGGGGAACAACAACAACAACAACAAGATTCCATTTATAAAGCGCCTTTCACGTCAGGAGGACGTCCCAAGGCGCTGGGGAACGGGGAAATCCTGTTTATAGTAAATGGTCTTCCTGGTCCAATGTCTCAAAGGCTGCTTTACAAATCTTGCATGAAAACACAGGCTAACAAGCTCATCACCACTGATATGTCCTGCATAGAGTACAGGCAAATAAATCCCTGACTGTCCAGCGCCTTGGGTCGTCCTTCCAATGTGAAAGGCACGATAAAAAAAATGTAATTTTATATCGTATTGTTTGCGCTCTATACGCAGGAAGTATTTCTTATGTGACTTCCTTCACAAAGTGACATTGTAGCTTTAATATTAAAGAGTCTGATTCTTCAAACTGCAAGGAACAAATTCTGCTGGTGCCACTCAGACAGCTTCTCCCCAGTTTGTGGAGAAGAAAATATTTGCAAACGTACTTAATGCACAAATATTAGATTAGAGCAAATGATTATAGCTACTATCATTTACAATAAAAGATCCATAATAATTTCAGCCCAATGAATGTTATTAAGACAGGGTTATGAAGTAGAGAAGGAATTACTGCGAATGCAGCTTTATGAGTCCTACCGGATCAATTTGTGGCACAACTTCTAACTGAAAGAGCCAAGTGTAGACATTCACACACCACAGTTATTTTTAATTCTTTACGCCCACACATTTCCCTAAAGGTGTCTGGAGGAATTTAAAGGTATCCTTCAGTTTAATTTGCTCCTTATCTCTTTGGAAAGCAAACCACTAGAACTCATGGTAGTTCCTTTAAAGGGATGCGTCACCAAGACATAGTATTTATTGGGCACGTTTAATGCCCGAAGCTTCTCCAATAAAACAAACTATTCTGCTTCAGTATTGGGTGAAGTACATAAACCAAATTATTTCTATAAAACAGTCTTCATAAATATCCGTTGGTCTTTTAATATAAAAGGTAAGAAAATAGTTTTCCTGTAAAACAGTTACATTTGATGGTAATTACCTGCAAAGTGTTTTTTGATACATTAATAAGGAGCTATTAAAATGCAAGTCCTTTTCTTTTTCATAAACAATTTAATCCAGTTATTAACTTCTTTGGAGGGTAATCTATTCTGTAGATCTACGGCTCTGTGAGGGAAGAAGTAATTTCTCGTCTGCCTTCATGCCACATTTAGTTAATTAACTAGTGCATCAAATGTCACTTGCCTGACCATGGAGAGAGTTGGTGAAGTGGCTCCATTTACAGGACTGATGAAGGAACCATGCAAATGGAGCCGATTCACCAACAAGAATAAATGCTGCTGGTTCAGCCCTTGAGCACAAAAATGTTTAAAGGAAAGTTAAAACAAGTTCTCCAAATGTAATGTTTCTCTTCAGCAGATGATATACAAAATGTAAAGGATAAGATGTTGCAAGTAAAAGTTTCCTTTGGGTTTACATTTAAGATGCCCATTAGGTGGCAAACGGAATAAAGCATCACTAAAAGGTTTTGAGATGAAGTGCTGGAGTAATCATGTCATAGGGCTCCCCCAAGTTCAAAGAGCTTGAAAGAAATAGACCAACTTCAAAACATTTAACAATTATTCATTGCGCTGTATGCATTTTTTTTTAAAAGTTACTAATTAAATCAAAGTTTGGTTATGATAGTCACTTTCTGAAGCTCCAAAGGCACTTTTTTTTAAGAATAAATGGAGTCAAATTAAATATTTATTTGAAACATTTAGGTCCAAGACCATCAAAAGGGCTTTGAAGTTGTCAACTTTGGAATTGATGAAACTTGACCCAATAGCTAGCTGTTAAACAGTAAAGTTATGCAGGTTTTTATTTTTAAAAAATCAGATAAAGCAAAACTCACGTTTATTTGAAGTGGTTGAGAACAAAGCACAAGGGTACTGCCAGGAATTATCATATGAATATCCAATATTTGCCTAGTAGGTAAAGGCACTGTCACTGCATTGCTGTAATAATAATCCCTGCATTTGATATAGCGCCTTATCACGTCTTTAAGATGTTCAAGTACTGAGGCTCAAGTACTGAGCCACATAGGATGAGATCCCACTCTATGGTGGGGTAGCTGATTAAACCAGACAGCAGTTGGGATGCTACACCCAGTATTTGGGGAAGAGGGCTCAGTGGAAGAAAGAAAAATGAGCTTGCTATTCCTGATTGTTACTGTAGTGACCTCTACTGGAAAATGCAAATGTTGGAAGAAGAGCAGTATTGGTTTGGGCTCTTAATGTCTGTAGCCTGATGACTATCACTTTGCTCAATAGGTTCAAGAGCAAATGATGAAAGGTCACTAGAGTGAGGTGTTGGGAGACTTGTCATCAGTGATGGGAACACAGCCAGCATGAAGGCACATCTTCCAGCAAGCAAGAAAATGTAAATTGGCAAAAAAAAGATATATGAATAGCCTCCGAACAATGAGTGAACTTGACATCATGAAGAAAACCCATTTTACTGCATCAAGTTTTGAGAGTCCAATTTTAGACCTCAAGAAAATAGCACTCAGTCTCCTGTTGTGTTTGTTTTATATATAAAAGTCCTGCACACAGAGTGCGCCATATGCGTCTACAAGGTGGAATGCTTTATTATTATTATTTTTATTATTATTATTAACTGAGGCCTTGAAGGAAAATAAAAGTTTGGAGTCTTCTAAAAATCTGCCAAAATATTTTAACTTTATTCACACTGCCAAATAGAGCCAATTATCATCACATTGACTTCATACCGCATCTCCATCTTTCACACAGCAAATTAACAGCATGATAGTTAGTTACAGTATTGTCATCTACAATTACACAGTCACTACATGCTACAGTGCATCCCATAGAGTGCTTCCAGACATTGATGACAACATCATTCGGCACTTTACGAAAACAAGGAATAGTATTCATTACTGTATTTTGAAATTGGTTTAGCAAAAACAATACCTTTGATTAAAATTTCTACCATTACCCACCCCAAAAAGGCTAAAATTCATTTCTGAAACCATTAAGAAATTTACCCTGAAAATCAAAGTCTCCACCAAGTCACTTATTGGCCAGTTATGCTCTAGGAATTTATTCAACTCAGTGCCCACTCACACACTGGATCAATATGAGAGAGGAGACAGTTTCCACTTCTTTCTTGCCCTGGTCCCAGCACAAGTGAAGGAGAAAAATGGACAAGCAACAAACACAGTGCAGATGTACAGCTAAGATAATGGCAGCTGAATGTCTGTTAATTTGTAATATTATTAGAGAGCAGGGAATCCTATCTGGATTCTTGATGTTATTTCAAGAATGGACCACCCAGGAACTTTTAATCTTAAGTACCCTAATCTACCGGCTGGAATGCGAAATTAATAAGAGAACCAAAAAAAAGACAAGTCACTTTAAATTCAGGCCAGCAAAAATATCCCTTTTATCACTGCAAATCTACCGCATATCAAATCTGAAATTAAGACTTTTTTCATGCAACCGCTTATTTTGCCGAGCACTGTTAATTAAACCAAAGCTCATTGTGAGGTCAGACAGCGTTTCATCCTAAGTACAGAGAGAGTTACCAAGTCATCATCAGGCAAGATCCATAACTGTACAAAATATATTTCTTTGAGTTGTCTTTTCTCAATAATTACAAAAACTAATAAAGGTTTGCCCACATTTTACCAGTCCGAGATTCAGCTGTATTTGTTCAGCGTTAATTTTTATACTGGACTAATTCCAGAGACACAATGTTACAGTAATTCCCTGTCTTGACTACACAGTCCTTTTGCAATAGAAGTTTTAATTACAATTTAGCTTGGCCCCAGACATTTGAGAAATTCTAATATGCATAATTAAAGTATCACAATAATTAAAAATGGGATTACATCACAAAATGCTGCTGTGTCATCTCTGCCTCCTTACTCCATTAATAGTCCAATGCAAATTGAAAGAGATTAAGATTAAATATGAAATTTATGCCAGAACACTGAAAGAGAAATACAGCTCCCCAAAGAGCTTTTATCATTCCTCAAATTCCCAGGAGGAAACAATGACTGCACTGGATGATCAATAGAGCTCATGTGTTCCAATCTAATCTTCCCAGCATATGCACACTAGCCCTAATTGATCTCGTTTTACTAATCTAACCAGTCTGGGTGCCAATCTGTCTGGTCCAAGCTGCCCAGCATTGAAAGACATTATACTTCTGTCCCTGGAATGAGAAATAATACTGTTTGCAGCCATAATAGCAATGCTGACATGCAAGAACAGGCACTAAATTACTGCTTGCCCTTGTGGTGAATCTTATACTATTGAGCTTGCTCCAGTTATTAAGATCAATTCTTCATTTTTTTGCACTTGACGGATGAATTTCGCATTCTCACCTGAATGGAGCATTACTGGGCTTATGTGTTTTGTAGATGACAGAAGCTGCAAATGTAAAATTCTGGCCTTTGGTCCTCCGAACCTGGAGCTCAGACAACTCCGCAGAAATGAAGCAAGTGCTTTGCTGAGACGGAGGCCGCTGGGTTAAATAAGTATCTATTCACACATTACCACATGGTTATTTTTTACATTTAATACCAAACACCCACCTCTGCAGTAGCTCTGGTTGTCACAGCTGCAAATCCAGTGGAAATGTTTGCAATAATAGGATTTTGTTTTCTAAAGAAAAATAGCGAACCTAGAGTGGAATTTGTTTGCTGCAAGAACAATGCTGGAATGGCATTCACTGAAGGCTGAATGAAGAATGAGAGGGAACAGAATGCATGTCAAATGTTTTGGCTAAAGGTTGTTACCCTAAGGGATTGGCAACATTCAGTCACCCTGGAGTATGTTTTTCATCAATTCCTTACCCGGAAGAATACTTTCTTGCCAGACCTGAGATATTTGGATCCACATCCAAAAAGCTTCCCAACAAATTGTCTGCTCTCTGCCTCATCCATTTCCTTAGACAATTGGCTTAAACAATCTGGCCTTTTGAAAGTTGGGTTACCCAACTGTAACCAAAAAAAGGCACTAAAATTAATGCAATAGTTTTAAGACTCAGAAAGCAGCACAATTATCTGCAATTTTCAAAAGAAAAACATGGTTTATCTCGAATGGAAAGATATTCCGACTGGAAACCTTTGCCACTGTGATGGGATAATACAAGTTGTCTCAAACCGTGTCACTGCATGTAAACATTGTGTTACTTGTAATAACACTGCAACTGAAAGTGTTATCGAGGCGGTGTACCCCTCGCCATTGTGAAAAGGAACGAAAGGAATAGGGCTAAGGTATGAGCTGAGGCTGGGGAGAATCCAGATGGAGGGAGGCTCCTGTACAATATAAACACGGACACAGATGAGTTGACTGAACTGCCTGTTTCAGTGCTGTAGATCCTGTGGAATTCAATGTAGCACTCGACTACTCAGTGGACCGAGTTCACCACAATACTGTAATGCTACTCTTGACAAAATTCAGCCTTCACAGATTTTAAACCTTTACAGCAGGACAGCTATCTCTTCTAAGTTATTTGAATATTTCAAGAGACGAGGTACTGGACACTGGTGAGCAAGTGGTTCTTCAAGATCAGAAAATACATGGCTTACAAAGTTATCTTTCAAGGCAGACCGTAAGAATGCCACAATGGTAGCAAGAAATACTCTACTGACAAAGCCATGCAACGGCATTTCATTTGTGAAGGATGGTGACTGTAGTTTCATGCTGTGAGCTAACCGTTTTAAAGTTTCGCTACTGGGTGCAATAATTTGCAAGACAGAATTAAATAAACAACCTCGCATCAGCCTAGAAAACAACTGTATTCATTCTTTGTACATCACAATTTCCTCTTCATTCAGAAAATGACAGGATTGTGAAACCCAATGACTTCTGATACGATCATTTTCACTTCTGTTTTGGCAAATTTACTTGTGCCCCATCTACCTCTAAACACAGCTGTTCTTTGCATTTGAAAAACAAAGATAACAATGTCCCAAGTTCCAATTTGCACAGTACGCCAGACAAAAATAATGTAAAGCCTAGCTTAATAACAATAAGGTTCATTAATTAGTGTTTAAGCCTTTGGACCAGTTTCCCTGCAGCTACATCTTGTTCATGGTATTTCGATAGCATCAAGTTAACGGGCCAATTACTGCATGGAATCCATAGAAGGTACAGCCTGAAATATCTGACACTGCCCATCAATTGAACAAAATTACCCATAACAGCAAAGCAAGGGCTGAAGATGAACTGGAAAAAAAATGAGTAGTAAGCCTCCACTGATACACATGAATAAAACAAAACAAAGAAAAAGAAAGAATAACAGCTGTCTGAAAGGTGCAGAATGACTTATTCATGACACACATTTCAGATTTCAGTTGTGTTTTAATGTTCAGACAAGTGGTATCCCCACAATCACATCAGGTGAGCTGCCTGTCAGTAACTCTTTGGAAATATCCAATTGACATTAAGACAGGGAGAACATAGGTGGTTTGATTTTTAATTAAATGTTAATAAGCCAGCAAGCTAGCTTTCAGCAGCTTCACACCAATCATGACACGTGAAAGCATTTTATCGTTTTCTGAGAAAGATTAGTGCTCCATTTACATCACAGAACAGGTCAGGAAATAGCTTTTCGACGCTGACTGGAGCTCCAGGTGGTGTGAAAGCTGCCCATTTACAGCCCAATTTAGCTTATTGAGCTAACTGCAGAAACAGTGCTTTAGACTGAAGGAGGCAGCATTGTTATTTCGAGAGGGTTATTGCTAAAATCTCCTCCCATCTTCAGGGGTTGCAATATCTGATAGGCCAAATCAAATGGCTGCCATCAATAACTGCTAGATTCAACAACAACAACAACTTGCATTTACATAGTGCCCCTCATGCAGGCTAGCATCCCAGAGCACTTCAGGTATCACTGGCCTATTCTTCTGGGAATCAATGACATGTGTAAGTTGGCGACATGTGCTTCCACATTCCAACATCAAAAGGTAACCACCCAGCCTCAGTACACTTGCAACTGGTTCAATTTGAAAGACTTTTCAAGTACTCTAGTCCATAAACTAAATGCTGCATTATATTATAGAATGTTTCCTACACCATTGAATCCACATTTAAACTGCTTATGTGCATTGGTTTAAATATTTTACAAAAAAATGAAACTTCTACCAGAAATGACTACCTTATCTCGGTGGCTGAAAAGAATAACGAGAAGACTGGTTTGCTGGCTTATACAGGATAGATCGTTAGTATAGATATGCAGGATTTTGCCACTCCCATCTTAAGACTACTTTCTAAGACAATTGCCTTAAAATGTATAATTAAGTCCAATATAGTATTACTCCATCTAATCTCGTTGTCACCAACTGCTTTTGGCAGTGAAGTCAATGAAATGCCAGCAAAATACATTCTAGGGAAAAAAAACCAGCATAAATTAAAGTTAATCCCCTAAATGCAACGTTCAAAGTTAATTAAGTTCCCACAGTTTAAAAAAAGATTCACGTCGAGTGGGTTCACTAAAAGTTGAACTGCACACATGGCATTCTCTCCACACACACAATGTACTTCCAAAACAGTTAATGTGCCACAATCAGATAAATGCGATATGCCATTGGATATTTACAGGCTGAATGGGTAGTTGGGTCTTAGGAATTAACCTCTCATCTGAAGGGCGGTGGAGTGTCCAACAATTCAGCACATACGCAGCACTGCATTGGAGTAATAACCTAGACTGTAGGGAGTTCAAAGTCCCAATGGCTTCAACCCACAACCTTCTGACATGGAGGCAATATGCTCCCTTTCTAACCAGCCTGACACACAAACAACACATGATGGTTCTCCATGGTCTTTTCCAATTCATCTTGAATAAATCAAAGCCCAATACCACTGCGAAAGGAACAATCTCCCAACAATAATTGAAAGCTCATTCATGCCATCAAAGTGGAAATTGTGTGTACCCTCTAGGTCTTTGATTAGCACAAAATGGTCAAATGTAGGCATTGCTCCACTATGTCAGAAAATCTCATTTCCTTCCTGCCTTGGTCATAATAAGATAATGTTTTTGATAAACACATGTCCACTCAGAGCTTATTTCAGCCCTGTCATGATTGAATTTACCCTACTGCATGAGCAGACTGTTCTTAAATCAGAAAAGAAACCAATCATTAGCTTTTCAATTACATGTCTGTGTTCTAATCCTTTTTTTAAAAAAATAAGTACACACAGTGAAACAGACAGCATATAATGGACATCATAATACCATGGCGCGCCCACTCTATTTAAAAAGCTCATGGCATGGATCAATGAATACAACACTTTATCACTTTGAGACATTTTTAGATGAAAGACCATCAGAATTGCACAGGACATTTACCACTTTATAGGCAAACATAATAGTAATAACTAATACTTGCATTTGATGCTGCATCTTATGCTATTGAGACGTCTCAAAGCACTTCACAGAATATACTGTAAAATGAAGTGACTATTTTTGGAGACGTCAATGGAGTCCTGTAGCTCAGTGGTTGGAGCACTCGCCTTGCAAGCGAGACACCTGGGTTCAATTCCAGGCAGAGCGAAACCTTGGGTAAGTTTCCTTACTCCACATGCCTAATAATAATCCCTCCAAAACAAAACAATAATAAATTGGTCATTTTCAATCCACAACTGTTTGTGGGATACTGCTGTGCACAATTGGCTGTCGCGTTTCGCAAACAAATATACGGTCAATTCACTTTACAGCATATTCTGTGAAGCGCTTTGAGATGTCGAGAAGACGTGAAAAGTGCTATATCAAATGCAAGGATTATTATTATTACCCATGGAAAGTGATCCGCCAATTGACTAACAAGCCAGGTCCTCTCGCTTGCAAGGCGTGCGTGCTAACCACCAAGCTATAGGACTTCATGGTTAGACTCCAGCACATGCTGGTTCCCTCAAATCTTATTAACAACAACAATAATAATACTTGCATTTGATACAGCATCTTATCACGTCTTTGAGACGTCTCAAAGCGCTTCACAGGATACACTGTAAAGTGAATTGACTGTATACTTTGTGGGTGAAATGCTGCAGCCAATTATAATTATAACATGGCAGTTATTTGCATCAACAAAGTCCCACATAGGGTAAATAGACAATTTTTCTAGAGGATGTTGGTCAGGAGACAATAAGAATTGTCCTTGTCAAGTCCTGACATGGGGTTTGAACCTACAACTTCTAAACCAGAGGAAAGAATAGTATCACTTGAGTCATTACTGACACACAATATAGATATATGATGAATATTATATTCAGAAACATTATTTATCCTGGGATAGACGTTACCCTATGTGAACGGCACTGAATAACCGAAAGTTACTGTTATTTGTTACATCACAGCAGGATATAAAGTGGACGACTGATTTAACTTTTTTGTATTGCAAGATTGAATGGATATTTTCTGTATCTAACCTTCTGGGAATCTTTTTGACTGCTTTCTATAAGTGATTAACTTAAAGGCACCTCCTTGCTTTCAGAACGATTCAGACCATTAAAAAGATCAGACACACCATCTGGTAAATGACAAGAGCTTAGTACAGTGTAACACTACTTCACACTCACCGACCTAAAAGCAATCCCTATCCTGGAAGCCACAAAGCCAACTCCCAGAGGTGAACGTTCTTAATCTGAAGCTACATTAGGTTAGAATTGTTACTGAAAATGACATGGGGTGGGACAGGGGGGTGGGGGAGAAAAAAAAGGAAATGACACAAGAGAGACAGAGGCCAAAGACGAGGAGCATCCAGGAATAATAATAACAGCTTTTCAGAAGCAGCACAAAATAGTAATTTAGCAGTAGCAAAGAGGAATCCACAGTACTGAGTTGCTGAAAGTGAAGACTGAACTGGCTGCAAATCTGGATATATTGGAAGATTGTTGAAGCAATGACTAAAAGAAAACCAGAGAAGATACCTTTGGGAATTAAAATGAGTTGGAATGCAAATTGGGATTGCCAAAGCAGTGTGAAACGAATCTATAGCCTCTAACCCAGCACAGACCTCAAGGGACATACTTTTGGAAAAGCTTTCGAAACAAAACATCCGCCCCCAAAACAAAACCTTGCAAGACATGCATGATGTAAATTGCCCTAAATATTGCATTCTAAAGCATATTGAGCGTTCAGGGTATCAAGCTTTCACATAGCACACCGGTAAACCAATGCTATCTAGGGCCTTTGTAAACATGACTGCCTATTGTCTTGTATAGTAATCCAAATATGCAAGGAATGCCTCTGGGCTTAAAGATTCAGCCTCCATCACATTTATCCATTGTACAGTGCAGATAGGCCAGCTGAAAAGACAGCGCTTGTAATTATTTGCATATCTTGAATCCGTTGATATGTTATTCTTTAGGCTCTGCCTTGATGGCAGAATTTTCAACAATTCCAAAATCTTTCGCTGATTTGAGCAGCAATTGTCTTCCACAAATTCAGGCCGATTCACGTTTTAAAGACATACTTTCAGTCACTGATCACTGTAGCACTAACGTTGATTCAATTTTTCTGGTTGCTGATTTTTTTTATGACACGCAACAAATACATTTTGTTCACAGAACGCATTGTAGATGTGGACTTTCACCGATTTCCCAAAACTATGTCAGGAATGTCGACCAGCAACAGAGGCTCTGTCTTAAGGATAATACTGCATTCAAACCCAGTATTGTGTGCGATCCCACTGTGTGGGTGGCAGGACCAAGATATTATTCAGGATTGGTTTAAAAATTAGCAGCTTCCCTTTCATGCGAAATCTTAAAAAAGTAGCCAGCACTTTATTCCGACGGATTAAGAAATATTTCATCAATCCAGTGATGGTTGTATAACAACGTGAAAACCACAAAATCACCCATAAAGAACATCATGTGAAAGTCAATCTTTATATTGTCAATCGCACCGATATTGCACTGAAGTCAGGGTGGAACATACTCCTTGAAGCAATCATCTGGAAACCTATTTCACTGGCATTTGATAAGCAACCCATTTTAATATGCATAAGCTCAATTGTATGAAAAGGGCACACAGATGTACTGAGTAATCGATTGTAAAAAACGATTCATTACAACCAGGCTCGACTATGCCAATGCCCTGCTTGTCGGCCTCCCCAACTCTTCCCTCCACAAGCAGTGGATCAATCGTGTCGTCTCCTGCACCAGGCTCGGTGATCCTATGACACCCACCCTCGCCCGGCTCCGCTGACTCCCCATCCCTCAGAGGATCAAGTTCAAAATTCTCGTCCTCACCTTCAAGGCCCTCCATGGCCTTACCCCCTCTTATCCCTCCGATCTGCTAAACCTTAATCAACCTGTCCGCTCCCTCCGCTCAGCAGGCTCCGGTCTGCTTCATGTCCCTCGCCCGTCCCACCATCGGGGCTTGGGCCTTCTCTACCCCCACCCTCTGGAACTCCATTCTACATTCCCTTTGCCTTGCGCCCTCCCTTGCCTCCTTTAAAACCTGCCTCAAGACCCTCCTCTTCGACCGTGCCTTTGGCCACCCTCCTACTCCCACCCTCCACCCATCCTGATTCCCCCCGCTCAGGTCCTAATCCCTGACTGTTCAGCATCTTGGGACGTCCTCCCGACTTGAAAGGTGCATTACAAATATAATTTGGTATTGTAAAAGGATTTAAGACAATAGTCCAGAATGATTAAAAAAGATTAAATCCTTTGCAGAACGATGTAAGCTACGTTAATTGAAAAATAAAGAAGAACTTTGAAATAATTAATAACAGCAGTCTGTAAAGTTAAACCTCAGAACATACATGTGACTTTAATACTTTCACTGTTGAGGCTCTGCAAAAGTCAAATAAATAAAATCTAGAGGATTAGCATGCAGATTTTTTATATGTATTCTATACCTCAGGGACCCAGTGCAGCACGATGCTTTGCTCAATTACTGTTGATTCATTTATTTCACACAGTCACCCAGTATTACCACGTACTAAGTTGAAGACTGCTAGTTTATGGTGCAGGCAACCTATTCACACTGCAATCAGTGACATCGGTTGAACTGCGTATTATTGATGATTCTCTTCAACATCCCCATCTTCGGGCTCAACATTTGTGCTTTGGCTGTCTTACAAGAAAGTTCCACTTCTGTTTTTAGTTTGAAACGTTATTCACTGATAATAAGTACGGTCTTATGAGTGGAACTAGAATTTCTGCCCACCATAAAATGGGCAATTCGATGATATCCATCCACATTGGAGTTGAATATTGAATCCAGGTGGGCCTCAGCATTTTAAAGTCACAAGAGATTCATGAGCCACTAGTGATTTTATTCACACTCATGGAATAATCTAGGCATCTGCTTCCGCATACAATAAATTAAATGACAGCTAACTGCTGCTTCTCTTCCAGATTTCCAGGGACAATATTGTTCCCTAAATGCTGTTGCTACAGCCTTGTTTACACCAGGTACTTAGATCAGCATTAATAAGAACATGATCTGCTTTGCTAACACAGGCCCAGCACAGACCAGAATCACCACTAATCAGTTTCAGCTTATGAGTGCAGAAAGGCACAATAATGAGGTTCGGTCGCTTTGTGTATTTAGGTCAAGTTGTCTGAGAGCAGACACTTTGACAACTGTTCCTGCTCAACTTTTATACCAGTGGATAAAGGAGGATTTCTCCTGCCAGGGATGCTTGGGAACCTTTTTGTTACGATCCAGATTAATAACAGGGCTTTGTGCTGTAGCAGTGAAAGTTTACATTGAATCCATTGAGTAATGAAGTGTTCAATGTAAACAGGGAGTCAACTGTATTAGAACAACAACTTGCATTTATATAGCGCCTCTCACACTGGGTAGCATCCCAGAACGCTTGAAATCAGATATTAGCTGAAATTAGATATTATCTGATCGGCTCACTGAAAACAAGTTCAAAGTAAGACTGAAATTAGTAATTTTTCACAGCCCGCACAGTCTTAAGTTGTAAGACAAAAGAGTCGTAACAGGCTATCATTATGTGAAATTTCAGAGCAAATACTGGGTATTTGCCATATACCATCTCCCAACATCACTAAACTGGAGGAGAAGCAAAGTTACCACAATAAGAGTTGCAGCTGCGGAATTGTGTTAATTGTTTTCTTTTATACATGGAATATAACAATTTTGTTTCAGTTGTTCAAAAATTTAGAATGATGTTCACATTCCCACCAATTAGAATTAAATATGTGCACTAATCGATTCGCAAATAGTTAAGAGCAGAGAATAATCTGTCAATAGCACTTTGTTACAATTTCTGGCATTATGGTAAACAGTAAAGATTTCGTCCCAATACCAGTCAAACAAGGCAGATGGTTATTAATCCTCACTTAAATCCCTCCCTCCCCCCATGACAATGCTGTCGCTTCACACCTCAGCAGTGCTTAACGCTCCATTTTTCATTACCCTGAAGGAAAGCAACTCATCATAACAGCTCCACTCCACAGCGCAGAAAAACACAAACTTGCACGTACACGACAAAGTTCCACAGTGTAACCTCTTCTGCCGATTGCTATGGCTTGGGGCTACCTGTTAAGACACTGAGCACAGATAAATCAATTGATGCTATCATCACTTAAAATGGTTGGATACCAGCAGTTTTCTTGATTCCTACAGGTTTCTGGATCTTAATCTGTACAACTCTCGTCAGAAACCAGATACTCAATGCGGAACACTGGCACAAATTAGAAAGGGTTGATCCGCGCTATGCCATTTCCCCCAAATGTAAGAATTATTTTCTGCAGTACTTCTTGTCATTCAATTATCTGTTCCAGCCTCCAGCAACAACTTGTGAGTTCAGTGCTTCCCCTGCCACAGACTGTAACATTTCAATGTTTCTGTTGAAGGCACTGGGCAAAGAAAATGTAGTGGGAAAAGCGGGGAGGTATCTTTAATGCATTGCACCAGTGCTGCCAACTTTGAGACATCATGAAATGGCTTTTTTTTTCTTGCGAAAATAAAGGGCAAATATTTTACATATTTCGTAGAAAACACAAAAGGATTGTAAAAATAAAACATTCAAAAACTGATAGAGAGAGACTTGGCAGCTCTGGTGGCCTGGAAACATACAGCCAGTACCAAAGGCTCACTCTAGTGTCAGGTAGAACTCACAAATATACTCCAAGGATATCTGAATCATTGCCCGCATAAAACACTTGGCACGAAGATGAATTTTAATGCTAGTGCTAGGGAAGGAGCAACCTTTGACTGCTATTGTTACTGTAGAACAGCAGACAACCCAAAATAAAGCATGTGCCTAACAGTAATAACACCAAAAATAATCATTACATTTGATATAGTGCCAGGAGGATGCCTCAATTTCCTTCAAGGGATATACTTTAAAGGGTGGTAACTATGTATTTTTTGTGAGCAAACATGTAAGAAGAAGTACAATAAGAATAGGTATACACAAAGCTCGTTTGCACATCAAGTGATCTCATGCAGAAAAATTAGAGCTAGCTGGATTTTCTTTGAAAAACTTTGATTAATGTGAGTAACTAAATGGAAAGTCACTGTTTTCTGGTATGCTTGGTGGCCTCCTTTCATGACATTACAGTTCATGCTCACAAACCTCTATTTTCTGATGGTAGCATGTGGCAGAATTGATTTCTCTAGGACAAATTAAACATTAGTTCTGCATAGTTAGCTCTTATCCTTAAGCAAAAGCCAACAACCTGAGGGCCAATTGCTTTCACCAGAATTCATCCAATATGATTGCTTATCCCCAATGCCTTGCAATCCAGTTTCCCTGATACTTTGGGTTGACTGTTGTGATTCATTATAAAACAGATCTACTCTGCTATTGTCCTCGAGCTTTACAAGTATTGAACTGATAATGATTATCATGAGCTATAGCACAAACAATACAGCCCTTCTGAGTTCTGGTCACTTCACTCTTACAAGTAAAATAGCGTACCCATTTCCCATCAGAGTACAATTCCTAAACTTTTAATGAGAATAGTGTAGTTTCAAATGCTTTAATAATCCCCACTACATCACATCACATAGTTCTTGTGACTCTTTGGAGATAAGTTAAAAAGGAGTTGTGTCAACCCCACATTAATCCTAACTCATCATTAAACTATCGATAGATCAAAATATGCAAAAATGTATTAAAACTGCCATCTCTGACAGTAATTGCAAACCAGTGCTGACCATATCTCTCCTACAACATAGTTCAGAAGCCTTGGAATATTGCCAGCGGTTTGCTGATTAGATAAAGAACAATGAATTACAATTCTGACTTGGGAGTCCACTCAACTATTTTAACTATGGACATAGCACTTCACTTGAAAATCATTGGACTAGATGGCTTGTCTTCTTGTCGATAGATGTGAATATTTTTTCTTCATATAAATACTAGCCTCCAACATAGAAGGTATATTGTAAACTAAAATAGCTGGATTTATATGGAGATCTTCACATAAACAACCATACCAAAGCTCATGGCAAATGTGGTTGTGAGCACAAATAGAGAATAGAGTTGAAGATGTAGATGAAAAGCATGGTGGAGTGATTAATTTTAGCCTTTTGAAAACCTGGGAAATAGATAGCAGAGCATAATCCTGGAAGAGATGGTGGAGATCTTTTCATTTGATGTTTATTTATTGTGATTTATAAAGGAGCAAATAAAATACAGGGCGGCCCCATTAGCACTCACCTCAGCTGGGCAAGCGTTTAAGTCAAAGCATGGGTATACAGTTGACTTGTGCTATGCTAGAAATGCAGGCCACTCCACTTAATGGTGATAGATGTCCTCAAAAATGCCCAACTTCCAGTTTGACAGATTGTCTCGCTAACATAATTTCCTGTGCGCGCGCTCTTTACACAGCAAGGCATTGACATCAGCAGTGCCTCCTGCACATTGCATGCATGTAGAAAACATGCACAAAGTGACGTCAGCCATCATCTAATGAACCAAAAGTTGGCCATTTTTCCGCTTGTTACAATCTGGGCCCTGAAAATATTTGACCCAGACAACCATGTTATAATGGCCTTGCCCTGTATCATAAATTTACACCTAATAAGCCCCACAGTCTTAGTCTTATCAATAGGATTCACAATGACGGTGAGCAGTAGCTGAGCGCTCACCAAATTAAAAAAAACTTTTAGTTTTTTAGCACCAAAATTAAATCAGTCGGAGGATGTGCATTTTAGCCACGTATACTAATATTTCCAGATCAACTTTTCACACAGTTTAATTTAATGATTAAAAATTAGTTAATTTATTTCCAAAGAAAATCTCCACATTTCCTGAATATTGGCCCCGTTAAACTTTACATTAAAGTGGGACTCCAAATCAACTTTCTTCACATGTGGCCTCCATTAAGATACAAAGGCAGCTTCTTACTATCAGCATTATTTCAGGGTGAAAATCAAATTCCTTTGTATGCATCCAAGCTCCTTGCCACATCCATATTTCAGATGTAATCATGTTCCCTATAATAAAATTCCACAACCTCAAAAGAACTCTTCCCTTGAGCATGACATTCGCCTTTGCCCTATCAGGAAGGTTGCAGAATTATTGCGAATTAATACTGGTTCTGACAGGTTTGTATTGTTGAATCCAGTCCAATGGGACCTGGAATGAAACTGCTCAAATTGATTTATTTTAAAATTTCGTCATATCACATTCAAAGATCTTTCTATTATTTCGAGTGAAAATCTCAAATGGGGTATTAAACTAAAAAGTCATACTATCAAGTGCTGCTTACTTTATATCTTCCATGACAACTGGTTAACTCCTGCCTTTGGAGCCTAACTTGTCATTTTCTCAGAGTGAAAAATACCTTCATTACATTTGTTATTTCAGTATGTTCCATTGTACAGCGTAGAACAGTTACAAAGAGAGGTTGATATGAATGCCCCAATGTCTTTTAAAACAGCTGGATGTGCGATGGTACAGGAATGGAATTGACTGTTAACTTTAGGTGTGTATGATGGATAGAAAGAGATAATCAGAGGTTGTGAAAAACATCAATGTTCCTGAGCTGCTGAGATTTTCTTGTGACTTGGGAAGAAACTGATCAGAAGCTATCCTGCATGAAGGCCATGATATAAATGCAAGTTGTATTCTGCTCATTTTTTCTCAGGGAAAGTGGAAACAAGGAATAAAGCTTTGGATAATTCTCCAACGTCAGACTAAATAGATTTAGTAATAATCTTTGTATTTGAGAGAGCACCTTTTCATTCCATCAAATGCCTTAAAGTGCTTCACAGGATTTACTGTGAAGTGTACAAAATGTATATTTATAGACAAGCGAGGCAACCAATTTACACACAGTAATACCCCACAAACCACCATGAAGTGATTGACCAATTTTATCAGCGGCTATTGTTGGCCAGGACACTGGCAGAACCTCCCAGTGTTGCACTTAGACGTCTTAGACCATAACCTCAAAGTCTTGAAGTGGGGCTCAAACCCACAACCACCTGACTCATCAACAACAACAACAACAAATTACATTTGTATAGCTCCTTTCATGTCAGGAGGACATCCCAAGGAGTGATTCAAAGCCGAAAATGTGACTGACTGAGCCAGGTCGACACCTGTAGAGTCCAAGATCAGAGTCTTTGGCAGGAAAAGTTGTGGAAAGAACAGGCTTGGGAGTCTAATATACAATAAGGAATTTGAGTGAAGATTACTTTTGGTAACCAGAAACACATCATGCCCATACTTGGGAATTAGATTGTTTTGGAAAGAGAATTTCCATCGGGCTGGTGTGCTGCATATGTATTTCTGGTTTCCTTCTTAAGCAATCCTGTGAAAGATTAATCTGTAGTAAATCTTAGTCTGCATTCTGAACAGATAACAATAAAGTCTTGTATTTGATGAATAAGTATGAAAACAATTTATCTTCTTACAAACCATAATAGTATTTTTGCACGAAGTACAAGGAAAATCATTTCATTTTACTCCCACATAGTACTGTGTGGCTGTACCTGTTTTCTTTAAATTCAAGTTTAGGGTTCACAGAGTATCAGGCGTTAGTCTAGGTTGAAACTCCAGTACAGTGCTGGGGTGTGTTGCATGTTAGAGGTGTCATCCTTCAGATGAGACGTTAAACCAAGATCCTGTTTTCCTTTTCAGGTAGACATTAAAGATCCCATGACACAATTCAAAAAGAGAAAGGAATTTCTCCTCGTATCTTGAGCAATTCCCGAGATAAAATTGGTCATTCATTTCATGGTTGTTGGTGGGACATTGAGGTGTGCAAATCAGCTGCCGTGTTCATCTACAAACCATACAAAAACTACACTTTACAGTAAATCCTGTGAACCGCTTTGAGAATGTCCCACCTTGAAATACCTACGTGAAATATCGAAAGAGTTAAATGTGCACTTCTTTAACCTTCTGTATATGAAAGTATTAAGTAGAGATTGATAGAGCCTGAAGGATGCATTTTCTATAAAGCTGAAGGCTGAAGATTTAAACCCCAGTATTGTGCAGAATTGCTTTTTCATTAAATGTAAAAATCCATCCTATACACATCAAGAAAAAAAAGATACTGTCCAGAGCATCGCTATCCCCGATCAGTACAAACAGAAAGCTGGCTGCCCACTGAGCAGAACTGCAAGTTGCAAGATTTTAAATGACATTCCATTATAATTCTAGTATTTCAGTCAATATAATGCATACTTCAGAAATAAACACCACAATCACACATATTCTTTTAGTGAAGATAAACTGTTGGATTAACTTTCTTAACAGAGAAGTGCAGTTTGCCCAAATGTATCAGAGCAATGCAGTTGTACAGTTATCCCGATTAGCGCTGATATCATACGTAGGGGTCAATAGCATTCCGAAGAAACAAGGCTTATGAAAATCCTGTTGTATTAATCCTTTTACAAACCTCAGAAATCAAGCAACTTCCTGCAGAGTGCCTGGAACCTTGTGAGGAACGTTGCCATTAGGAAAGAAGGTGTAGATTATGGGGACAATATGTTGCAAAAAATAATCCTTTGAATCAACAATAGCATTAGATGCACAATAGCTATCAACGGCAAGAAAGAATGTGGAGCAAGCTACTCTCCCAATCAATCACATCAAGGAAAACACTGACAGACAATTTGTCCACACTCTACTCTTATTAATTTAGATCAGATATTTATCGCCAAACTGAATGCCTTTGAAATTCTTACTTTTAGTCTAATTAGTTTAAAACCCATTACTGTGGTCAGAAAATCCATCGCATGTACGATGAAGCGTCCAAGCCATACTTATCACCACGGTTTACCTCTCCTACGACACTCCCTTTAGTTTCAAATAATCACAATTGAGGTTTTAAATTTGTCTTGGCAAACAGGACACACACACACACACCAGTAAACTATTAAAATAATAATTCAAACATACAGAGGCTGCTGGAGACAAATATTGGTAAGGTTGTATGAGCTTGGTTCAACCTTAAGTTCTGTGTTTCATAATAGCTTTTTGAAATGAATTATTTTAAGAGCATATCGTTAATTTTAGGTTATTGATTTAGAAGTCTGCAAAGAATTACTGCATAACTGATATCAAAGAGTCATGGACACATGATTTTTTACAGAGCAAATCATTACAGAAATTACAATTATGCTTGATTTGGTTGCTTCTCTATAACTTCACATTTAACACAGTAGGTTAGGGAGAAAAGATAATACATAATATAATAATAATCCTTGCATTTGATATAGCGCTTTTCACATCTTCTCGACGTCTCAAAGTGCTTCACAGTATAGACTGTAAAGTGAATTGGCCGTATATTTGTGGGCGAAACTTGTATAGGTCACAAAAGTAGAAATAATTGCTAGGATGTAACAATAGATTTGCCGATGGCAAACAATTTTCATATTAAATAGCAATAACAACAGAACCAGCCAGCGATAACTCTCAGAAGGATAGACGTGTCACAAAACTGACCCTCACAGCAGCCAGAAGCACAGAAAGGCGAGGTTCAGAGATTGCCTCGAGTGCCAGTAGGCATATCACTGACTTCCTATAGCCCGATGCACGCTCCAACGGCCCTGGCTCAGCCTTCATACAGGAGACGGGGCTCAATGCGATGACACTGCCTAGGAGAGTTTCCCATTTAAACATAATAGCACGTGAAGCTTCACGAATGGCATTCGATGAAGACTTAGAGAACACATAAAATAATTCTCTTATTTTAACCATATGATTATGTTGGGCGGGGTTTATTTATTTGAGCTCCTTTGAGTTGCTGGAATCACGACTGATCAGAAAAGTCAGCAGCTGTGTGGACATCAGAATTTGTATCAACAAGTCATGAACTGACCTGGAACCATCTTTGACGCAATCAAGCAAATCTTTGGGGGAGATCTAGGCTTTTCGATGGTTGGAAAGTTAGCTGTCACGAGTTGAATTTTGGTCAAACAAACCAGTTTTCCTTCAGAAAAATCTTAAGTCACACCCTCAAAGTGCATGGAATGTATAAGGAAAAGTAAAACTTAAGGTAGAAAAATAGAAGAGATAGAGAAAAGAGAAGACTCAAGAATTGGAGGCACAAAAAGCAACATTATCCACGACAAAATGTTCTCAGTTATTGTTAATAGGGCATTCTTTAGCATACATCACTTTGATACAATTTTGGCAGCTTGCAATAAATCTCTCTTCCTTATATTTAGCAACAACACAAATCTTCAAGGTCTTTCTTTACATTCGCTTTGTTAAACACAAAATATTTTTGGCATTTTGTTAAAATAATACTGATATAGTCTTCCTTTGGGCGGAGGGGGTTGGGGGGGAAGGCACCATAGGGTTAATAATAATAATAATAATAATAATAACCCCAATATGAATCTGGCTGGATGACGAGAGGGTGAGTTATAGTGAGGCTCATAAGTGGAGACATTTGTTCCATCAAACAATAGGGAACTTTGTCACTGGGAGATTGTACCTGAACTGACATGACTCCACGCAATTGTTATCAATGTTCTGAATAAAGCTCACCCACACAGCCATATGTTACACTTGTCGTGATGCCATGACTGGTAAGTGATCATACAGTTTGAATAAGATTTATGTTGTCACGTTACATGCTTCTAAAAAAAAATGTTTTTAAAAAAATTGTCATCTTCATCAAGAAAAATGCCTCCTCTCGAAAAAAAAATCTATTGACTTTGAAACACTAAACGCAGCCTCTGCACCAATAACTTGTATCAATCAATCAGTCCAAGATATTTTGCACATTTCTTGAAACAATCAAGCCTGATAACATGGTTTCTTTCCATATTATCGTGGAACAAACAGGTTCTGAAAATAAGATTCATCCAAGGACGTTTCTGTAATCAAATTTGTCCATGAAACTGCTAAAAGTGGCAGAGCAACCAAAGGGTGAAATCTTTTTCTCACTCCCCTCCCAATTCACAGCTACCAGTTAGTATTCTACTGCCCATCCACTCTCGTCTCCGACCCCAAATTTGTCAATTTAGAAAAATAATAACCTAGACCACAGGATGTTTAATATATATATAATACAATACATAAATAATGGATCACTAAAATTCAGACACATAAAGCATCATTTGGTATATGGTCGGCTAATCTGTAACGTCAACTTGAAATAATTCTGAATGTGTATATTGTTGGAATATATTTCAATTCCAACAACGTCTGGCAAAAGGAGTTGAGAGTCAATGAAATGGAAAGGGATCACACCCAGAATTATACAGTGCTTGGATTTCTCCTTGTTAAAAAAAAAGCTTTGCAAAGTATAGCAATTACTTGGGGGGGTGGGGGTGGGGGGGGAGACAGACACACACACACACACACACGAGTGAACAGCTTATGAGATGTAAAGTTTGCAGAGGGTGCAAATGGTGCAACTCATATCCATCCTCTGGAGAACCAGAGAAAGAGCGACATGGAAATATCAATGTAAAAACAAAATCAATGGAACTATACAAATATATATATATATAAGCAAATAAATAAACAAACAAAAACACATGCAAGCACAGTTTTAAAAAAAGGTAAGAATTCCGTCAAGCAGAGAGGAGGGGGAAATCTACTCGAGCTGTGTACAGTGTGTGTGTGTGTGTGTGCATCAAATATGTAGCGCACCAAATAACTAGTGGTCGCCAAACGCAAGGGAGAAAGAGAGAGAGAGGGAAAGAAAGAAAGAGAGAAAGAAAGAAACAGACAACAGCGATGTGTTCTGCAGAGCCAGAGTTATTGCTGAGATCCCAAATTCTGGAAAGCAATCGACTGCATAAGCATAAAAAACAAGGTTCATCTCTTGTTCTCAGCCCAGTTTCCCCCAACGATTAAAGGGGGAAACAGAGCCCTGATTTTTTCTCTCTCTCTCTCTCTATATATATATATGTGTGTGTGTATATCTGAGTCTCATCATAATAATATGAAAAGTACATAAGGCAAGTTTGATTAAAGCTAAAAACGAGTTGCAAAGTGGGGGAGGGAGAGAGGGAGGGAGGGGGAGAGGGGGGATTTGGGGGTTAGAGTTTGTGGGGGTGGTGTGTGTGTGGGGGTTGACACATACATCAATGCTTAAGGCTAATTGGCAGTTGCAACAGGGGATCATTTTCCTTTGGAAAGTCACAGGGGAGGTTGGGAGTCGATGAATCGAAACGCAACCCTTCAGAAAGGGGAGACAGATCTTTTTTTTTTCCCCTTCTTTCTTTCTTTTTTTCTTTCTTTTCTTTCTTTTTTTTTAAAAATTATTTTTCTTTCTTCCAGCATCGCCCTCATATTATTTGCCCTTACCTTTCAGCAAGTCCTGGCCTGCGGAGAGACTCCTGGAGATGGAGAGAGTGTGTGCATCTTCTGAAAATCCAACCCTACAAGAGGACACAGGCTCTTCTGGCTGCACCGCTGTTGCTGCTCCCTGCCATGATCAAGCAGAAATAAATTCCCATTTAAACTTATTTGCTGGTCTCAACGTGTTGGGATCACAGAGATTTTTTTTCCCCCTTCTCTCTCTCTCTCTCTCTCTCACTCTCTCTCTCTCTCTCTTTCTCTCTCTCTCTCCCCCATCCTCTCCTCTCGTATCTATTTATTAATAATAGATAGATTTAAAAAACTATCTCTCTCTCTCTCTCTCTCTCTCTCTGTCTTTCTCTCTCTCCTCTCCATCCACAACACAACATATTCTGACACCACCATCACCATCACCACCACTTCCAAAGGAAAAAAAAACATTTGCAGAAACAAATATTACGCATAATTCAACACGAGCCAGTCTTGTGCAAGTGTTAGCAGAAAGCAAAAATATATTTACATTCCTTTTTTTGGGGGGTGAGGGGGGAGTGGGGGGGACATCATCATTCAGTCTTTGGCTTTAACCATTAAGTAAGTGCGTCTTAATTCGGATCGCAAAGTCACCCCCGACGCAGAGACACACACAGACCCCCCACCACCTCCCCACCTCCCCACCCACCCACCCAGTACAACAAGCACACAGTTAACAGTCACAGTCCACCCGCAGTTTAAACCTCCCCCAAATAAAATAAAAATAAAATAAAATAAAATAAAATAAAATAAAATAAAATAAAATAAAATAAAATAAAATAAAATAAAATAAAATAAGTGTTTTCTCTCACCCGAGCAGAGCAAAGGAGCAAAACGATGAGAAGGCTGGCGGCGGGGATGAGCATTCTCGCCAACTGCACACCCCCCACCAAAAAAAAAAGTCGGACAAAGTTTTTTAGATATATATATATATAGGTGTGTAATATATATAAAAAAATGTGCCCCTCTCGTCTCTTTGTTTCTCTCTCTCCCTCTTCTCTCTCTCTGTGTGTGTGTGTGTCTGTGTCTTTCTCTCTCCTCTTCTTTTTCTTTAGTAGCAGCAGCAGCAGCAGTAGTAGTAGTAGTAGTAGTAGTGGCGGTGCCGATGTCAGGTCTCCATCCAATAAGAGGAAGTACAGTACAGAGGAGGAGGAGGAGGATGGAGGTGGAAGGGATACAGGCAGAGGGAGCAGAGGCTGGAGGTACCCGCTGGTGGTCGCGTTGGGTTGCGCTCTGCTCTGCGCAACGCAGCGCTGGTCTGGGCAGTGCTGTGCTGTGCAGCTCTGGTCTGTGTTGTGCAGTGCAGCTCTGGTCTGTGCTGTGCAGCTCTGGTCTGTGCTGTGCAGTGCAGCTCTGGTCTGTGCTGTGCAGTGCAGCTCTGGTCTGTGCTGTGCAGTGCAGCTCTGGTCTGTGCTGTGCAGTGCAGCTCTGGTCTGTGCTGTGCAGTGCAGCTCTGGTCTGTGCAGTGCAGTGCTGTGCAGTGCCTCTCTCTCCTCTCTCCCTACCCCTGGCTCTTGTGTCAGTTTCACGCTGCAGGTGCGCACCTCTCAACCAACTGCGCCGTCAGCACGTCACCAACTCCCTCCCATAGGAGCTGATAGACATGGCAAAGCTCTCTCTCTCTCTCTCTCTCTCTTCCCCTCTCTCTCTCTCTCTCTCTTAGCCAACCACCACCACCACCTCCCCTTTTTTTTCTCTCAATGTGTATTAACATGACAATACAGGTAGCAAAGCCAGTGCTGCTGCTGCTGCTGTTGGCATAGAGTAACCTTTTTTTTTCTCTCTCTCTCTCACTCTTTCTTTCTTTCTTTCTTTCTTTCTTTCTTTCTTTCTTTCTCGCTCTCTCTCTCTCTCTCTCTCTCTCTCTCTCTCAAGGGGTACGGCAAATCGACCTATTAGCGCTTTGGGAGAGAGACGCTTTTCCTTGCGTTCGGGACTCCGGGTCTTGGAGATGTCTCAAAGCGCTTCACGGGATTATGCGGTCAAGCGAATCGACTGTATGTTTTCAGAATCTTCGGAGGGAGGGAGGGATAGGATATGAGTACATTTATTTTCACTGCCGCGGAGTTCAGAAGAGGTCAAGATTTCCCCTTGCATTTTTAGGAATCAGACTTATGACTGGATACCGCAAATACATTTTTACTTAAGATGCACTGATCTCTGCTGTCTGTACACACACTGTGCAGCTGATTATTCCTACATAGTGTACCAGACAGTACACAGAATCACGGAAATAATAATCTTTTACATCTCTGCATCATCCTCCTATGGAAGAACCCATGGCATTATTCAAAAAGAGAAGGGAGTTTCTCTTGGTGTCCGGGCCAACAATCCCCCAAATAAAATTGGTCGATCATTTCAAGACTGTCTGTGGGACATCATCCACAAGCTACAGTCAATGCACTTTACAGTATTTCCTGTGAAGCACTTTGAGATGTCCTCTCAATGTGAAAGGCATTATATCAAAATAATGGATTATTATTATTAAAGATGAGTGTTGAGAAATCATAATCCATGACTTCTCCTGTACAAATATTCCTCATATGCCCTGCTCTCATTCAACTGACACTACTCCAGTTATTCTTACCCCCAAATGGCTCCAGGAACATTTCCCCCAAAGTGGGCCTTTTTGTTTAGGTCGAAATCCAGGCAATGATATTAAGACATTTTTTCTGATTTTCAGTTAGAATATCACATGGAACGACAAGGAAAGGAAACAGACTACTATATTAGGTTTACCTAGTCCATGCCGGAAGTTAGTTTAGTATTGCGGCCCTCTGATCTCCAGTTCTTCAGTTAAAGATCTATTCCCGCAAGACTTATTGATTTATTTTTCAATCAACATCCATCAATGTCAGTCCCAGGGAATCCATACAATTTGCAAACATGACAGATCATAGTGTCTCCATTGAATGTTTGGTACGAAAGTAACGGAGGGCTTTTGAACCGCATTGATTGCTTTACTTAATTTAAAATTCCTGACAATTTTTAAGAAAAATTAATTCAACCCTACACTCAGAAGTACAAGGGTCTCCCCTTTGCAATTTCTCCCTCCATTCAATTCATCAGTAAAATACTTCAGTTGCGTATTAGAAAAACGTGAGACATGCTCAACCTGTGGCGGATCTGAAATCCCTTAACTGTTTACGTCAAAACCAAATATTTCATTATAATTGATTCATCTTAAATGGCAAAACTGGCATTTACGCTCCCTGGTGCAGCTTTCTTTCACCTAAATCACAATAAATTGTTTGGATTATTTATCATGTGAACAATTATTTCAAAGGAACATTTAATATTGTTTGGTCTCCATGGTCACAAAAGCTAACATGTCTAGAGTTGTCGCTGTTTTTTTTTAGTATTTGTCTGCTGAATTATCTAGATCATAATTTGCTCATAATAAACTCCCTACGAACCCATTGTCTTGTACATTAGAGTACTTTGCCATTTGTTTAATGGCGCTGAGATATGGTGTCAACATTTAAGGCCAATTCTGGCTCCCTTCCAACTTACTAAAGCTTTTGATTAACATCCAGCACTCTGGAAAATTAATTTGGGGAATACTTCTTTCCAGACGAAAATAGTGCTTCTTGATGTTCGAGTAAGTTACTATAAGTTACTCCATAGGTACAGTGGCACTTACTAAAATATTTGAAAAGGAGATGCATAAGAAGTATTGGGGAAAGACAGAGGAATGGGATGAAACTGATAGCTCTTTCAGAAAGCCAGCATAGACTAATGGTCCTCGGTCATTTATTCCTCTTCCACCATAATTATTTGTAGGGATACCTGTGATGAGTTTTTGATTACTTTTTTGATCGTCAAAAGAAAACAAATTGTAAAACAAAGTATGGAGCACAACAAGACCATTCAGCCCATCAAGGACACTCATTCCATTAGGCTATCTCTTGTATTGGTCTGTGCTGGACTCTCTCTCCAAGCTAAATGATCTCCTAAAAGAAAGTGAATAATCATTAAATAACTTCCTAGAAGTTAATGACATTTCTCCCTGACCCGTAAGTGTAATTGAGCACAATTCAGATAACCAATCTAATATAACATACAGAAGGAGAATAAATAAAGGGCCTGAAAATTCAAACAACCAACCTTAAACATTTCTTTTCTTTCAACACAGCACGTTGCATCAACTGTTTACTCGTCTACAAATTTGTGTTAGAGAAAACTATTTATTGATTCACACAATCGCTACATTCTTAGACGTGAAAAACAGTAAACAAAACCACAATATAATTGACACATTGTCTGTGACGCTACATTATCTCTAAGTCTGAATGCCCCCATTGTATTGTTGATCAACACAATACTGCCTATTGCAACATTCAAGACTTAACCTTTCTTTTGAACAAATGCCATATATTTTGTACCAACAAAGAAACGAGGCAGATGTTTGTACTTCCCCTCTCCCATTATGAAAAGATGAATTTTTCAATTTGTTATTACTTGCTTCTATTCTTTTGCTATTCTGTGAATGACCACTTGCAAAATCCATATCTTTGAACAAAACTGGGCATCAAAAGCGCAAGTTATCTTGATGAAATATTTTCATCTCACTCTTTGCAGAATCTCATAAACCAAGTACACGGCATGTGCTTCATTGCAATATAATAACACTTACATATGCATAGCGCCTCTCACGTTGGGAGAACATCTCAAATCTTTGATTAGTTAATTAAACGCATTGAGATCAGTAACGTTTCGTTTGACTTTTTTCTATTTTTGTTCCCTCATTTCATTGGCATGTTGCCAAGTTTTTTTGTGGTATCTTGTCAAGACCAGGATTGAAATGTAGCTAAATGTTAGGGAACTTTTCTTTCCCTCAAAATTAGTTTGGTTCTGGTGATTTCTGGCTACCATGTGTACTTCAGACACAACAGATTGGCACTTCATTGTAGTTCATTTTTGTATGTTTTTCTTTATTTGCACAATTTGATCAGCAACATGGCTCCTGTCGTTAAAACAGAAAGTGACAATAATTGGTGACGCCACTTGAAATCGATCAATGGTGAAATAGATACAGTGGATGCAATGAGATTTTAAAAAATGCACTGAAGCAAGTTATGCTGACATGACGATGATGGAAATGAAGATTTGAATACCAATGAGATGTCTTGCTTACACTATCTATCCATCAAGAAGACACTTTAGGTAATTCACTTTTCATATAGGAAATAGTGGAGGTTCAATAAATACAGTAAATGATTGGTCTCCAAACCGACCAATTGACATTAATATTTATTCAGTGGATGAGTTCCAAGGCCTTTTTATTTTAGCGCACCCTACCACATTCTCTCCAGTGATAGCAGAATGAAAGAGATAGTCTCCCTGGCTCCATAGAAGTGCACAGTTAATACAAGTATATTAAAAAGTGGTATGGTGCTTAAAGCAAAAAATAAACCTGAGTACGACCTAGAAGTAAGCATTTACTGCAAAGGTACCTTTTAATTAAATTGTAGATCAGTTGTTTCATAAAATTCCCTTTATACCTTAATAAAGACACCCAAATATTTGTATATAGATATATATATCTATAAAAATAAATTTAAATCCATATCTAGTATTCTTCACAAAAATAACTCTTTTAGACTTTTTTGACAGTGAGCCACTGTATTGGTAATCACGTACACATGCAACTAAATTCTGTGAGGTCAGATTTTACTTCAACAGATTCTTGTTCATTAATAATTAAGGAGAGTGAACATTACCTGTAAAAACAATGCAATTTTTGTAAAATAAAGTCCACTTGTTCAGCTTCACTTCCCTGGGATTGTGACTATTTATAGCTCTGGTCACTATATTAAAGTTAAAAAAGAATATCAGTCAGAAAACATCAAAAATGTAGAGAATCTGGCTGAAGACCTGGTTAACAAACATGGAGAAGTTGGAGGAGTTTGAGTAAAAATGGGCCAGGAACAAACTTTTTAAGCTGAATTTTCAGTTTCTAAATTCCGCTGAGCAATGGTTTTAAGACTTTACTGCATCCCTAATGTTTGCGATGAATAATTCAGACCATTAAACCATATTCTTATACGCGCAGATTAGCATAGTCCTTATATCCTTGTAAATTCCCGGTTCTTACATTAGAATCAGAAACTGATTTTCAACACTTTTGTACTTGGGATATCATACATTCATTCCCTGCGATGTTGTATCTCCAACATGTTTCTACTGTGAACCTACATCTCTGATGTCCTAATCCCATTATTCTTCAGTAGGAATGGATTGATTACCTATGCAGTCTATGTGCCCTGATGTGATTCCAAATGCTTTTTAAAAGTTGGCGCCTCACTGTTATTCCTTTATTGATGTGCCAGAGCTGCAGAGAATTATGATTAAGTTTAATATCCTTTGTTATTTTTGGGTTGAGTTTTGAACAGAAATGCGTAAACAGTGAATGCTGATGGGATCTGATCTTAATGGGAAGTGGGACTCAATCAACTAGTCCTTAAGGCCTGAATTAACTTGTACAGTCAAAGCAACAAGATATTTAAAATACTTTGATTTCGATAAACATATCAGCTGATTGAAATATAATCCCTTATATCACTGGGGTCAGTAACTTCCTTCTCCTGACTGGTTATTTTGGTGTCAGAATCACTCACCTCAAACAGAACGTTCAAGATACCATCTGTAAGAGAAGCAAACCATAATATTTTTACTTTTAAAAGTAATTAATTTTTACGTGCTCTCAAGTCATGGTTCACAAGCTGAGTGAGCAATGCTGAGTCCTTCCTGCATTTGGGAGATATTTTGATAAACATGTTTAACATATTACACGCAGACCTTTAGTTCTAACAATTTATTCATCTGAAATATCGTCAACAATCATAACACTGCAGTCAGACCTACTTAACCTCATGTTCACTCATGCTCTTTACCTTAGCTCACTGCAGAGTAGAATAACCTCTCGCTTCAGTGAAAGTGCCACGAAGCATGACACATCACAAGTAGCAATACTGTACCTGGTCTTATCATGCAGCTCCCAACTTAGCATACTTGTTTGTGTACAGTTACCCATGGCTGGACCTGATGCGATGTTACATTATAAACAGAGAAATCACTGTACTGCACTTACTACGATTCTTTTAACAGCAGAGCAGACGACAATCACACTCCTATTCATATGTTACCAATCCTCAGTATTATAGTTACTCCTTTCCTGGGTTTGTGACTCAATTTTCAGGCTACATAGTTCAGAGGGTTGAAGAAATGGATTTTCTCCTATGTTTCGGGTACAGCATGGTATTGGGTTGAAAACATCGCTGTAGCCAAACAGTGTCCCAAACAAAAAGATGTCCCATTGTACAAGTTGCCCAGAAAAGAGCCTCATCTGCTTTCAGTACCCTCACTGTCCTCCTCTATCCAAAGGCATGGCTTCTGCTGCTACATGGCAGCGTAGAGGTTGAGGGGAATGATGGCATTGTGGTTCATGTGTGATGCTGCCTTACATATGGTAATGCCATTTTTCTGCATTGTGATTGTATTGTGTGGCTGAACGTGCATAGAACCCTCCTGGAGCCTGTAATAAACTGCCTGAAGCTAGAGAAAAGCAGCAAATCTTGGAAGCATGTAATCGCCTGCCATTCACAAGTAGCTCTCAGCCTCTGTTACCCTTTTTTTAAGTGAGTGTTGAACTGAAACTGGAAGGGACTTGCCATTGTTGTACCTAAGCAATGTGATGCTCTTTCTTACTATAGTCCTCCATGGCTAACTCGGGTAAAACTCCCATGTGCAAGGTGGAAGATACATACAATGTGATGCCATTAAATAATAAAAGGAATATGGTAAGGACTATTGTGGCAATATATCCACTGTGTAAAAAAATATATACGACAATATTACAACACGTTCATGTTTGGGTGACAATAAAAGAAAGTCACGATGTACACCACCCTGGAAATGGCCTGCCAGTTCACTGAGCAAACTTGAAGCATGAGTACTGAAGCACTGACTGGTGTCCCAATGTCAGGCTGCTGTCAGCTATAGTGTGAAATCTTTAAAAGTGCCCAAGAACTTTTTAAACATCGCATTTAAAATGTACAGTATAAAAAAAATGCGATCACTGCCTGCAGTTATACCATAGTTATGCTTGGTTGAAGCGATACATGAGAAATCCCTTGAGGTAGTTCCACGTCGCTTTGTTTTATCTTAGTCACAATCTTTAAACCCAAGTTTCACTGCAGTTTGTAGCAGTTTAACTTGTGAATTCCTCAGCATAATCCGTCTACTCCAGGGCTGGTGACCTAAGAAATTTCAATTATAGGAAAATTTGCCCACTTAATTAACCCTCAGACTGTCAGAACCTCCATGGAATTCCACCTCCATGGCCAGCTATATATAAATATTTTTTAAAAAGTCGAACTACATATAAAATATACTTGAATTTAATATAACACTTTTCATGTTGGGAGGATATCCCAAAACACTTCACAGGACATACTATAAAATGTAATGTTTATTTCATATGCAAACTCTTGAACAAAGATTAATTTTGCAGCAATAAAGCTGCCCTCTAAAAACAAACACGAAAAGATTCATTTAAATTAAAAAATTGCACTTTTTCCCTCTGGTTACCCTGCTGTTCTCCCTGCTCTTCCCTTTACTATTTGAACCTTATTTCCAATCTGATGTTAAAAAAAACTCAATTAAGGTGAAGGAAATCTATAGATTGACATAGACCGCTTGACAAGTGTGGTCAGAGCAACATTTGATGCAACATTACAGTATCAGAGTATTCATTACTGCTCAGCAAATCATCTCATTGCTGCGTTCCAACAAGATTGTTCATCAGCAGCGCTCGAAACGTTGAGTTAATTGGACCCATTGTCTAATAATTGGTTGAATTGATATTTTTACTTCGCTGGCAATAGCATTTACTTATTTCTCACTTTGCAATAATTGGGTACTAATATTAGTAGCATCCGAATACAAGTTCTCTGGACTTGACAAGTCTTTGAGACTATTATTATTGGTCAGTCAGGTGTCCGAAACATGCAGAAAGATGCTTAAGAGTATCCTAGTCTTTACAGAGAGTTCTGCACATCCCACCAACTCATGGAAATTCCTATCTATTGGAATGCTCACTCTCTCCCTGGAGGGACACATCCTGCTTACCTAATTTTGGAGAGAACGTGGCACAGGCCAAGGCTTGAAGACCCCAGCGCGTGCGTTGGAATCTAAATAAAACCACAAAACCTGTCGTTGAAAGCACTGCCAGTTAAGCTTTCCTGCTGCTTGTCCAGCTAGGGCCACCCCACCCGTTAGGCTTGCAGGTTTAACAGGAGCCATATAAGAAGAATCATTGCCCCCAGTGACTTTTCTTACATAAAATAATAAATACTTTTGCATTCTCTGACAATGCTGCAGGACTTAAATTTGTGAGATTATATGACATATAATATACAATATATGGAAAATTATTTTATCCCACATAGATACAAGGAGCTGGCACATGTACAGAGTAATTATCATTGACAATCAGACACCTTAGAGTGCTAGACAGCAAGATGTACCAGGGACTCCGAGAAGAGGAAACAGTCCTAAGAAGTTCCCCATTGAGTGACACAGTATCCAATAATATATGAAAAAATCTTCATCAACCTCTGTTGAGATGAACTCTTGAAACTACTAGAGATATGAAGAATTGCCATTGATAAAGCAGAGTCTACTAGGTGATTGACTGAAAGGAATCCCTTGAAGTTGCTCATTGATTTCATTTTAAAGGTGATTGGGAACTCAGAGGAAATGACACTGAGATTTTAAGTCAATTGCAAATCCTGACGCAACTCGGCGGTGACTTGTCTACTAAACCCAAAGTACCTTAGGCATCTCCTCTCAGACACAGTATGGTAAATTATGCAAATTCATATTGGGAGCTTTGTCTCCTCCTCCTGGGATCATTATAACTTTCTTGCTGGTACATAACTGCTATTGCATCAATATTTGAGTCCTTTTGTGGTCTGATGTTAAGTGCTACTTCAGCTTTGTCCAAAAGCGAGCACAACTTGACACTGGAATTTGTCATTACCCATTGAATGTCAGCATTTATTTTGCCATTATGTTCCCAGTGATAATCTATTTCAACTAGCATTTAATCACACTGCTATTAAGCATCACTGTTGGTGTGTAATGCAAGTGGAAATTGTAAACTGATAGTAAATATCCTATGTGTTTATTTAGCATCAAGGAGAGTGTTACTAACAGCTTTATACATGCATTTATGCCAGCGTTAAACACGTGCAACATCTTAAGTAATCTAACTCAATGTTTTCAACAAGATGTACACAACTGACACAGATCAGACACAATGGATTCAATGAATTGGTCTCAGTTCAGTGGTTTTTTTCTTTTCAGTGTTTGGCTTATACTGTCCCTGTCTATCAGAAAATGCTACAGAAATTATTTCATCTAATGCCTTTTCACTTCTAATTCAGCTCCATTTGATGGAGCCCAAATAAGGATAAAAACACTAACATTTTCTTAAGGCACATGCCAACCTGGCAGCCCATTTATTGTCTGAATTGTTGCAGAAACCAATGTTGATCTGAGCTCAGTGATGCTTTTATACTTGCTGACTTCATTTTCTAAATTCATAACCATAATCTACATTAGCAGTCTTCTGCAGCTCTGTTGCCTGCTTCAGTTTACGCTACTTTTCATTTTTAACCTATGCATATTCAAAAAGAAAGTATCCTTCAATTATTCTAGCAAGGAATGTTCTCCTCCTTTCCACCTCACCAACTCTTATAGGAACAACATCTTGAAGGTTCTTTTATAATGGCCCTTTTCCTATTCATTTGATGCTGAATCTCTGCTCCAAAGGAACTCGTAAGCTTAAGAAATACACGAGGGAATTATACAACCTTATCTGGCCTCCAATGTTCAGTAGGCTGATTCCCTTAACATTTCTCTACCCTTTCTTCGGCCATCACTTTCTCTCCCTTTCTCCCATCATTTACACAACCTGTCACCAGTCTATGAATGACAATGACATTAAGTCGTCTCTGTGAAGACTTTTAATTTGGCATTGAGTTGGTGTGCCCTGCACCCAGATATTATTGGGCTGTAATCAAATGATTGACACATTCTCAGTTCCCACTCACTTTAGACTTCAGCTTTAGCTTTAGACTTTAGCTCAGAAGAAGGCCATTTGGTGCATTGCGTGCACGCTAGCTCTTTCAGTGGAAAACTGTGCTCTGGTGTAATTCTCGAGTTAATGCAGGGACACTTAGTTTTAAATGGTATTATCTTGCAGGTCAACTGGTTATATGCACTTCGGAATTATAGCGTACTGCCATGCACTGCTATAATTTTTCCATCTTATTATGCACATGCTCTTCTATCAAGATGCAATGTAATTGAAGCTTGGTAACAGCGCTGCAGCCTTGTTTTGGAGCAGAAACTCTTCTGTGACTTTTTTTAGGCTCATTCAGAGAGGTGAATTAGGAAGAAGTCTCCCACACCACTTGTGACGATTGGCGAGAGAAAGCAGAATCTCAGATTACCTGACGAGGAGCTTTAAAGGGCCGACTGCACCAGTTGTAACTCTTATTATCGGTAGATAAAAAACTAATTTAAATTTAAATGAATTACGCTTTAGAAAACAAACAGTTTGGCTGGAATAATATTAGTGAAATACTCCTTAAGGAAACTGTTAAATGCAAAACATACTCCAGAAATCTTGAACATCTTAGTAACTCACTCACACACACTTTGTCACACACTCTTACTTCATTCATTAAATTCTATGTTCCCCATTTCCGTACTGAATACTCTCTGTTCTAAATTTAGAAACGTATATATTTATATACACAAACAGCAAACGGACTGACAGATATACTGGGTGCATTTGTACATATAATTGCATGATATAGAGAATATTTGACTCAGATCAATGTTTCTCTCAGCAGATCAAAAAAAAATGACACATCACAATCGGCTGATTCCTTCATTTTCTCGATTAGTTTGAGTGTTTGGGTGTCAGGACTAACCAGAAGCAGCGAGTTCAAGAATGCTACAAATGAAGAAACATTTCGAGTGGAACCATCTAACCTGATAGGCAATAGCCGTTGACAGGATAACAAGAAAGGTTCAGATGACAAAAACCCTTTGGCCCATTTGATCTCATCATTACCGAATACAACAACAACAACAACAACAGAATACCCACCCTAACCTCCTTCCATCTCAGCATCAAGCTTTTTTTAAAAAAAATTAGTTCAATACCCTGGCCTCAACTAGCCCTTCCTAGTAACCTGTTCCAGTTGTTGATTATCCTCTTGGTAAAGAAATACTTTCTGGTCGGTTTGTGTTCTCAAATGACGCTAAATCTCAGACCTCTTGTTTTGCTGGCTTGGTGCTCTCCAAAGCAATTGGTGAGACACAAGAGACGTCTGAAAAATTATGCACTTGAGGAGTAGAAGGGAGATATTGCTTAATTTCGTAAGGTATTGTTGAGAAATCGCTCTGACCAAAAACATCATCAGGAAAAAATGGCTAGGGTTGGAGAAGAAAATTGGTGTCGGAAAGAATAGAGACAGAGAGAGAGAGAGAGAGAGAGAGAGAGAAAGAGAAGAGAGAGAGAGAACAGTGTCCTGGGAACCCAGAGTTCTGGTAAAGGAGTTTAATGATGAATCAGGAACCACAGAATAGATAGAATGATTTCAGGGAAAACTGAATTGTCGTGGCCATAATTTTTGCGGAAAGAATCATACAATTTTGATGAACCTTATGCACTTGCACTCAAATAATTAGCTTTGAGTGAATGTGACCTTCAGAGAGTATTTTTCCAGTCAGATTTCTGCAATTGATTTTAGGTGATTTACGACACAATCAATTATTTCAATCAAAGTATTTCATAATTTTCCGTCTCACCAAAGCTCTGATAGCCACTTTCTCCAGAGTTTGTCTCGAAAATGTTACATGGGGGATTTGTCTGCTGGGATTATCGAGATAATTTGCTTGCAACAGACTCAATTAACTTTCATTTTCGAGTGCTTTGTCATCTTTTGATGGCAATAGGACTCAATATTGATATTGCAGGTCAACCCTGGCTCCTTGCCCGCATAATAAAGCTTTCATATTTTTTCTTAAAATCCAGAAAGTGACTTCAGAAAATCCTACCTGAAATATTAATAAATTCCACAGGAATTAACTGATCCCTACTAAGGCAGTTGGCAAATAAAGTACATGCAATTGAAACAACCAAAGGATAGCCTAATGGAGTAACACATTGTTGTTATGCAGTACCATTATGCCGTACCATATGGCGCAGTGTGTTGGCAACAATTATCCTCCACGTTAAGAACTTCCAATCTTTGATATCAAGTGGAAGCACTGACTGAAATAATAAGAATCATCTTGGATTTCAAAAAAAAAAATTTTAATTATTTTTTAAAAAAAAATTACAATTTAAAAAAGTGAATGTTTCTAAGGAACAAAGGAGGGAAAATCAGAGGATGAGACCACTTGCAGCACTGTTATGCATGAGAAATGGCTTCACGACTGTGGCTTTGTATCTGAAATTATATGCGTGAATGCGACTATAAGAGGGAGGCAATCATTTTAAAACAGAGAAAAATTCTCACTTGTTATTTCCTGAAAGAACAAATAGCTCCTTCAGCTACTGGCATCATTTTATCTTGAGCATATTGAGTTGATAAATGCAAGGTTACTCAACAGATTTGATGTGATAATTAAGGATTTTTTTTAACCTTTAAATCTGTTCTGAAACATAGCGTTTTTTTAAAAAATCCATTGAATATTTGAACATTCCAAAAGAAAACATTTCACCTTGAAATAATTGGGAATCCAAACTACAGTTTTTAAAGTGTTTTTTGGGGGGAGTCAGCTAGGTATCCAACACTTGTGGAAACCCATCATGCTTAAAAGTAACCAAACCAAATTGAGAGTTCCAGGCATCCCATCTATGTTTATTGGAATGGAATGCGTACTCTGTCCCTAGGGATACAAATCCTGCTTACCTAATTCAAGAAAGTATTCGGTGAGATACTGTTTAGCCTACAAAATCAGCCGCGGTTTGTTGCATTGAAATAAAACATTAATTCTGCTGTCAAGAGCACTGCCAGTTTGACCAGATGGACTTTCATAATAATAATAATCCTTGCATTTGACATAGCGCCTTATCATGTCGTTGAGACGTCTCAAAGCGCTTCACAGAGTATACTGCAAAGTGGATTGACTGTGTATTTTGTGGGCGAAAGGCAGCAGCCAAATTGCGCACAGCAATGTCCCATAATGCATGCATAATAATGGTTGCATACAGGATGTAATTTTGTTCTTGTAAATCTTTGGGAAAACCATGGTAAAAATGAAGAACAGATTTCCACAGATGGGTCACAATTGGTATTTGAAAAATGTCTTGCGGCTTTTTGGAGACACTGTATTTACAACTGCCAAAACATAAGTCATTAAGTCAGTGATAGGGGTGACACTTAAGAGAGCTAAATATTTACCTCTTACTTATGGAACAACTAGGTTGCGCTGTCTAATATGCTGGAAACAAATATAGGCTAGATATTCAAGTTTTTAAAGTGGGCAAACGTGCCACTGCCTGTCTTATAAAGTGTGTAATTACAACAAGAAACCCCATTAAAAACTGTTTAATTCCAGGAACAGTTTGTATGCAGATGTAGAGTTACTGTCTAAATCCACTTGCTTGAAATCAAAGAGGGATAGTTAATTAACTCGTTACCTGGATCTGTCCACAAAGGGTGTTGAGGAACATTTTTCAAATGTCATGCACAAAATGCTATTAGCTCAAACATTTGCATGGTGGTGAGCAGTAAAGTTCTATATACTTAGACCCTGGACTAAAGGGAAACATACTTGTTTGTTAACTATCTATATGCCACACAAATTGCTTTAAAATCGTTGATAAAATTCTAATCAGAGTCGAAGGCCTTGGGATGTCCTCCGACATGAAATATATAAATATATAGATATGAATTTCTACTGCATTGTATTAAAATGAGCTATTCATGTATGCAGGGTTGTTCACTCCAGCTGGATTCTAATGTTAAAGTTATTAGCATTTGTTTAACAGAGATATCAATACGTGTTTTCTGTTTCAAGTTCTAACTTAATGCACGTCAGAACCGAAACAAGATCTCTGTATTCTGATATCAGATTCTGTTTCATGTAAAAACAGCAATACAGTCTTTACATACTGTATATACATAGCGATTCACGATTCCTCCAGAGTGATAGGCATAATACCAGATGCAAGGATTATTATTTTTATTATATTATTATTATTGAGACTATGCTGTTGCTAGTTCCTCCACTGGAGATATATATCCTAATCCCACATTCCCTGCTTTTTCCCTTGTACATAATATGTTGTTTCTTTTCAAATACTTATCCAATTCACTTTAAAGGCTGTGCACTGAATACAGAATACTAATAATAATACAGCAGTTTGGCTGCAGTGATTGTATTTTTAATATTGTTTTCCCTGTTAAAGTATTCTTAAGTGCCTTTTTGACTAACCTATGAAGATAATAAAGCTTTGCAATCCTTGATGATCAATAATATTTCTTTAAATATTTTATAAGGTAGTGTGTGTTCTTTTTTTTATACTTGGAGGTGAAAGAATCATTTACTGTGATGTAGATTGAAATCCTAAAAGAGAATATTTTGCAGTTTTCACAGAATTGTCAATATTAGTTTCAGGAATTAAAAGACGAGTGTTCAAACAAACATCAAAATGCTATGGTTCAGTCAAGTAAATGCCAGGTGATGAATTGAATCTACGAGTGAAGACAACTTTGCCATTCATAATATTGGGTCCTTATTGATACCATTCAGACTTTGTAAACATTCATTTGGTAAAAGGACTGGAAATTCAACCCATTTCATTTCGTTTAGTCAATGATTCATGATCAATAACCAATTAGTCACAAACGAATTAACATTTAATTTATCTCCCAGTTGAAGACCTCTATGGACATGACCACAGTCTTTACTCATCACTGAGGGTCTAATGTGTGGCGATTTGTAATCGATGTTGCAAATAGTGACCCCTGCTGGTATTTGGAAGCGTGTTACACTAACCTGTGGAAATCCTGCAATCTTCCGCTAAGCGCTAAGCCAGTTGCGTGTTTTATAATAATAATAATAATAATAATCCCTTACGTTAGTGATCTAAACATAACTAACGACACTTTCTTTACCGCGTTGCCGTATCTTACAAATATTACGCCGATCTTAAATTTGAACCAGATTTACTCATTCTCATATTTACTCAGCTCCCTTGTCATCTCCCTGCAGAAGTTCTTCAATCATCTTGACAGCAGCCATGGGAATTCAGTCTATGCACACATGATTGTCGTTGACATCATTGCATATGTTCCATCGCTCATGCAAACAGCTAAAATGCTGTCAAGTGTAAACGCAATCATTAAAGAACACGAAGGAAGATGAAAGTAGCAGAAAATGCTAGAGAAAGGTAGATAATGGAATCAATGATTATGTTGCAATTACTCAAGTACACAATATCAGATAATTACTTTATGGGAAGTTATCTAACTGATTAATTGTCCTTAGAAGATGTTATTCATAACAATTACTGAATTAATTTTAAAGATATAGGACGTGGAATAAAATGGCCTGAAATGCTTTCATCTAACTTGGTCTTTTACTGAAAGCACTATTGCAAAAATTGCATTCATCCATTAAAGGCTATTGTGAAGCAACATGTTTAATATATATGTACTATCATTCATAAACACCATTAAATATAATTAATATACATTACGTTAACCTCAGCCAGACACAATTTATTCAATTTAATTGGGCAGCAGCATTATGTACTAACGCCATGATGTTTGGACTATTTGGGGATTCTATGTCATAAGGTCAGATATTATGCTATGAACCAGCGAGGGATTTGCAGTATTATTTGTGATCTGGGTCGGGTCTTAGAGTGACTGACATTAGTTCCTTGAATTTTTACTGATTTGTCTAAGGCTCAACTTGTCTTCAGTGAATTTAATTAAAAGCAGTGAAGGGTGGCCTGGCAACAGCAGCTCAATGCTTGTGAACCTGCAGTTAAGAGTTTTCTGCAATGTCTGTCTGATTTTAATGTACTGTATTGCTTTAATACGTCAAATTGTATATGGAACTGCATACGCCATGCTTTTTTTTATTATTTTATGATTTAGAGAAAATGCAGAACTGTATCTGTCAATTATTTCTGGTTCTTTGAATGCAAGAAACCCAGAACCAGAGATTGTTCCTCAGTAAAGAAACTACAGACTCTTGAAATTAACCTTGACTGCATAAAGACAATTTACGATCTTCATGATAAATGATTCTACAAAGAAAATATATAATAATGAATCTTCTTCAGGTCTGAGAAATCAGACACCATTAAAGGCAGTATTACCATAACTTGGGGCAACAAACTTTTCCCTCCCAAACTTCTTAGCATTTTGCACGTTTCCCAATCAGTTAAATATCCATTTAGGAGGAAACAGTAAAAGATTATCTTTTTCAAAAAATAAGTCAAATACTGTCCCGACTGTTTGACAGACTTTTTCTTCCTTTGCTATTGACAATTTGAGGTAGAAAAAAGTGCAAATGTCATTAGTGTTGCTACTTTTCAAGAGGACATCTCAAAGTGCTTCACAAGATTTAGTGTAAAGCATAGTAACTGTGTACTTTGTAGGCGAATGGGGCAGCCAAACTGTGCACAGCAATTTCCCACAAACAGCCATTAAGTGAATGACGAGTGAACCATTATATAATTAAATTCTGAGCCCTTGTCATCTTACCTGTACTTAGCAGGTACATGTTCAAAGAGCGAGACTAGGCAGTAGCACCTTATTTTCTTGATCTGCCAGCTTTAGGATTAAATGCTGGCGGCCCACCTCTCTATAATATATAAGCACTCCTTTCTTAGATTGTCATCCAAACCATATTACTGAGAATAAATTCTGTTTTAAACCAAATAAAAAATACTCTTGAAAGGCAACAGATTATTGGTGAAGGATTAGAAATCCAGTCTAATCTCAACAAACGTTAAATATTTAATTTTTTGGAATGTAGGTGACAGCAAGATATTTGCACATTTCAATTACATTTGCATCAATTAAATAAAACATAAGGGCGGAAAAATAAAACTAACTGAAAACACAAATCTAAAACTCAGTGATTTAATTATTGCTTACACTCTGATTAACACCGCAGTTTTCGAAAGGCAGAATAAATACTCAGAATGGATTCCCATGGGAATAGATGCCAAATGATTCAAGAGATAACATGTCACACTGTGCTTCAAAAGCATTCCCAGGAAACGAGGATAAAAACTACATTCCAGGCTGTTTACAAGCTTTATCTGACATATTCTATATTTCCTCCACATGAGCAAAGAAGAGTTAATCCTGATCCAAATTAAGCAGTTTCAGATGTCATTCCATTTTCATAACTATTTGCTGTTCATGACAAGTAGAAATTGGACTAATATTTTGGGACACATATCAATGCTCCACATGTCACACTACATCATTGATCCCTTGCACTGCAAGATTGGATAGGTGATTGGCGAATTCAGTTTACTCGCTTTGGACAATATTTAAAAGCTATTGAAGCTCCTGATTCAAAAATCTCACTCACATAAAATATTTATAAAATGGTCCAATCATTTTCAGAAATCTGTATATACACAGTGTGACTGTGTGTGGAAAATATCCCGGTTTGTTTCAGTCACGCAGTTGCAACTGCAACCGCAGAAATGCTTTGCACAACTTAGGCTTTTGTGTGCACACTGTTTTCAAATGTATTAGTGTACTGTGCATTTAAGGCTGCATGATTAATGACTTCATATAATGTGGTGCAACCATATGAGCAGAACTAACCTGAAACTTCAGGCACGCACCAGGTAAAGAGTTGATGCAAGTGGCTATAGGAAACATATATCACAGACATATTGTGCGGTAGCTGTATGGCATTTATCAAGGGATCTGAAGCATCAATATGGGAGATGTATACTGCTTCTGTGACATCTGAGATATTAGATGAATGCAAACTGCCTCTTCCATTATCAGTGCAGCTTATAGTTCTCTCAGATATTTGTTCCTGTTCTATAGCGGGTGTATAGTTTACCAGCTTACAGCAAACCCTGGGGCGTATTTGAGTTATACCTTATCAGATATGAGATTTTATCTGTTTGTGTCTTGCATAAACAGATTAGAACAGTGGCATCTATCAGTCAGAGTTTATCCACAGACGTTACACTCAGGTCTCCAAAGGACTCTAGAAAATAGAGTAAACCCCAATTTATATTGGTTGTTTTTCAATTTATCGAATAAGACAAGTTCGCTCTAATTATATTTGTGTTTCAGATGAAGTATTACTTGTCATTATTAATGTTGTTATATTTCACTCCAACAGTGAAAATCTGCTGCTGTGAGAAACCGCATGCAGCTAACGCACAGTCATAACCACTATGTTGTTATTTTTCAGGCCAGAAACCCAAGAAAACCTTTTGGGTTCACTTTTGTCTCTTTTGGAGAGTTAAGGATCTGTTCCTTTCCTTTCTATTTGTGCACAAAAAGCTTTCAAGTGCAGTGCAATGTGAAGGAATTACAGTATTTTTGAAAGCAAAACTCATCGCCTAACACTGAAAGAGAAATTTTTAAAAAAAGATGGGCGAAAAGCTCCTACGTACCTCACCCTCTTGTCACATATATTGTGCCTAAAATCCTGACAAGGCCGTGGAGCAGCTGTGCTCAGTTGGACACAAATATCAACTCGTTTTAATGGCAATGATCTTTCCACATATTTAAAAATTCTAATTAGTGTGGACTTGTCCTTCCAGGCATTGTTCATCAACCAGACTGAACAAAAAAGGGAAGAAACAAAACAAAAAAGGAGATGGCAACATTACAAAGCAGCTGGAATTCAAAAATGGAATTTATGTGCATCGTGACCTTTTGCTGGAGCGAATAAGATTTTTTTTGTTAGGATCAGCAAAGACCCATATCTCCCACGGAGAACACATCCATCTAATATTAAGATCATATCTCCGAAAAGGAGACAGATCATTCTGATCCTAAATTTCTTAACCAAAATATTTTAGTTGACTTCATCAGAGAGAAACTCCCTTCTCTTCTTGAATTGTGCAATGGGATCATTGAAGCAGAATTCATGGGATTTTCTGCTGGGATACTGCTGTGTGAATGGGATGCAAGCTGCATTCACCTACAAATACACAGTCACTCTACAATACAGTAAGTCTTGTGAAGTGTTTTGAGACATCCTCTTGACATAGAAGGCTCTATACCAGATGGAAGGATTACTATTATTATAGTACTTCATTGAGATCTGTACTTACCTACATTCTAATGTAACAAAATCCATCTGCATTTCAGGTTACTGAATCATCCAGTTTGCAGGTGCTTTCTCACCAGCACATAAAAGCAGGAGGTGTGGTAGCTGATACTTTTCGCAAATACCACACTAGCAGAACGTGAGATGTGACGATGCCACATAAGCTGCCAGACACACTTTCCTCTGCTCAGAATAACAGCTCTGGTGATTAAAGATAGAGCTCCTCAACTCTGTTATACAACAAAATTAACAACCATCACAATAAAGGCACTACTAAATTATGCGTTCAATTTACTTCCTTAGTATTTGGGAGCCAGGTGATGAGAAGCACGTTTCTTCAAAGCTTACACATTTCAATTGCATACATTGGCTTCAACGTATTATTTAAGGATCATTGAAGGCAGGAATCATTAAACAGAGCAACAGATATATATGATTCAGTGATGGTTAAAATATTCCAAGGTTTACAAAGTTATCAGATGTGTGAAAGGCATCGCCATATGCACAGCAACACCTGAAGGCATAAACATCTAAAATACCATCCTTAGAAAAAGGGTTGCCACCTTTGCTCTTTTGATCAGATTCTTAATGTAGATTATAGGGGCTACTGTGCACCCTCCATTCCATACTCCCCTTGTTGACTTTTCACCGTAATAATGAACACATTAGGAATAAGTCAACTTGAAACCAAACTAAACTATATACTGGTGGTACTAAGGTCTGTGAGACTACTTTCCCATTTCAGAAGTTTTCATTGCGATACAGAAAGTTTAGATTGAGGTGGACACTTTGTAATATAATGGCAGAGCCAATTCTACCACCCCAAACTCTGCATTTCGCCTCTGGTGTAAATAGTAAGAGGTCTCATATTGCAATCTACTACATTGACACAAGCCCTTTAAATACTCTGTTGCAGACCAGCTACTTGTCAATAAACCTCAATTTATAAAACGGAATCAGAGACACTTGAAAAATGGTACCAATTTCATGCAAACAATTGAGAGGAAAAGTCCCTTAGCTGATTATTGACAGGTTTGGCCATTCTCCTGTGGTGAACCAATCAAAGTGACAATTTAGATTTCTGCTTCAATATGACTTGTTTGCCTCACACAGCGTCAAAAGAAAAGCTGAAGAATAGAAAGTATCAATTACAGGCGCATTTACAAGCTTCCTGAGACCACGTTGGCAAATTCGCAGATATAAAATTGTTCCTTTTATCGAGGCGAGTTTGTATTATGATAATAATAATAGTATTTGATATAACACTTTTCGCAGAACATTAAGAAGCAAGTTGAGAGTGGCTAACCAGCTGTGAGAATAATCATTTTGTCAGGACAAAATAAGTTCTCAATTGGGCAAGCCCGGATACAGTTACTAGAAATAGAGCTCCGAGGGCACCCACTTGGCCATTGCCAACTCTGTTGTATGCACTTTTGTATTGACAAGGCTAAGCATAAGCATACTCAGGCAATGGGAAGAGGTTGCCTCAGGCAATGGGAATGACTGGTTGAGAATAGAGAATACGGGCGCTAACTTGGGTATTGGGCATTGACTTGTAAAAAATTGTTTTGTGCACTGCACATTCCTTGTCAATCGGTTGAAACTTTTGCAGTTGATGTTGTCCATTGGATTGACTGAAGGGTGTTCTTATTCCCAGTAAGTGCAGCCCAGGAGCAGCCAGCAGTGATGGGGCAATGTTTCTGTCACCACAAATGCGAAAAAAAAACTGACCGTTTGGAAGATGTACATCAATCAGCTCTTCGGTTTAGGCAATCGTAGCTCAATATCTATGTCTGTGGAATTCCAACGATCTTCCCCAAGTGACTGAACTAAAATTCAGGGTCATTGTGACCGTCAAAGCCACAGCTCGAGTCCAGTTACAAAGGACATCTTTATGAGATCTATTGTTGTTTGACACAGTCGCTTCTTTTGCAAGCTCCAATCCGCTTTAAAAATGCTCCTCCATTAATCCTGGGCTTGGAAACGCGGGCTCTTTAGATTATTTAGTTCAGATATGGTCTTCTCCTGAGAATCCTCCAATTTATCCCCATCCTCCTTGGAAACAGCGATGGCAACCATGATAAGAACAAATGCCATGTTGCTGTCCTATTAATAACAGCTTTGAGTTTGAATTATAGCTACTATGTGTGCAGGTCACTTAAGTATTCAGAAACTGCAATTTGCCTACATTTAATTGGATCCACCACAGCTCTGGAAACCTGCTGCTGAGATTTCAAACTCCTTTAGAAACTGGGAGCTTCTGTCCACAGCAGAGAATGGTTTTGTCGTTACCAACTTTTATTATGCCACCTGCAAAAATTGCTAAGAGTTGGAGATTAACTTCGGTTGTCAAATCAGTTACCATTCATTGGTGACAAAAATCGATAAAGCTGGGTTACATTTGTGTACATGTAGCTCCGAACTAATATGTTTCCCTCCCTATAAGTTAACTGAACCTCTGATCTAAAGATACATAGCAAAAATTAAAGTGGTGGAACCAGATTATATTATCTAAAATCAATTCAACTAATGCCGTCTCAGGAGTATGGGATTACAAAGTGGCAGGGTTGGCTCAGAGCAAACTCCATGTTATCTGCTCCCTTTGTTCATGATTGCCTTCTTCTGCCAATCAAATTTGCAAATCGCTTCTTTCTTTGCCTATTTTGGCCTTGAGCCTTAACATGTATAACACTTACTTCTCCCCCTTTGCCAGTTGCTATAGCCCAGTCACTCTCATCCTTATCCCCCTTTTGTCCACTCGCACCCTTTTACCACAACAACAAGATTACATTTGTATACCCTTTTATGTTTATTGTCTCTCTTATCTATTTTAAACCAGAGGTTGCCTGCAATTGCCTTGGTAAATCTGATTCATCATTAACCTGCTGATCAACTCTGCGGTTGTGTTAAAACAGTATGGCTCAGCCTCTTCACTGCCAATAACACCAAGTGGGACTGGATTGATAGCAATCTAGTCCTAAATTATGTCATTAAAGCTGCAACTAACAATATTATGCTTGTACACTTTTAGCTCTGAACCACATTTTCTTTCCTACATTTACAGCACAATAGATTGAATTTGATCATTGTAGTATATCAAATGTGTTATGAAATGCCGCACATTACCCCCTTCCCACCATATTGTAGCAAAATATTGATAGCGTTCTCCATTTTTAGCCTTTAAACCCAAAATGATCAGTGCTGAGTTTGAGAGAGAGGGAACGGGAGAGAAAGAGAGAAAGAGATACCCAGGAGAGATTTACAAGATTGAAACCTCATCAAGTTTCAGATCATGGCATTGTCTTGAGTAACTGATGAATCTCATCCAGAGCACTTTAGGAATCCCTTCTGAACCTTTCATTTCAAATCCTTCTCATCAACAAAGCTCTATTCCATTACGCAGCGAATGCGGTTTCCCTCTCAACAATTAGCATTTCAACAGAGTTGCTAAGTCTCAGTGTCGTGCTCAATGAGAGTAGTTGCACTCCAGTTGTGATGTTCGTAATGCAGGTTTACATGAACCAATTTCCAGTAGATTAGAGGAAAATTTCACAGACAATATACCTGATGGATAGAGTTGTGCACAACTGGGAGTAAATGACAAGGCCAGAATTTAATTGAAGAGCTTACCTGATACCATCTGAATCCCAAGATTAACCAGTAGTCTTGTCATCAGTCCCATCATTATGCTACATTCTGCAGACTCAGCAAAATGAAACTGGTGCTAAAGACAGTTAAAAGAACTAAACTTGCAGACTGGTGCAGAATAACATGATCACATGACTGAAAGAACATAATGGTTCGATCTTCTCTCGCAGCTTTAAACAGTATTACAAGGGAAATTGAAATCTACCTACTATGATGTATGCTTTAATATGTACCATATTATTCCAACACTTTAGCTCTGTAGCTATTAGGCAAAAGAGGTGGCAATTATCCATTATACAATTACATTTAATATGTAAGTATCTTCCCTTGGCTTTAGTGTTGGCTTAGTGTTAGTGTTAAAACCTACCTCTTTAACTGTGCTTATGGACACCCCATCCCCCCTTGTTTCTCTCTCCTCTATCCAGTTCGCCATCCGAACTGAAGTGCTCTGAGACATCATTCTACATGAAGGGCACAATATAAAAGTGAGTTGGTGTTGTTGCTAGTAAAGTGCTAAAGCTTAAAATAAAATTAAAAAGGAATGGAATTAATCGTTCACAAAAAAAGTAGCCGTTTTTGCTACCTGGAGTTACACCAAAAATTCACTCTTGAAACCAGCAGAGCTGTGTCGCTGTTAGCAGTTGAGGCACAATGGTATTCTACGTTTTGCAAATGGTTTGAAACACCCAACAATGAGTTTTTAATTCTTGGCTCAGCTCCCAAACATTGTCTCTCTGTCACCGGAATATACCCTTAAAATCAAACCACATCTGTGTTCGCATGATTTATAGTCTGAGCACAGGGTTTCGTCAGTGGGAAAAAAGTGATTTAATAATAAATCATATCACTGGTTTCTATAACCTTTTCACTGGGTCTAAGCAAGGAGGGGAGAAAATATATATTCAATATGAATAGAATTTGCTATGTATTGTACAGCGGTTATTAATTCAGTAACTGAAGTCACACTAGTTGATTCACATCCAATACCACATTTAACAATAATAATAATCATTGCATTTGATATAGCGCTTTTCCCTTCTTCTAGATGTCTCAAATCGCTTCACAGAATATACTGCAAAGTAAATTAACTGTATATTTTGTGGGCGAAACGCGGCAGCAATTGTGCACAGCAATGTCCCACAAACAGTGGTGGATTGAAGTGACCAAATTATTATTGTTTTTTTTTCTTGAGGGGTTATTATCAGGCGTGTGGAGTAAGGAAACTGGCCCAAGGTTCCGTCCTGCCAGGAATCAAACCCAGTTCTTTCGCTTGCGAGGCGAGTGCTCTAACCACCAAGCTACATTTATGCAGTCATCAAATAATTTTAGCATGGTTTCACGATTTTCTTTAAAACAACTTTGTCCTAATTAATTTGATCTATCACCATTGTGCCCTTTGGTTGACAAGTCAAGGTTTGTGTTGGGTACTGCGTGAGAGATGATCCCTCAAGACAGTCAGTCAAGTCTCATCCCGCAGGGAAAGCCATCGTCCAGATCTCAGTAGAGATGTGAATCTTGATTCCAAGACTTCGGCACCGTAGCTACGAGGCAAATGAGGTGCCAAGTATCCATTATACAATTAAATTAACAATCTCTCATGAGAAGCCAAAAATATCTTAGCAGCTTGCCATTCTGACAATTCTGTACTCACTGGACCATGCAGTTGGATATATAAAAGTAAGCCTATTTTAACTGCACCACCTCTGTGGAAGTTCACAATTGCGATATATATATGTATACTTTCCAATGTTTTTTTTCCATGACGAGGGTTAAAAAAAAACAGCTGAATACATTAATATAATTCAAAACATCAATCTACATTGATGCACAAATTCAGACATCTGGATTATGTTTCATCTTCTTCCTTCTCTCCCCGTTCTGTCTCAGCATTTCATCAAAGAAATTAGGTTTTGCTGTATTTCCTTTACAGTTCGTGTGCTGAAGCATGTTTATTTATGCCTTACATACGCTTAAGAACTAATGTTTTTTTGTTAGCGCCCACAATTCAACAAGCCCTTGCAAGGGGGAAATTGCAAGAGGTGAATGACGTGAGTGTCAGTGACTTTAACTAATTCACTTTCTGGGTACACACAGTGTAAACTCAACTTTAAGGTCACCCCACAAATCTGACCAATTCACCATTGTGGACATATTTTCAACTCTTTGTTATTTGCGCAATACAGTACATTGTAACGGAAACACTGTAATAGAATGTGATGATCGATGAGCAGCTTATTGGCCAAGGCCATTCGCAAAGCACTTTTCGCGCCCTGTGATCAACAGTAAATCACAGTAAATTAAGTCATGCAGGGCTGCACTACTGTCATAGCTGGAGCACTGCCAGCGCCAATGGATCTTACATTGGTGTGAATTACCTCCTTCAAGCTGATAGGAAAAAAAGGGAATGACTGGCTCTGGTTTGAAGTTGCTGATTTTTTGTTCTTGGCTTATACTTTGTGTTTACAGCACAGGTGCAACAATTTCATCTGAAATCATGCCTCATGTTATTGTGTAAGTTTCTTTAAGTGCTAATGGACGGAGGCATGTGGGGATGATGTCAATGAATGAATAGTGGTCGTACAGCAGTGTGCACTGTTCTGGAGAGATCCATTCGTGAGGTCAATTTGTTAATTTGGTCAAAATTCCTCAGTCTTGTTTCCTGACCTTATTAGTGAGTTTCCTCTTTTTTGACTTCTGTCCCGTGACTCTTTACAGTCTAATTAAGGGGAAGCTGTGTCCAGAGTAAAATTATACACAGACAACGACATGTATCCTGGACAAAACCTTTAAATGTATCCATGGCAATATCTTTAAATACAGGCAAGTTACATATGCCAATTACATATAGGATTGCTAATTGGTACCAGTGTGATATGTTTTGCAGGATGCCGTTAAACTACTTCAAAAGGGATGGTGTCAAAACCTTCTACCTTTCTGGGTACAGCATAGGAGCTGAGCTATTCAATTAGGATTCAAGGGGTCATGATTTGGAAACTCAAAATCAGTTGCAGCCAAAATACGTTGTTTTCCTGAACAGGATGGTCAATTATTACTGGAGTAGATGTTAAACTTTAGCTCCTCTCCAACCCTGGAACCCCCAAAACAACGTTTTTAATAACAGAAAGATCAATGTAAAAAAAAGTGGTGGTTTTGTTATCTTTTGGATGAGTAAAATGAGTAATATACTGCCTCTATCCAGTCTTATCTCAGTTGGTATGTTTCATGCCAGACAAAAAAACATCTCCTGTTGGAGAGTGATGTGATAGCCTTTCTTTGTCGAGCATGGAACCTTCCCTCCCCAACCCCCACCCCGTATTTGAATTGATGGATACCCCCTTTCACTTGAATGACATTGACAAAACCTTAGGTATTGTGAATTATCGGACAGATGAGAGAGAAGAGCATTCTAGCAGGTCGTGGACATTTACAGTAGCAGCCAAGGACCGCAGAGCACAGTACAACTCTGATTCAATTCCTACTAAGTTAATAACCTTCCATCTAGAGGAGAGGATCTCATCAATTAGTATACGTTTAACCTCTTTCAGGTTTGAAATCTGTGACAGAGTATGTAATGATCATCTGCACTTCATCTCAATATCTCCACAACTACCACACAGAAACTCCTTAGTCTTTACAAAGACTTGGGTAAATATTGTTATGGACCTTTTTATACAGAGAAAAATAAATCTACACTATTATGTGCACAGAAAAATAAATATAATATAGAATTGTTTCTCAATAAAAACATACATTTCCTCTAAGCCAAATGCTGGTGAACTATATATAGTTACAGCATCTGTTGAATTGTGGATCATACAGATCATTGAGGAACAAGGTTTTCACACCAGGAAAATTGTTAATCAGGAGGCTTTATGATTACCAAATGTACGGATTATTATTATAGCGGAAGTAGCCATGAAGGGGTGTAAAGGGGAATTGAGTTACCTTAAAAGTATCTTAACAAAAATTCCCTCTGTAGGTGAGGGGAAATAGCTTAAATATTACACTGTAGTTCTGGCACTCTGAATGAAAGGGAAATGCTAAAATGCAGAGTTATAGTGAAAAATATATAACCATTCCAGAGTAGATCAAATGCATGAGTACCTGGGTTAGCTGTTCTAATCCTAGTGCTAACATAAAGCTAATGTTTTGGTAATGATTGCACGAACAGCACTTTAAAAGTTAAGTTTCAGAAACTTGCAGTTCTTATAAGTTTGCTGTCGTAGATTAATAGCTAGCCCAACAATACTGAGCTGGCAAAATAAAGGAAGATGTGCAGACAAGGGGTGACAACTGAGGTTACGTACTCATCAGAAATCCAATATAGATTAATCCGAGTGCAAAATAAATTTACTTGCTTTTACATTAAGCCTGTGTCTGCCATAGAATTGGTGAGCTGCTGCATCCTGCAATTTGTGACAGGCTGAGGAACAACTCCAACCTCTCAGCATCAGTTGCTGCCTCTCTGTCCTCATGCCAATATTTTACTATCTCTATAGCCTGACGTGAGAAGAGTGAAGGCCAAGTTTTAAAAGCTTCGAACACAGAAATATCTGGGCCCAAAAATATTTCAGCCTCGATCCAAAGCTGGCCGGGAAAAACAAGTAAACATGGTACACAGAGGATGTATCAATCGTTTTGGTGGGCTATGCTTTCAGAATTTGGGGTAGATGCCAGATATCTCTAATTTGACTACCACGAAAAATGTGTAAATGGGTTCCCAAGTGAAGTAGACAAAGCAGGTGCCCCCATTCTGTTATTCTCCATTCTACCATTAAATGAATGTAGTTGGGGTGATAACAGATCATCCCGAAACCTGACAGCTGATGATGAGATGGCCTAGGGGAAAGGGTGTCACATTTTGCAATTTATATTACTATTAAAATATGAACAATAATCATAATGCAATAGATCTCTTCCAGAGATTGTGCCACTGGTTTATTTCCATACTACAAAATGCTTGTAAAATATTGGCACATCATTGAAAACAGATCAATGCATTCCAGTTATAAATGCCTCACATCTTCCACAGTTAGCTAGACTGGAAATTTGTCACATTTCCTTCCCGTCAAAGCGCATTTTAATCTCTACAGACAAATGGATTAGAGCAAATGGATATATTCGATACCCCAAAGGAAAATGAATTTCCTGATAAATTTCCTTTCATGTTCATGTTTCATTCTTCTTGTTATAATCTACAGAACCTGAAACATAACAAACGAATATGAGATTGTGTAACTTGTCATCTGGTATTAATGTCGAAACAGAAGGATTATTTTTATTAAAGCAACTGCATCTTTGAGTCTCAAGCTATGCAGTTTCTGTAAATTATGCCATCAAACCACATTTCTTCCTGAGTCAGAAATTAACATTAAATGTAAGAGTATTGCCTACTTCTTGTTGCGAGCTAGAAATACAGTGTGTATACCGTTTATGAGTTCTGCTGTTAACTACCACTGATGGCTTTAGTACCAAGTCCTTTCCTTTTTCCACACACACAAAAAAAAGCTTGTTCAATCCAACCATGTGTGTGGTCTGAACAAAATTCTCGGGGGAAAACACCCAATATTTACTATTTATCAAGAATGTAATCATCAGGGGAAAAACACAGCACTTGACACAATAATTATCACACCATAGACTGTATTTCCTCCCTCCCTCCTCTTCCCTCCCCTCTCAACACAGAGCCAAGAATACATTTGCAAGTACACTAATTTGTCTAGTTCCGTGTTACACATCCAGCTGCAGTTTAGTGGGTTGGAGCCAGTTTAGACTAAACTGAGTAAACTGATGATAAATGTGAAGTTAGGCCAATTCAATGTGGGGGGGTGGGGGGGTGATGAAAAAAACACAGATATGATAAATTTTGTTATTCTAGCTTTCTTAAAGGATCTACCCATGATTGTCACCTTTTTTTTACACAAGCGTTAAAGATTGGTGGGGGAAGTGGGAGAGGAGAAGGAGAAATAATGCTTTGGACGGACACATTCATTAAGGTCATCACAAGCTTGTGTGTTCCAAGCCCCCTCTCCTTCCTATAAGTACCTACAGTATACTCGTACACAAAATGCAAGCCTTTTCTTTTAATACAATACACCTTTGAGTGAAGAGCAGCGAAACCAAAAAAAAACTATTCTCAGTGCTCTTGTAAAACAAAATGATGACAGTTACAGATGGAGCCGAGGTAAAGCAGAAATGCTCTCAAAAAATTATTAGCGTTTGCACTTGCTCTACTGGGACTATATAGAAACAAGGACAGATACATAGAACTAATGCATACTAGAATAACCTTTCATGGACAAAGATGACTCGTGGGACCAAGGCAAGTCTTTGTCCAAATTGAAATATTAGGAGATTTTGGAAAATCAACTCTACCTAAAATAACTTACACCATCCATTAACAACCTGAAATTCTGGATGTCACATTCAATTTCCATTTCTGTTGGGGGGAAAAAAAAACAGATACAATTGCTTTTTGAATTCAGCGAAGAAAGCAGTGAAGAGTTCTACGCAACAAAGGTGAGGTATTCAAGAAAATAATCCTGCCAAATATAATTGGGAATTCACTTCATGGCTATTTGAGAGATATTCCTATAACCAAAGTGGATGTTGCAAATGCCTACAAAGTTCATATTCATTATGTTTTATAGTACATATCCTGTGAATGCTTTGAGACATCCTCCCGAAATGAAAGGCACTGTATATCAGACGTGAGGATTATTGTTATTAATAATGTTAAGGAAGCACAAATAGGTGCTGCACAAGTCATGTCAACAAATGTGCTTGACACAGTACTCTAGCACTGGGATCTTCTTGGAAAGTATTAATCAGTATTTTCCTCAGTATTTGTGGGACTGTGTGAATGTATGTTTGTTGGCACCCACGCATCCTTCCACAATATTCAGAACATTTAGTCCTATTGTTACAAAGCAGCTATGACATCAAACATTATTTTCTTAAAGTTATATCACTGCTGTTCTATTTCTCTCAGCTGAACATACAACACCAAACCGCCCAAAGTAACTGGGCTAAAGAAACGTTAGTCACAAAAAACTGATTACCTAAAGATAGTACGTGCTATATTTATACTTAAAGTATTAAATGTGCCATCGGAATTGACAAGCATATGGAGATCAAATGCTGGAGAATTACTGGGTGTTTTGGCAATCTTATCAGTGTTTTCTCAGGATTCTTTGAATTCTAAAAGCACTTCAATGCTGTAGTGGTGAATACTGTAACATAAAGAATGTTCACTGGGTTTCACAAAAATGCGTTGACCTTTGCAACATTTTGCTCCTTTGTTTCTACCCCCCACCCCCCAACATTTCACAAATGTCAGAAAACAGAACTGTTTAAATAAAAAGAGCACTATTTCTGCGTGTGAAGCAATCAACAGAAAATAGAGGGAAAATAACTTTATTCTGTTCACAAGGACTTTAAAGATCTGCTTAAAGCAAGATGAAAAAAAAATCAAATGCCTTTTTAAAGCTTGCCAGACTTGCTATTTCATAGCATTCCAAGCTTCTGGTTCATATTTTCCCTTCAACTTCATTCCCTCCTGAATTCAAAGAGTAATTTCGAGATAGTAACTTAATTAAAGGGTTTACATGATGGTTAAAATCATCTTACACATTTGCTTTCGTAGTTTATGAAGCAATGTGAATGGCTCAATTAGATTTCTGCCTTATAATCAATCACAGGTATCCATTTATTTCCAATTTAATTTACAATTATTGTTTATTTTTATAAATAAAGTGATACACAAATTATCTCTTGCAATTGACGAGTCACCAACTCTTCCACAATTAAATGTCACCTTGAACCAATATTTTCAGGAGCAATGTGACTCATAACACTGCAGTATAAACACAAAATTGATTCTGACTTTGCTCTGCTGAAGGGTGAACTTATAAGGAACCAATTTTCAATGTTATTAAAAAGCTAGTTACACCTCCATCTCTACAATAATATTCAAAAGTGAAGACACACCTTCTGAAGGGACCTTTGTAGCCATGGGATATTGAATATGCATTTTATAGATATTTGATGTCCTTGACTTAATTTTTTACTTTCAGTAGCCCTTACAGTAGCACTTACAAAGTCATTAAAATCCCCCAGAAAAATCCATGATTTACAACTCAATAAGCTAATGTAATAAATATAAAGTTAACTCATGTCTACACCTCGGAAAGTAATTCCTACTGAAAAGAGAAACCCATATTTTCTAACTTTTTTGATATCAAACTATATATTTTTTCTAACATCTCCCTTTTCATGCCTGTCAGCGCCTTGGGACATCCTCCTGACGTAAAAGCTGCAATTCAAATGTAACTTGTTGTTGGTCTTGTTTCTTGCCTGAAGTCACTACTTCTCTTTTGCGGTACATCCTGTGGATATGTTACCCCAATGGCCATTATTCAGGTGCAAGTCTAAACAGTTTGGGCTAGCAGGCTAATTGACTATGCAGGATATTATAGTGTTCAGACCCATCATGTCCTCAACCTGCCTTGGGACCTCAACAGCACATTGCTTAGCAAGGGACAACAACTGCAATCAGGAATGGGAACTCTGTTGATCCTATCTCTCCAACCGAGAAGCACAAAAGAAAATTATAATGTCCCAATTGCTGATAAACCCCCAAATTGAATCAACCTTCTACTCTGTATGACTTCGGTTCTTGAACTTGGCACTGGGGGCAGACCACAAAGATTTTCAGACCACATTTCCGACCGATATTAACTACATTTGCTAAGGACCGGCTGAGGAGGTGGGGGGAAGGGAAAGTAGATTGATGGACGGGGGAAATGTTAATAGGAGCTGCTCCATCAACAACCAGTTCTGCGAGGAAGCTTTTATTATAGCACTAATTGCTATTATCAAATATTTAAAGTATTATTGATTTCAAAAGGGGAACCAAACCCCAACAGTGAAGTTATGGCTTTCATTACATTACTCAATTACATTTCCATTTTATTAACTGTGAATGTTGCACAGTTATTCTTTTGGACAGAGCGGTACATATTCATTTACTTAGGCCACCTGGATAGCAATGTCTTTTCTGCTAACAATTATAGGTGAGCAATTTAATTGAGAACCCACAGCTCCTGGGTAGCATCTAACCCCCTCCCCAATGACAACCGTTTAATTACTGAAATAAGTACGATCATGCAGGGAGCATCTGTCAAACAGGAACTGTGAATCCACAGTGATATGATTTACCCATAATCCGCAGCAGATAAAAAATTGTTTTGATAACCCTGGTGAACCTAAAAATAGGCAACTGCAGACAGCTCGACGCAGAGGATTCTGCAACCATAAACTAACACAGCGGAATAAAAATTAAAGCAAAAAATGTCTTCCACGTTGAATTAGTCCATTAAAACCACTTAGTAATCGTTTAAATTCCTCTAAAATAATTTTCACAAATAAATGCTGAAAGCTGAAACACTTTGAGTACGTCTGAGTGCCAGACAGCACAAGGTTCTCTGAAAACAGAGTTTGAAAAACAGAACCCTTCAGTGAATGGTGTCTAGGGAAAGGGAGGTAATTAAGTGGATTACTAAAGAAAACATCTTACACCAGAGAATGTTACAACAGGTGACGTGGGAGAAGAGTGGAGAAGGTACAATGGAAGAAGCAATGTGACAGTCTGCCCAAAGCAGCAATGCGATGTTGGTATTGTACGAGTACTCACGGCGTTCGAGGGCTGTGTTGTTAAAATATTGATCCAATCGTTACAATATCCTTCCACAGTCTTGCTCCACTCCTACCTCTGCGACCTCCTTCAACCCTACTTACCTGGCTGCTACCTTCGTTCAGTGAGCACAGGCCTGCTTTTTGTCTTCACCCGATCTACCCCACTATCTGTGAACTTTTGACCACTTCGCCCCTGCTCTCTGGAAATCCATCCTGGAGTCTCTTCGATTCACTCGCTCCCTCTGTTCTCTCAAAATGGACAGTTTTGACCACGCTTTTGGTCATCTTTCCCATCCCCACCTCCAGCTCAGGTCCCCATTCAGCACCGTCAAGAGCTTTGAGACATATTCCCAACGTGAAAGGTGCTTCGTCAACGTAAAATGTATTGTAAAAGTGATTAAATACATTAGAGTTGTTTAAACCAATGCAGGAAGGTTTTATTACAAACTCATTTCTTCGGCATTATTTTAGGAAATCGTAGTAAGTCATTACTTTATTGAACTTCTAGTCTAAAGTAAATCGATGAAAGTACAACCGTAGAATTATTCATTTCAGATGATGTTTATAGTTTATCTGAAAAAGTCCACATTGTGTTGAGAACTCAAATGTAGAGGATTCTCATAGGTATTGGTGTAATTGTACATTTATACAATGAGTGGAAATCACTGTCTAATACACTAATGATAAAATAACGTGACTTGTAAATCCTTTCAAAAACATTTGGTAATAAATTAAAAGCAATGTTCATAAGATCACAAGATTGGTCTGGATGAAGAAAGCCCTAAGGCGAATCTGATCTCATCCCTCCAGAACACACACCCTAATGTACCTCCAGCACTGCGAGTGAAAAGAACAAAGTTACGAGGTTATATAGGGCGTGTGAAATGGTTCACAAGTGCTGTCGAAGAGAGGGGCAAATGAGAGGCAAGAAACAGAGTGGCGAGTGGGCGAGAGATCAAAAAGAGGCCAAGATATGAGGAGAATGAAACCTTAAGGTAAGTGAGGAGCGAGATCAAGGAATTACAGTGTGTGACTTAAAATAAACATCACTCTGAGAGAGATGGAAGGGGATATGTTAAGAGAACCGGAGCCCATCTTCGAAACAAGCAGACAAACATGGAATACAACAGGAAGTTAACATTAAAATAGCGCCTTTCGTGTCGGGAGAACAGCTCAGAGTGTTTCACAGAGCTGACTGGGAATCCAAGTAGGAGGAAATCTGAGAATGGGAGTAGGGGGAAGGAGTAGTGGGGGTCGGAAAGTAAGATCTTAGGTTAGGAGTCAACAAAGTTTGGCTTTGGTTTATTCTGGTGCAGTCTGCGGTGTTGGACGACTGTGACGATACTGTGTCTACACTTTAATCGCTTTCCCAATACTATCACACTGTTCCTGAACCAAGCTCGGTACATTGGAATAGATTCTGCCTTTGCACATTAATGCACTTGCATTTGCTTTCTAATTTTATTTCTGATTTTGAACTCTTCATTTTTAATCGTGGCTCTGCAACACTGTGGGTGTCTTGTTTACTTGCAGGAGCTAATATTTACTGCAGACTTGGGGATACACAGAAGTTAGTGGGTGAGTACTTAACACCCAGCCCACTACATGTGCATAGGTTTGAAATGTTGTACAACATATTTACAGGTTTGGAGTTAGTAAGAAATAGCTTCACTTCATCTTGCTTTTCATCTGGAACTGGGTGCAGTGAAATGCAGAGCAACAAGTGAGGATGAAACACGACTCACATTCTTTAATGCTTTCACCATGAATGCAGTTTTGTTCTTAAGGTTTGTTCTGCTTTAAGCCTGTTGATGGAATGTAGGTGCCTTCCTTCAAAGTCATTTTTATCTAGTGCATTTCCTGTTCCATCAGGCCAGAATTGAAATAGGTTGATTCCTTTGACAGCCTATTCCTCACACTGACCCTCACAGAGGAATTTCCAGTCAATATCCTTTTGTAGGCACCACCATCAGCAAAAGCTACTGTTATTTTGTCCTTTGGGCATCACGGGCTTCACTCCTCAGTCTCATGTACTAGTAAATGCAGTAAATAGGAACCTGGTTGTTAGTCGATTGGCAGATCGCTTTCCAGGAGTAATAAGCCAGTCAAAAAAAAATAATAATCCACGAGTGTTTGTGGGACGCTGCTGTGCACGATTAGCTGCCGTGTTTCGTCCACAAAATGACAGTCAATTCACTTTACAGTACATTCTGTGAAGTGTTTTGAGACGTCTCAAAGATGTGATAAGGCTCTATGCCAAATGCAAGGATTATTATTATTATTATTTCGACGGGCACCCATCAAGTGAACCAGATGTGCTATTAGATGCTGTTTTCAATGATAAATCTCCAGATAAGTCACATTGCAGCTGCAAATGTAAAGTAAAGCAAATTTCCAGTCTGAGGGGTCCAAGCGAAACATGACCTAAGCATTTATTTTGACCCAACATGTGTTTTTTACATTAAGCCCAATCTGGATGGGTTTTATTCTCAGGAAAATAAAGGAGGTGGATTAATGGTTTAACTGGAGATGTAACTGAGGGGAATGCACCTGTCATTTCTTTCTTGTCAGTCACCTTATCACATCGTTTTTATTGAGTGTTGCATGTCAGAAGATTCAACGTGTGGTCAAATGGTCTTGGAAGAATAAAAGGAACAAACATCATCTCTCTGTTCTCCGTACAATACCTGCATTGAAAATGTGATTTTGTATTCTGACAGGTGCTATTATTGCTGTTATTCTTTGTATAATGCATGAATGTTGGCTTCGTGTAATGTTATTCTGGTGCGTCTCCAAGTGTTCATGAATAAAAGATACAAATTTCTCATGCATTTGCAAAAATGTCACTTACATTATTATACGTTCAAAAAAAAGGCCAGCTGTCTACTCATCAGAGCCTTAAGGTTCAGGGAACACCTCAAAGATATAAAGACTGATGAATTTTCTTAAGCTTATTTGGAACGTAAGAAAGAATGGGATACATCCATTCCTTAAATCCTACCAGTCTACACACTCCAAGGGAGAGGTTTTACCCGAGTTTGATTTATTATATTTTCTTAGCATTTTAGAGGATCCAGAATTTAACAAATTCTTAAATGTAAATGCAACCTTAATTTTGAAGTCAATTTTATGTAAGGTCTTTTTTATTCCCTTTGTCTCCTATATTACTTCATTGCACCATGATTTTCCTAAACTGTTTATTTTAACAAGATTTTTAATGATCCTCATTCCTGCTGCAAAGCAGCGAGGACTAAATCCAGGACTAAATCATGTTACACCCCCGCCCCTCTCTAGTTTTCTTTCCCTCTTCTCCATATCTAATCTCAATTTTATATCTATCACCAATCATCCTCACTGTCTGTTCTATGCCTGTAGTTAGTGGTCTGAGTGTTGCTTTGAAATCTTCTGCATCCTTAAAAAAAACAAATTATTCATCCTATTTCACACATTTTAGGCATTGCGCCATCACCCAGGTTCCTACTCTATATACGTTCGGCAGGGCTGTTGTTTGTCTTAGCTTGATTTCAACGTGTATCCGATCCGAAGGCTGAATTGCAGTTTCCAACCCATTTCCTTTCTCAGCATCTATTCAATCACCACTTGTGCCAAGAATCAGTGGGTACATTGCCTATGCCGTTCTCGTACATGTTTTAAGTGGATGGCGACAGAGCAGTATTGGCAGAAGGCTGGAAGCAGCAGATCATTCTAACCCCCTCCCCCCACCCCCCCCTACACACATACACACACTTATGATAAGTACTTAAGGAACCAAGAAGAGGTGAGAATGTAACTTGAATCTGCAAACAAAATCATGAGATCACATGCTTATTAAACCATGTTTTTTTTAAAAAAACTGTTGTAACATTAATTATGAGCGGCAGCCTGGCTCAGTTGTTAGCACTGTTGCCTCTGAGTCAAGGGGTTGTGGTTTCAAGTCCCATGCTAGGATTATGAACTCTCAGTCTAGGCTGACACTCCAATGCGGTTTGCATTGTCGAAGGTGCATTCCTTCGGATGAGATGTTAATTTGAGTCTGACTCTTCTGCCTGTCCAGATGGTTGTTAAAAATTCCACGACACTATCCGAAAAGAGGAGGGAAGGTTCTCCCAGTGTCCAGGTCACCAATCGTCCAGATATAATTGGTCATTAACTTCATGACCATTTGTGGAATATTGCTGTGTGCAAATTGACTGCCGCGCTTGCTTACAAGTATAGCTGCAGTAAAAGAGCTTTGAGACATTTCGACAATGTGATTAAGCATTATATCAAATGCACATACTATTATCACATACTGAAAAGGTGAAAAATTAGGTGGGCGATTTGATAATTTTCATGGCTATGTGACTCGATAATAATAGGGTAACGATGTAGACAGTTTGAAAACCGGATAGGTCTTTAATAGCTTAGTTAGACTGCTGCACAAACTTGTCCTCTCTACCAGAGTTAGAGAGATTTGTACGGGAGACAAGATTTCTATTCCCTGCTCTAGAGTCGCTCTCACCAATGCACTACCTGAAAACGATGGCAGCTCTTAAAAGTTTAAAAGTTCTTTGTGAGATTATACTCCACTCAAACAAATTGGTTCCTCTAAGTGGCACTAGGACTCGGAATCAAATTCCTACATTTTAAGTTGTCCATTTTAATGTTGGTTTGCGCTACGGGACACTACGTAAATGCAAGTTGTTGTTGGTTTGGATGAAAAAGTGTCAAAAGTGTCAAAAGTGTGCCCTACCAATACAAATTCACAAAGAGTTAACTTCTATTGCACTTAGCGAAGCTTCTGGTCATCTCTGTGTAGTTTAGCACTTGATATTACTGACTCTGCAAAGTTACTGGCACTAATGAATATTGGCCCAGTTTTGCAGCTGCATTCCTATTTTGAATGGCCTATTTAGAATTTCTGTCTAATCCATCAAAAACAAAATCTATAAGACTGTGTCGCTGGCACTGATATCAGTTTTGTACTGAGTCTTACAATCCATTTCAACACCGAAAAGCTATTTTTGCTTTCAAAAAGGAAATCTGGGCCTTGTTTTTACTTTCAGTATCATTCTGTCCCATGACGTCTACCTGGCACATTTCACCTAGAAAAGAATAATAGTAATAATATTCCTTGATTTGATATAGCACCTTATCACTTTTTCTAGGCGTCTTCAAAGAGCTTCAAAGAATATACTGTAAAGTGAATTGACTGTGTATTTTTGTGAGCGAAAATGTAAGCATTACACTTTACAGTAAATCACACAAAGCGCATTGAGATAGCTTCCAGACGTGAAAGCTACTGTATCAAATGCAAGGATTATTATTGTTAATGTGGACTAAGCTATTCTTTACCAGTTTGGTAAATTTAATACTTGTGTCCTTTTGCTATCATAAATAACAGTAAAGCAACTTCAAACTATAACCATAATATTGATCTAAAGTGAAATTAGGCTTTCAAAATTCGACTTGAGTCATTCATAAATGCACAGGAACAAGATTTCAAAACTTGAAAGTATGGAGAAGAATTATGCTTAGCCAAAAGCAACAAACGAGGCACACAGGGTGCATGTGTGTGCAAAATTAAACCAGATTTGAACATGTTCAATATTCCCTTTTCCCTTTTAACTGTTGATACTAAAGTGTTCCAACAAGGGGAATGGAGAGGAGGGCCTATTTCACTGAAAGTTATATCAGTACCAACATGTTCTGTTTTATCCCTCCTCAGAAACACAGATGTGCTTGTCCTATAGAGTGTGGAAGGACACATAACTGAGATTCACGTTTTTCCCTGTCAGAGATCTGTGAAGCAATTAACTTACTGAGCAAATGTTAAATAAGTACACTGTCCTTTTCACCCCAATCAGAGGTTACAGATATGTATTATATACAATGGAAAATTGGTTTCAGATAAAGGTGCAATGTCACCTGTTTCTTTTTAAGATTTGAAATCATGAGGAAAATACACTTGCGATAATAGATATCCTGTGTGAAGCTGGATCAATGTTGCCACTCTCAGATAAATGTGCTTAACAAATACAATATCTGCTATATTCCCCTAGAAAAGGGGAAGTAAGGAGATTTATAGCTTGGCACATTTCCCCATGACTTTGCAAAGAAAAACTTACATAACACCTGGAACATTAAACCATTTAAATGACAGTTGCCTGAAATTGTAAAACTTACCTTAAGGGATGATTTACTAAACTAGACGTTCAACCGAGATTTCAAATACTCAGGATAAGTGCCAAATTTGTGCTGTGAAATGAACCAGGAGTGTTTGAACTTTGTTAAAGGGCAGGTTAAGATCATTTCTCCGAAAGTCGAAAGCCGTAACAGACAGAAATATCTGTCCTGCATTTTCAATTAAGTAACCAAATTCACCAATGAAATCCAGAAAGATCACAAAGATTGTTGCTGATGTGTGCACTATCGATTATACTTTTAGGACTGTACATCAAGAACATTACGTGAAGTAATGTACCTACACATGTGTTTCGATTGAGAGATATAGATAAAAAAAAGTCAGTTCTCAGCAAAACTTGATTGTTTGTTTGGGAAATCCAAGAAAATAAGCAGAGAAGGAGTCTGCAGTCGACTGATCTGTTTTCCTTGCCCACAGATGGATGTTTGGAGGCAATTTTGTCTTCAGATCTGTATGAAATGACTTTTCTAGAGAAAGGCAAGGACACAGCATCACCTAAGGATACAGTGTAATACAATTATTACACACCATTAATGAGACCTTTTGGTTAAAAGGAACCTTGGTCCGCACACCAATCATTCCCTTTGGTGTCGTAATTAAAAAAATGGCTTCCGGGAATACAGCAGTTCAAATGAGGGACACACAATTACTGTTGTTTGTTTGTATCCACCGGGTTTAACGCACAGCCTGTAAGGGAGCCCAAAATTGAACATCACATTGGCATCACAAGGCAATTGTCAGTCTAGTGCTGCAAATATAATTTTCTGAAACAATTCATACCATTCTGTAGGACTTCAGGCTGCTTAAAATAAATAAAATGGATAGTAAATGGGAAGTGTGAAATGAATATTTATCTCTTTCAAAATCTGCTGAAACATTTGTTAGTCCAGGTATCCAGCCCCTTGGCTGCTTCCGATGCTATTGCTATATACAGTACTTGCACGATTCTTAGGCTGCACTTGCAACTGATCCAAGGCTGAATTAGCAGAGCTTCAAGTACGAAAAGGAAGAGCAACAGCCACTGTTTCAATTGGTTCTGGAGGTTAGTTGCAAGATTAAGGTCAAGTGCAGCTTTACACTTGGCTTCAGTTTCTAAGGAGGCCTTGTTGAATATTGATCACGTGCTTCATACTTAACCAGTCAGTACTATTATAAACCACCCCCACTCCCCCCAAAATAAAGACACAAGCCTTTTTTGTTAAAACCATCATTATCTTAATTTCTGAGCTGAATTGCATTTTAAGGGATGGATGTACACCTAGAGACACAAGTAATTTAGCACCATATTGAAGTTTCAAGGAAATCAATAGCTGTTCTTCCTCCAAACAGACATGAGGATGTAAACACAGCCTTCATTATTGATGCAGTGTTTTCCTGGATTACACTTCATTTTGCATATTTAGGAGATCTTTTGCTGAATTAATTGAAACATCTAAGTGTCAAGCTCTTTAGCAAACAAACTAAAAAAAACAGACTTACTCTCTGACATTTGTGTTTTGATATTTGCCACATATGAACTGTACATATTTCTGTCAAAATTGAATCCTTTTCAACTGGGTTAAAAAAAAACTATTTTCTCTTTGTTGGTTCCAATATATCGCTTTGGGAGTGTGTGGGCATTCTGGTCTTTCATCCTGGGGCCTGGGGTTGACTACTGTATGAAAGTCTCGTACATCTATCGGCTTGAAGAGTCCCATGTAAAATGCATTAAGATGCTTTCTATCTCGTTCCTAAGGGTATGGACTCAAAGTATAAACGTGCCATTAATACAACACTGAACTACCAATCTCATTCACAGATCACACAGGACGGCCAGTAATAAGAAGCTGAAAGTATCACACAAATCTAGAAGTAAGATTCCTCACCTTGATCAACACAATTTTTAACAAAATTCTACTAAATTTTTCACCGTTTGCTGTGTTCAGTTTCAGTTTTGCACTGGATTCTCAACCAGGACTCTGACCTCAAAGACCTGATGTGGAGGCTTGAACCCGCAACCTTTTGACTCTGAGGCGAGAGTGCTACCAACAAAGCTACCAACAAACCGGGACAGCACCATTATGAATCCAAACAATCAGTTGCATTTGTAAGTATGATTTGAATGATGCCAATGGCAACATCACCAAAACTGTATGCATTTCAGTATCGCGCTTGAAATAATTTTTCATGTTGCTTTCATTGACGCTTGTGGTGCTTGAGAGAAGCTGCTCGCTGCATCAACAGATCCCCAGAGTAAAACCATCACCTTACTGAGACAATCTGTTTCTTCGGAGCTTATTTGTAAACCTCCCACATCAATGACATAACCTTTTTCAACACTGTTGCTTACATTGATTCTGGAGGTTCGTCGTGAGATTAAAGTCAAGTATAGGTTTATACCTTTAATTTCTGAGGAGTTTATACCCTTTCATTTCTGAGGACACTGAGCACTCTCTATGTATATGCATTTTGTCAAGATTTATTCCTGGAATACATATAGAAAATTGACAAAGCTGTCTCTTGCACAACATTTACATTTTTATAAATGCAGTTTTAATAGGAATTATCACCAATAACATGTTGTAATATCACAGCACATATAGTTTGCTTGAGGACATTTTATACAGATTGTAATTGTCAGCCTTGCAGTTCCAGTTACAGTATCAGAGAGGTATGATGTTGCTATGGCTACAGTATTTTGGGTATAATAAATATGTAGTAGATGAAATGGTGCAATAAGAGAACTCTGATGATCTGTTATTGACTTTGTGCGTTGCATATTAAATGCAAAATTTATTTAATTACAACCATCAATGGAACAAAGTACCAAAGTACGATCTGTTAAGAGATATCCTTAATAGACATAACCCAGTGCTCAACCTCTTACATGAAATTGGGTTTCAAAGTAATTACCTTAATTTTACGTCGACGAGCTACTGATAAGTAAAGCCAACAGTTAGTGTTTGTTTGACAAAAGGTCAGGTTTGAGTTTTTGACAAAACACATTTTACCCAAGAGTATTTACAACAGCTAGGGTTTAATCCAAAATGGGCAGTGGTATGGAAGACCCACATGTGGAAATCAATGCAACAATAATATTGTTCCTTCTCTGCTGCTAAAGGGTTAATTGAAGAACACTAGGTGAAAATTCATTACCTGAAGGAGCTAATAGCCAATGATTTACAACTTGGATTCTGCAAACACCAAATGCTCTAGGGTTCTGATTCTGCATAATAATTGTAGATTTTCATAATTAGATAACATAGAATTATGCCTGGCTGCTGCTCCCTATGCCCATGGAGCAAACTCTTTTGTGTGCATATTTTACTTGCTTTGTTTTTTTAAAGATGTAATAACAAGTGGAACAAATACAATATACCAGCCACTCTGATATGAACACACAGCAATACTACTAATAATAATCCTTGCATTTGATATCGCAGCTTATCACGTCTTCGAGATGTCTCAAAGTGCTTCGCAGAAAATACTGTAAAGTGAATTTGACTGTATATATTTGCGGGCGAAATGCAGCATCCAATTGTGGACTGAGTGACCAAATTATTATATATTTTTTTTCTTGAGGGATTATTATCCCCGGAAAAACAATACACCAATCAACTAACAACCGGGTTCCTAGTTACTGCTAGGTAAACAGAGTAGGACTGTGGAGTAAGGAAACTTGTCCAACATTTCGCCCTGCTAGGAATAGAACCCAGGTCTCTCGCTCACGAGGCGACACAAGAGCAAGCCTTCCGTCTCCATGCTTTGCCCGCTTTGTCTTGTTGTGGTAAATTCTTGATAAGAGAGACCCATTTTGCTTTTAATCACGAAGCAATTTTGGAAAATAAAATCGCAGACGTACATAAGAATTAACATTCTGATGTTGTTTTATTTCTTTTCCTTTCAAAATTTCTCAAAGGATTCGAGTGACTGACTTCATTACTCATGGGATCAGTTTCCATTTACTTAGAGGGAATCCAAATAACTGCTTTAGATGAAGGAACGCTGAACAAACAAGTGGGGGTAGTCAGTAAATTAGCAGCAAAACTGAATTAAAAAGCCACCAGCAATGGATTCACACTAAATTTAGATCAATAAAAACAAAAACTTGATCTGGTTTCATGTTTGAGTTGATAGGTCACATCTAGGCCATTCTGATGCATGAATTAAGACACATGAACATGCTTCAGCCTGCAAAGTTGAGCGTGCACCATTTGGGAAATATCCATCAGAATACAGGAATTCTGAATGGAAATGGACCAAACTGAATTGAGTCCGAAAAAATGAAAATACTGGTGAATGGAAAGTGTATGTTTCCATTTTATAATCATAATAATAAATGCGAGGATGATATTTTCCATTTTCCAGGAACATTGATGTCTTAGAGCGTGCAACAGGCAGATCTCATACTTAATAATAATAATAATAATGACAGAACTTTACAACAAGGAGTTTGGTTTGGTTTGTATTCACATTTAAGACGTCGAGAAGATGTGAAAAACGCTATTTCAAATGCAAGGATTATTACTATTCATAATGTTCCTAAAACACCAAAAGGCATAGATGCTACTGGGATCCATTTGGTCCAGAAAAATATGAGTGTGAAATTTGCTGCATTTCATTATGTCTTCCTTATTCTAATTATTGCAAGGAACACGTTATGAAATAATGCAGATTTCATGTAATTGTCTCATTCTTCCAACCCTTAAATATTTACCATAGTGCAGTGATACTATACAAGAAGCAAGTGATCTTGTAATGTACAGATGTAGTGCTAAAACTAGAACTCTAATCAGCTACAAACTGTCAAAATTAGAGGGAAACCTATTAAATTTATAATCAACTAATCTGAAATGAAGCGATTTCCAGTGTTAACAAGGGTGTCGTCTAAAGCAGTTGTAGTTTCAGTAACTACACAATGTTTGTTAATGCTGTGTTTATACCACTGGCAGCAAAGCTGATTTGCCTCCAGCAGTAATGTGCTGTGGTGCAGGAAGCTTGATTTCTCTGTAACAAAAGAAAGACCTTATTTCTGTGCTTTCATAGCAGCATTCATTTGCAGAACACGGAAACCAGGTGTCAGTAATTTATTGCTATTGCACAACAAGCTATTTTGTCCACAAAACACACAGTCGCTCACTTCACCTTTTAGTATATCATGTTGTGAGACGTCCTCCTGACATGAAAATGTACTTCGTTTTTTTAAAAAAACATCAAACAGGACCCAGGTGAAAGTTCTTTGTCCGTCCATTCATACTACAGGAAGGGAAATAGCACTGCTCCTAAAACAACCACCTCTAGGTGGTGTCAGGAGTAGGCACCAAGCTCACGATATAAAGACTGCAGTGGAAATGAGAGAGTATTTGCATGTAAATAATCCTTACATTTTATATATCGCTTTATCATGTCGGTGAGACATCTCAAAGTGCTTTACAGAATAAATAATAAATAATAATAATAATCCTTGCATTTGATATAGTGCCTAATCATATCTTTGAGAGGTTTCAAAGCGCTTCACAGAATACATTGTAAAAGTGGATTGACTGTATACTTTGTGGGTGAAACACAGCAGCCAATTGCACACAGCAATGGCCCACAAACAGTCGTAGATTGAGAAACAAAATTATTATTATTTCTTTTGGAGAGTTGATTACCCCCGGGAAAGCAATCCGCCAATCAGCTAACAACCAGGTTCCTACTTACTGCTCGGTTAACAGGGTCATGTGGAGTAAGGAAACTTGCCTAAGGTTTCAAACACAGGCAGACACATACAGATTTTGTACGATGCATTTCTTATCATTGCGAGAAGCATTCAACACTAAATGATTATCACACCAAATCTATTGTAAATTATTACATTCTACATCCCATTTGTATAATGACTGTCAGGTGAGGCATGCATGAGGCACATTTTCTTTGCTGGATGGTACCCCAAGCTATCTTTGCAATGCTGGCCTGCACCAACCTTCTCCTGTACTTGAGAGAAAATCTGACTGCCAGAAATAAAGCAGCAAATGCATACTTTTTGAACAAATGCATATGTGCAATCATGTGTCTACTGCCACTAGTAGTGTGGAATCTGCCCTGCAGTTTAAATCGGGTGAATTCCACTGCACTGGCTGGTGAATATTACTCTGCAACGTCAACACAGCAGGCAGCAGGGGAAACTGACTATGAGGCAAAGGCAGAAATAATGGTATTTCTATTGCAATGTTTGTTTAGGTACTGTTAGGGTACAACATCACCTGGTGGTGCAGAGTGTGCAGAATTCGGCAAATTGTTGAAATCGCTTTTAACGTTGTAGCCTGTTTTCTTTAATAATAATAATCCCTGCATTTGATACTGCGACTTATCACGTCTTCGAAACGTCTCAAAGGGCTTCACAGTGTAAAGTGAATTTGACTATATATATTGTGGGCGAAATGCAGCAGCCAATTGTGCACAGCAGTGTTCCACAAGCAGCCGTGGATCGAGTGACCAAATTATGTATTGATTTATTTGGAGGGTTTTTTTGCAGTTTCTAAAAGAAAAGTATGAAAAAACGGCTTCAAAACTACAGATTGTATTTGAGAATTTGACAAATACTGGACAATCTGAAATGTTACGTTATTAGACCTGGGTGGAAATTCTACCCCTGAATATTTAGGAAGAGAACGTGTTAAGAGCTGGTACTTGCAAAAGCTGTTTGTCAGAAAAGCAATGACTGACAATCAAATGCAGTCGTGCCTGAAGGGTAAGCAAAGAACTGATTTGCCTTATAATGCTACTGAATCAGGAACTGTAACATGAATGGTTATTAACAGAAATCTGAAATTTAAACGCACGTTGAAAGCTACGCGGTATGGTGTTACTCCGTATCATCTGTTGCTGTGAGTGAAGGGAAAACAAATTTGCTTTCACCGAACAGAATGCTATTCTTACATAAATCCTCACCACTCTCAAAAGTTACTCCCAAACATTGTGGTCTCATTAAAACAATTGGGGGTATCTACCTAGATTTCAGTGAAGGGTTAAAATGATTAGATAATGTAATGAATTATACATATGCATAATTATACATGGTGTTGTCAAACAGCCTTGCAGAATCCATTTTTGCTAAAACCCATGAAATCCCAAATGGTTATCTCATTTAAATGCCATAATCCCTTTAAAATTCCTCAGTTTTATTGCGTGCCAGTTTAATCCAGAAAGATTAACATTCCACATTAATTGGAGCTGCCAGTAGGATTTGTCAAATATTTAATCTTATTGATTATTAATCATAAACCTTGTAATCAATGTTAAGCTATTTCTTAGTCACCATAATTTGCATATTGGATTTAAATGCAGTCCAAGCCTCTTAATGGAAATGGTTCTATTTTAGGAAAAAAATGCCATTCATCCAACAGTTTCCATTAAGAGAAACACTAATAATGTGTACGGGGCATTAATTGGTACCTGATCTAATACTCTCTTTAAATGAACATTCCCATTAGGGTGCCCATTAACCGGTTTGCACGAAAATGGCTCTAATGATCAGCATCCAGTAATGGCTGAAGATTGAAAGCCAATTCCAATGTAAAACTTGTCTTTCACTGAAGTGCCACCAAAGTGACATAATTGGTGTTCATGTTCCATCAGTGAAGGCAGAAATGTACTGGAAATAAAATTCAAATTCAAATCCATTCCCATTATCTCAATTTGAATCTAATTTGATTTACCTAAATCTGTTGAGTTTAAGTCAATTTTGGCTTCAAACAGTCTCACTTTAATATTGAGTAACAATGGTGACAAAGGTTGCAAAATTCACATTAAATTCACTTTAGAGTTTTAAAAAGTTTCACAATTTACAATTCTGAACTTTATACATTTTTGTATTTTCCCCAATATCCATACCCCAGGACGTCAGGTCTGTAATTGATTTATCTAAACTTTTAGAGATACTTAAAACAAAGAATGTGTACTTCAGAGACTAAATAAATGTTCGTTAGATTCAATTAGAAGACGACTTACAATTTCTGATGTATTATAGTAAACTTGGGATATACTGTAGTAATCATTGTGAAACTGCATGAGTGCTAAGTAATTGGAACGTGGTATAAGATTAAAATTCTGTTTGTTGGTGCGAGGGAAAGGAAGAGTGAGAGAGTGAGAGTGAGAGAGATCAACCAGAAACTATTTCTGAATTCAAATTCATCTTTTCATTTTTCAAGGTTCTTGCACATTGCATTTCTGTGTTGTTTCACATCATCATGTTTGTGATGTGTTTGGCACTGTGATTTGTTAGACTAATTTGGTGGCTGGGTGCATTTTGAATGATTTTAATGAGTCACAAAAAGTCTGGTGTGTACTTGTGGGAACAACAACCCTTTGAGCGCAAACTTTTAGATTGAAGGTCACAGATGTCTTCTTAAAACACCCGGAATGAATTGAACAAATACATAGGAAACCTAGAAAAGGTGGGAAAATATTCACAAATAATAATTGGCAAGGAGATTTGGGACAGGTACAAATGCAAAAGAAAACAACATAAAGAGAGTAATTCAGTGAACTCTTTAAATCAAGATATCCATAACTAAAAAAGAAAAACCATTAAAGGACAAATTTGGAGATGGATGAGATCATTGGTTGCGTGCTTATCTCTCATATAGTTGTTCAGTGCTATTGCCTTGATCCCAGTATCCTGCAGCAAACGAAAATCGGTTACTTTGCTGGTTCTTTAAGGAGTCTATTCATACAAGCATGGTATTGTGAGAGAACTGTTCTCTGCTGAAATATTGGTGGACGACGGATAATCCAGTGTGTCGCGGATTTAGTACAGCCAGACAAGGTTTGATAGTCTTGGAGCTTGAGCCTTGGATTTTAAAATGTTTCTTACCAGGCAGCTCTTTCTTCGTACATGCTTTCAACTGACTATCCTTTAGCTTCTCTGCCCCCCCCACCCAGAGTCTTTCAGACGAGCGTCGGCATCATGTCACTGCTTTTCTCTTGAAGGTTTCAATTGAAATACCCTCTTGAAACCCATTATTGGGTTTCCTTTTTAATTTCCTTCCAGGACACCTGATCAGTGATCTCACTTTGACCTCGGTATTCAAAAGTAAGTTTGCAGCTTTTGTAGGCTCGTTATTTAAGTATGAACATAAAGCTTCTTTTGGGTGTTTGAATTCACCAGGTAAAAGCTGGTGTGAAGAGAGAGAGAGAGAAAGAGAGAGAAAATGAAAGACAATGGAGATGAGAACAGGAACAGTCAGTGACATTATTTCAGTTTCAATGGTGGTCTGATTTTCTCAGCTTGTTTAGAAATTTCCTTTGATTTCCTTTCAGTTTCCGAGACAGCTGCTCTACTCCACATCATGCTCCTCTGTGTGGGAGTGCAGATAAGCAGACAATAAATTCTGAATGTTAAAGCTGTGTAGCTCCAGTTAATGGCTTCGTCTGACGTCCATGGGCTGAAATAGTCCCTTAAGAAAGGATGGAAAGCCTGAGAGGTCCACCTCGTCTGAGCAACGTATATGACTATTTTTGTTATAAGATTTAAGATTGTGCAGGGTTGTGGCAATTTGGTTCTCACCCAGAAGCTGCTTTTTGCACTTTTTTTAACCCATCCCACCCCCCTCCCCCACCAATTTCCAAATTAAGACCGACTTTGTGGACTTTCCCTAATTCTGTACCATCTTAAATTTTAAGACAAACTGGGCTGGTAAGTCAAGACTACAGCAACAACAACAAGATTACATTTGTATAGCGCCTTTCACATCGGGAGGACGTCCCAAGGCGCTGAATGATTAGAAGACGAGGTAGAATGGATGAAACTCCTGGAATGAGAAAAGGATCCATTAAG